>NW_018127999.1:948490-963146 GCF_001952655.1 Monopterus albus
CTACACGACAACTACTGAGCACGCTCCTTCTCTCAGTATGACCATATGATGATCAGCCCTGGGTTCAATAGTCTCAACCAATAGTCAATGCTCATTTTAACTTGTTTGGGTTACCAGATGAGTGGGCGACCTCAAGAAGGGACTTTCTTGCAGCTACGCCCCCACCCATCAGGAGCCAAACTGGGCATCGTGAGTGATTTTAGAAGCTGCTTTACCCAGGTCTGATGAACAGATGTTTAAATAGAGGTGCAAGTCCAGTCCACTTCCTCTGTTTTTTCTGTAAGGACAGCTTCTCACCTGTCCTCTGAAGTGACCACGCCAAAGAACAGATCTGTGTATTAAGGCAGCATATTTACATCTTATCTACACAAACACACACACACATGTGCTCTGTCTCTGCTTTTCAGGATGAAGAATGTTAGATAAGGATGTCAGACAACTGTGCCAGCAATGTCCAAGTCAGCTCGTTTTAAACCAGTTTGAAAAGGTCCAGTTAAACACCGCAAGTTCAGACACGTTGGGGTGGCGTAATGTGACTCGCTCCACTGCAGGGGGCGCTGGTACTTCTACTATTCCATCAACAATAAACTGGATTCTCCCAGATCTGAGTTCACAGGGGTTCACATAGGAAAAGCCTGTTGCCACAGTGTCAAGATGGCGACTCGCACAAATTAACCCCCTAAAGAGTCGAATGCTGCTGAACTGAACACACAACATACAGCTCACACACAGACACACACACCAGAGCTGGTGTAACAGGGTTATAATGTACAAGATGACTAGTTTTTTATGTATATGTGGTCCTGACTGTATCAGGAAGTATGAGCCTACTCAGAGTGAAACGCCCCCTACCAGCAGGAGAGTGTTATTACAGGTGACAGCGCTGCGTCTCTGTCTCCTTTTGTCCTTCAGGTGTAGCCATCATAGAAGATTCACATTGCTAGTCCCCCACACTTGCCAAAAAGAGGCCAAAACTCCTCTTCTGAAAGGCAGTGTCTAAAGCAGCTGCATAACACAGGACAGGTGAATGATTCTGGACTTCTACAGTGGCTATCGCTAATACAGCCCGCATGGAAACTGAACATAAAAACACATACAAACAAACAATAACTGCCACAAAGCTTGGGTTTTGAAGTGAGGATGTGGTGACAGTATCATTACAGCTTGCAGAATCCTCCGCCAAGTGGTTGTTACCATTCATGTGTTGGTAAGACAGAAAAATGTAATCTTGGTTTCAATATTCAATGTTCAGAGTAGCCTGACTTTGTAGACAGTGGTATTAGACAAGGCCTCACATGTATGGCCTTAACATGTAGTAGCAATGCTGAGGCTGCACAGTGCTGCCAGGAAAAAAAAAAAATAAAACATCTGTTGACTGAAATTCCTCTGCAGATTCTAAAGACTGTCAGATTTTAACCCAACAGCAGCCTGTAGTACCTTGACTAACAAACAGCTGATTTAATAAGTGCAGTTCAGATTGTTTTTCCTTTGATACTGTGCAGCCTTAGCAAATACAAACTGGTTATTATTCTCTATTTACAGTGTGGCTTCAATGCCCTCTCCTTCCGCTTCGTAGATACTGTAGACTGGAGTCTTTCGCAGGTTCTTCTCATCAATATCAACTAGAATACAACTTCAAAGCATCACTGTCCTCTGTGTGGTATGCTGGTGTGGGTGTTGGCTCACAGCCCAAAATGTGCTCTGATGATCTCCTAAGTTTGCAACGCTGTCAGGTCAGATATCCATGAGATCTGGATTGGATTTGCTTTCACTTTTTCCATGTTTAATCTGAGATGTTCAGCCTCAGAGTGAAGAATGAATGTCAGCAGAAGATCTGGTGAAATACTGTAGCACTGTGCCATCTTACCACCTAGAGTGCACAGTTAAGACATACACACACACACACACACAAAGACACAAACAGCTATATGATTCTGTAAGTGTTGAGATGGTATATGTGTGAGACCAAAACTCTGCCCAAGGTGTTGGCACGAGTTCTAGCACACTGAAAGGGCCTCATGCAAGTAATGACAGGTCAGAAATACACCTACGCAAGCTGAGAAATTCCTAGACTTCTGCTGTACAGCTGGTTCAAGGCCAACAGCGATTGCTGCAGGTAATTGGAGCCTTGCCTACAATTCACACAGCTGCTGTCTACTGTACTGACACTGTTGTAAAATACATTGGAAAGACGTCATTGCACAAGCAGGGCTGGGTTCCTCAGAACTGCCTCAGCTGAGTAAAGATCATGTTGAAAGCTTTTTATTCGCAGGGAGGAAGGTGAGAGCCGTCCACCAACAAAACACTGGGGGAAACCCTGTTGTACAAGCCTGGATGTGCTTGGCTTGAACATGGCGCAGGAGTTGTTGCACCTCCTGGTGGATGAAAAAGTTTGATTTCCACTATTTTAAGACAAAACGTGATGATTGCACTAATGTGGTTCTGGGGAACCCGCTGGGCATCAGGATGCTGTTACAGTATCTCTCTTCCTCTGTGGTTGCTGCTTCATCCAACAGGGCAGTGGTTTGAGGCTGTCGTTAGGTCAGTGAAGCCAGGATTGGCCAAGGTGTAAACGTTTCAGTTGATGCCACAGCTTCTCTCTCAGGCTTTTCTTTTTTTTTTTTTTTTACACAAAATGAGCATTCAATTAAAGTCTGGGGACACAAAATACCTGCTGGGCTCATGTGAAAACAGTCATTATCTTTATAACAAAGGGCAGATTTTCCACATACAGCATGGTTCTCTTTCAAACTAGTGACATGTATCTAATTCACATTTTAGCCAAAGTTGAATTTTTTTGGTGGATTCCATTTGGAAAAACACACTGACCTGTATAATGGAGTGTTTTTGGCATCATTGTCTGGTTCTGGCTTTATTGTCCTACGCCAGCCGTACAAACCCACCCACCTACCTACCGCTGGAGTTTATACACATTTACAATAATGTATAATATTGTTCAACTACTACTACTTTTGTTTACTGTGTTTTGAAAAAACCTTTGCAAGCAGTTTTTTTTTCTGTAATGCTTTAGCTGGCAGCTGTGGCTCGTGTCAGACTAGAAAGATGACTCATTATCTGCTTCCTCTGTTTTCACTGGCGCTTTGCTCTCCTCTCTGTCACAGCAAAGTTATGGCTTCAAGGTCTCAACATCCACATCCCAGACCCACTGCGCAGATTGAAACTTTAGTCATACAGATGCTCCTCATGGGCAGAGCTGCTGTGGAGGCAGAGAAAGGCTCAACTGTCGAGTTAAAGCTAAGTTAGTGGAGTCAAAGAGCAACAGTGACTTGAATCGAAGGGCCTTCTGTCTTTTATTCAAGATGCTGCAAGTTAGCCAAACTAAGATGCACACAGGTGAGTGCAGTCAGGTTGAACTCGGACGTTCAGTGGGGTGAATAAAACAGAAGCATTACTGCCATATGTGAGGGAACACCATGTCAAAAGCAGGTTTGATTAAATGATTTTATGGTTAATCTTTCAGTCAATCGACAAAAAACTGTTGTGATAATCAACTAATTAGAAAACAAAACACCTGAAGGCATCACTTTAACCTAGGAGAAATAATAACTGGTAATTTTCAATATTTTCTGATATTTTTACAAACTAAATCATTAATCGAGAAAAACAAGATTAAGTTGCTCTTTAGTTGCAGCTGTAGTCATTTTTCAAACTGTCCTAGCTTGGAGCAATCTGATGGCTTCACGTTGAGCTGGATTAACTCGTACTAGGCGGTTTTCATTATTTTCTGATATGCCACACATCCAACAATTAAATAATTAATCCAAAAGATGACTGGCGGATTAGTCATTAGTTGCAGCCCTACAGATCACACAATTCTGTTGGAGTCAGCTATTTTCAAATGATTACTTGGGCATTTTTTGCTGTTATTGTACAGTGACAGTAGAGAGGTGACAGGAAGTGAGAGGAGAGAGAAAGCTGGGGAATGACTTTCAGCAAAGGTCCTGGGCGGTACATGAAACGGGAACGATGCAGTTTATGGTTGTCTTGAGTCCCGGAGACTAGATCATTTAACATTATGTCCCAAACTACCACATTCACTTCTTGCCAATTTCTAAGGAATACATCACTCGCAATAAGCCTGCAGTGAGGCTGCCAAGGCTGCTAACACTTCATCATTTGGTCTATGAAAATGTCAAAACATAGTGAAAATGGCCAGACACAAGTTTTGAGAGGCCAAAGTGATGTCTTCAAATATCTTTTTTTGTTCCAACATCAGTCCAGCACCCAAAAACTCTTCACACTGGAGGAGCTGGTTTCAAAGAACAGCCCAAACTGTTTGATTATCAGCATTGTTTGTCGAGTTAATTAACTTCATCTCAGCTTTGATTAGGCTAATTGTTTCATATGACTCATTCCCTTCCTGAGAAGTTGGACATCTCCCAGAGTTTGAAAGTAGAGCAGTTTTCATGTGTCATGTTAAAGGTCAAAAGAGCCTGTAGAAGTACTCGTCCACGTGGCTTCCTCCTGTTTGTTTCCTTTGCCTTTCCAGTGCTTTTGGTCCAACATCTCTCTTCTGGCTCCACCCAATAGGGTTCAACACAGTCAGGTTACTTCTGCCTCCAGAGCAGCTTCATGTTTTTAAAGACTAAAGCTCTCATCTGCACAACCTGTGCCCCTTACTCTGCCTCAGCCATCCAACATCTTCCTCCTCCTCCCCCCACCACCAGCGAAGTCCCCTCTTCTGCTCTACCTGACTCCCTACAAACACCCTACCGCATTCCTTCTGCCCTCTCCTGTCCGGTGATCAGCCTCTTTGACAGGCACATGGCTCTTTTAAAATTGCTTATGAAGCATAGAACGATCAAATTAAAAAGTAAAAGAAAA
The DNA here is from genome assembly GCF_001952655.1 of Monopterus albus. Lineage (NCBI taxonomy): Eukaryota > Metazoa > Chordata > Actinopteri > Synbranchiformes > Synbranchidae > Monopterus > Monopterus albus. Next base: position 953,336 of record NW_018127999.1, read on the forward strand.
ACATTATGTCTGTGGCTTTAAGGACAAATAATGATGATATGGAAGAAAGTGTGAGGAGGAGAAAATGATGCTTTGCTCTGGCCTGGAGGGAGAGAGAACGAGGGAAGAAGGAGAGACAGGAGACGTTTAGTGGACCAGAGCCAGAGAGAGTACAACTTGTTCTTTCCTCAGCGTTCTGTTTGCAGCCTGTCCACACAGTCAAGTTAACAAGCAGCTAATATAAACAGCACCAAGACCTTTCCTTCTCGCTGCTCTCTCACCTCCTCATCTCATATCTTCTTTTTCTCTTGGAGCTTTCTCCCTCTCTCCATACACCCCGGTCTCCATACAGCTATCTCCTTTTTTTAACGGTTGAATCAGGAAAGCAGAATAGAAACTGATCAAATTTGCACTAAATGGTACAAACAGCCCAGAAAACATTTGTTTTGTTAGAGAATATTTTGATCTCGACTATAACTTTTCTACTGTATATGAATCACCCTTTGTGGGCACACGTGGTCAACTGAGAAAAGCATACACTGAATCGATGTTACCAAACAGTAGAGACCAACAACAAACAAGTCTTACAAAAATAACTGTCAACAAATGGCAGGAAAAGACCAAAACCAACAACAAGTCAATCTACTAACGAGTGCTGTGTGTCCTCGTCTTCCTATGTGCCATACAGCTCCACTGTTGTCCAACAACATGGCATTGAGCTGCACTGTTGCACTTCACACTTCACACTGTTTCCTTCATTATAGTGGACACACACTGTAGTTTATTTTTACTCAGTCCCACACACACAGTTCTGCTGCCCATTTACTCATACTGATGAAAAACTACAGGGGCCTCTTGTTGAGGAAGTTAGAGTAGTTTTTCACAACAATATGTTTGTGAGCTGTTTTTAAGTATTTGTTTTCAGTAGAAACAAGTGGCTTGGGGGTCATAGTATTGATTAAGTTTGATTAATTCAAATATTTCATGAAAAGCAAGTTTTATATCTTGCTCAAAAATGTTTATTTTATGTCAGAAATCGGGCCACAATACTAGTCTTTGCTCATTTGTCTCCATCAACTCTGACAATACTAGTTGCGATGCTCACACCTGCAACAGTGTACAGTGGTGTCGTGACTCCAGGTGGCCAGCTTGGACTGAATTGCCTCTGTGAGAGGACAGAGCTCTGAAATGAGCTCTGTTGGTGTCTGTTGATAGAGAAGTTAGTAAGAGAAGCTGAAATGCTGAGAGTCGACCGAACACTGTTCAGTTTTCTACTATGTTTGGGCTGCCAGAAAGCTAACGCTAGCTAGCAGCTGTCTGCAGGTGAACTGGTGCAGAAACTGATTATTGAACTGGATGTCTGTGCTACACTTGGCTGAACCATCTGGCATCGACAGCCTTTAACTGTGTGGGACACCCTGTATTTGATAAATATGTCTAACAAGGACGCGCTGCAGGTGGTGCAGGTCTTTCATAATTCTTGCTTAACTGCACAGTAAGGCTGAAGAATGTCATTTCAGTCATGTTTTGCTTCATTTTGAAGGAAATGATTAAAGTAAGGAATCATTCGCAATTTTTAAATAAATTGAGATTATATTTTTATATTATCACCTAGTCCTACTTAAGCTCGAGTGCCAAAGATGGGGGAGGGAAGTAGCTATGCACTGTTGGTTTTGGTCCTTCCAGTAGATTTGTGGAGATGACATGAAAACAAAAAAAACCCTCAGCTTTATCCTTAACTTTTATCCTCGTTTTACTACCTTCTTTGGATTTGGAATCACTTTACAGTCTGAGCAGTTTAATCAACCCCCTATACATCTGCTTTTCCCATTAGGCTCCTGAGAGGCTCACACAGTACATATATCACTGCAGACAAATAGAGACTCACTTGAGATCTACTTGGCCAATGCTACCATCTCTGACTGATGGTCAAATCAGTATGGTCACATTAAATCTAAATTCATCTGGGAACTGTACACAAAGCATATATAAAAAGGCGCTGGAGACACTTCAGGTGTAAATGGAATCCAGATAAATCACGGTCTGAGTTTAAGATGCAGGTTAAGACCATCTGTTAAGAAGTCCTCTGCACTGCCTCTCCTCCCACTTGATATTTCACCACTCTCTCTGCTTTGTTTCGTCCTCATGATTTGTTATTTTATCTTTTTCCTTGCTGTTTTTCTTCTCTGCTTTCATAACCTGACTTCCTTACCTCGCTTGTTTTCTCATACACACACAAAACAAACATTTATCTTCTTCCTCTGAGGTAAACAGGCATATTTGTGCCCACTGTTCAAACTTTGATACATGAAGGGGAGAAATAGGTGCTTTGACTACCTAAATTGGGGAAAGTGCAGCCTCTTTGTGTTCTCACTGATCACTGCACTGTGTGAGTGCGGTTGCAGGAGGCTCAAGAGTGAGTGAGGGCACAATCGCTTGATTCCCGATTTGTTTGTCTATGGAGACAGAGGCTCTGGGTTAAATGTGATTAAAACTGCAGTGAGGTGACCGACCTTTCGCTTCACTCTCCCTTTGCCATCCTCACTTCCTCCTCTTCTTTCTCAGCTGGAGATTGCTAGAACATTCTTTCTCACTTAGTGCTTTCAAACAGAATGCAAGATAAAATGTAGATGTGGAGAAAACTGCCTACTGTTGCACAAACTGAGGCAAAAATACATTCGCACAAGCTGAAAATGTTTCAGATTGAGCCAGAAGTCCTGCTTCTCCCAGGGCTTCATGAATCTACTTTGTAAACATACAAGAGGGGCTGATTAAAAATAAATAAATTCAGACCACACACAGTCACACACTGCTTTGCTGCGAGCTAATTTACAGTGCGTCCGTGCAGTCGTTACATGAGTTGTTTCAGATGAACAAACAGGCTGCACCAGTAGTCACATACCAGGTTAGAGATGTGCTTCAGCCTCTGTCTGAACACACCTTCAGTAAATGTTCACACTAAGCTGGCTCCATTTTAAAAACACTAGCATTTAGGCCATTTTTGTCAAGATCTCCATCCACACATAGAACAGCAGCATTAGAGAATCAGCTGAATATCCTCTTCTTCACGTGGCAGACAGTAACAGTGCATCACAGGCTTCTGGTTGGCAGCGAGACGCAGACTGGTTGCTCTGCGGAGTTAAAGTTCTTCTGTCCCCTCTTGCCTCAAAAAAGGTTTCTTTGATGCTGAGACAAATACTGGCTTAGTGTTGATTTAGCCAGTTTCTTGCCTCCTTGTCCTCTTTCTCCCACTCACTCACCTTGAGCAGCTCTGTTACTTGGGCATTTTCTGTCTCACCGTCAGCTCCACTTCATGTCGCTTTTTGTCTTTTCTCCCTCACTCCTGTCCTCAGTGCAGAGCAGGCCATTTCTGATTCACTTGAAAAACAAAATAAAGAAAAACGTTTTCTCCATCAGGTTTAAGAGTGGAACTAGAATTAAATGGAGTTCTGCTTTGCTAAGCCAACTTTTATTTCTGTCTTCCCTTGTGAGGACTAATCTGTGTCTTTTATTTTAATCACTTAGTATTGTTTGTTGAAGGAAGGTTCGCTGATTAAGCTGCTTCTCTCCGCTCTCTCCTGACATTTTTGGTATCACTCTGCTCTTATTGGTCATATTTAAGCACTTATTGAACACCAATAAGCATAACCCAATCAATCAAAGCAAAGCTGGACTTTTTCTCCTCCTTCTGTCATATTTGTCCTTTAAGGTGTTAAAATCTCTGCTGTCATTGCCAGTTTCTCCTCCACTCTGCATCAGTTCTACAATACAATAATATGAATGTTGCAGGAGTTAATCCTTCTGTATTCTTTGTTTCAAAGAATGTTGTGCCATTTGTTAATAGCAAAGAGAACTATTGAACATATATGAAAAAGAAGAGCTATTTTAAATTATTTTTTGGCTTTTTTTGCTATATTTATTTTCTTGTATTAGAATCTTCTTTGTAGGAGGGAAAAAAATCAAAAATGTATTTTTCATTAGTGCAAAAAACCTATTTTCTTCCTTTTTGTACAATTTTGATGTTTTAAGCGAGACTTTGAAAAGCAATATGATGATGATGACGATGTTTCCTGTGACTGTATCTGCATGCTGTTTGTGTTGCCTTAATGACGGCTGCATCCCACTATGACCCCGCCCATCAATGACCTCCCTCCTGCGCCAACTCTGACCCCACCCCTTCAGCTCCCGCCCTCATCTGATGACGTCCCAGTCCGATCTGATCCAGTCCAGACCAGTGCAGTCAATAAAGCAGTGCTTTCTGTGTACTCCTCTGTCTGTCATTCCTCTTCATCACACAAATACTGAAGTCTCACAAGCCTTTCTAAGTGATTTAATGTGAGGGGGGAAACAAATTGACCAAAAGCTTCCGTTACATTTTAGCGTTACACTTTAGGGTTAACATCTGTATTAATAAATAGATTTTAATTATCTTATTAAAACCCTTTTGTAATTTTTTGAAAATCTTTTTGGTTGTGCAGAAAAGTACTGATCTTTTCATGGAGCAAAAGTTTGACACAGATGTTTTTGTATTAGGTACAGGATTTGTGTAAAGTGACTATCTGTGTTCTCTTTCAGCAAGGTACAGGAAATGTCAGGATCACCAAAGTCACCAAGATTCACCATCTGGGGACCATGAATTTCTGTACAGATATGGTACCAGATCTGTGAGTAGATGCTGAGAAATTTCGCAGGATAAGTGAATTTTTTTTTATGAAATCACAAAAAGGTGGATTTCCATTCAACTTTTTTATATGCATTTTGAATTTGTGTGTAAAAAAAAAAAAAAAAAAAAAAAACTGTAGGAAATTAACAAAAAAAAAAAATCTTAAAGATGTTGGTGAATGTGGCCCAGTGTTCCTTTTAAAGTCAATGTGAAAAATCTTCAGAAAAGAAACCACTGTTCTTCAGTCACAGTGGAGTAACTCGCAAGAACACGGTGTCAGCACAGGCCTACCATAAATTCAGAAATGAGCCTCTCCTGTAAGCGCATGGCAGCAGCCTGGAGTTTGTTGAACAACAAGTGAAAGACAGAGCATGACCCAAAATATTCAGTGACCATAAAATGTCTGTTGGTACCGGGCTGAGCTTATCAACCTCCAACACCATTTGAACCACACAGCATGGGAAGACTTGGCCAGAGGTCCAGGAGAGCAGCCCAGGGACACGGACACAGGCCAATCTCGAGGAGTGCATGCTTCTGAACGCCAAAGGCCTGAGAGAGGGGCCAGTGAATTTCTTCTCCAGCAGGATTCACACATGCTGCCAAGTCAAGGCTGGAGTGGCTTCACAAGAAAAAAAAGAACTGAAAGTCCTTTAGCAACCTCAAAGCCCAGACTTGAATACCAAAGGGAGACATTACTGCCAGGATGATGCAGATGTTTCCAGGAGGGACTGAAGAAGTATGATCATGTCACAGAGTAAGTTTTATGCAACATTAATCAATATAGTATGTTTTTATTACTAACGGGTCATATGATTATGCATATAATGTGAAAGGGATCGCATTTTTTTAGTGTTGTGGCCCATAACTCTGCTGTTGTGGCTCACTCTCACCGGACCTGGACCACCACAGCGACTGCACAGAGCCAATTATGTAACACAGGGGTGGCAGTGTGCTGATGGGAAGCTGCATGAGATCAAAGAATGTCGAGGAGATGACATATCTAGATGGCAGTGTGATCCCTATCACTCAATAGATTTTAAAGCAGAGAAAAGTGAGCCAAGTGAGTCCCCCTGACCTGAATCCAGCAGAACACCTTTGGAGTACTTTAAAGCCGAAGAACAGCAGCTGTACAGTAACAGAACCCCGCCTCCTGAAAAGTATCGTGTATCACAGAGCATCTCTCCACAGATCTGAGCAAAACTGATGTCATCCATGTCCAGAAGGGTCCGATCTGTCACCAAAAATAAAGACGAACAAACTACTGAAGAAAAAAGGACCCTCGCTCATGTAGGATGTACTCACTGTTGTTGCAGCTCAATTAATCAAACAGTTTTAGAAATGAATTGGCTACGTTCTTCTAGGCCTTTGTTGAGCCATAAATAAAACTGTATTAAACAGGAAGGGATTTGTTGATTATAGATTATTACTGAAAACATCAAAACTATATAAAATAACACATATGGAATTGTGCGGTAAACCAAAAAGATTTAAAGCCCTTCCTCTCCTTGTGAGAACACACAGACACATTGCACAACTCATCTCCAACATATCGTGTGTGTGTGTGTGTGTGTGTGTGTGTGTGTGTGTGTGTGTGTGTGTGTAGAAATACCACAGTGTAAAAATACTTTTTGATATTAATACTTTTGTGTCCTGCATGCACAAAAGTATTATCAATTTAAAGTACCAAAAATAAAAGCACTCATTGTATAGAATGGCACTTTTAACATTAATGTAGTTCATATTACTGGATTATAATTAATGATGCATTTGATTAGTATTAAAATCAAATGTATTTTATTATGTATTATTTTGTTTATTTCTTTCTCTCTTTATTATTTAATTAATTGAATTTATTATATTTAATTTCAGAGTGATTCTGTTATAAAAGGATAGTTGTACCAAAGGTATTAGACCTTGGACTTGTTGTATATTATTCATAGACTCAGTTTCTTTCATATTTTGTAACAAGGCATCGGCTCTGTCAAAATAGATGCCAGTCACAATTTGAGAGGTGCTGGATCCAGATCCAGCTTGTTCCAGCACAAATGAACCCCTGGTCCTTCCTCTTTCCCACCTGACCTCCACCCTCCTGTGACTCTCCTCAGTATGTACAAGGCATCTGCTACGAGAAACTGTGTCACTTCCTTCAGAGTGTCCTGCACCTGGACGGCAAAAACAAACTATCATTTTGTTGTCTTTTTCACCTTTCTATTTAAGCCAAGACCTGCTGTTTGTTGCTTTAAAAGGAACTAGATGGCTTATAATTCATCACACTGAACAGCACCTGACGTGAGAATACTGATTTGTTACTGCAGCTGATAAGGATCTCCTAGGAACAGCGGATGGAAAAAGTGGGAATCGAGTGTTGAAGGCCTTGAGTCAGGACTATGCTTATCTGCTGGTGTGTCTATACGTATATCAGATTGCAACAAACTTGCTGAACCACCCCCACCCCCCACCCTTACGGTTTCACAGTGGTGGATGTCAGCTGCCAACAGTTGATCCAAACAGCTTTCTGCTCTCTATTGATTCTGTGTGTCAGATTAACTTAGTGCCAGCACAAAAAGCTGTGAAATTGATTCCTTGACATTTAGAATTTTCATCTGTTAGTTTTCTTTACCTGCATGCTCATCATAAACTACCTTTCTGAATTGGGTCTTTTGAGACAATTATAATTTGAGCATTTATGTTTAAGCTAATGAGCTATTTGATGACCCACAATACTTTGCATTCATCAGTGACACGTGGGGGGACAGTTACCTGTAGGAACCATATGATGACAGGAGGCCAGTTGTACTGAAATCCCTTCTGCGGTGATCCACTTTGGACTCAAGGATGAAGTGATTAGATTTAGATTTTTAAGGGTCAGTGACCTCATGTCTGTTCATTCCCATGGATTTGACTGGTTGGCAGAGGCAGACAACCAGGAAGCCGTAATTCTAGTTAACCTTTACTTCATTGGTTTCTACAGTTGCCCTGATGTGCAAAACACAAAACATGACAGGAAGACAATGCACATAATTCCTCAAAACAGCTACACTGTTCAAAGTTCTTTATTGTCGTTGTTATAACAACAAAACAGCAAAACATCTCCAGACTGTAAAAACAAGTGGTAAATAATACTCAGTGCTAAAACGCATTATATATAATAATAAATAATAATAAGGCACATCAGCTGGTGGTGCCATGATAAAAAGTTCTGACATTATGTCAACCCAGGATGGGGGCTAGAGAAGCTGTTAAGGCAGTATTACAGCTTGTAGTATGAAAGTGTTGAACAGGGTGTGAGGAGTCTGAGTGTCTGATGAGAACGTTTCAGGCAGCAGGAGGCGGAGATGGTGTTGATATCTGCCAACATAACTCCAGTGATTTCCCTGGCAGTTTTAATTATCCGCTGTATGGCCACTTGCTCTGACTTGTGCAGCTGAAAAACCACACTGACATACAATATGTCAGGACACTTTCAATGGCAGAGTGATAAAGGTTTACCAGTAGCTTCTGTTGCAGCTTTTCAGTTTCCCCAGGTAGAAGAGGCGCTGTTGGGCCTTCCTGATTACAGAGCCTGTGCTGTTGTCTCAGGACAATTCCTCCATCACAGTCAGGCCCAGGAACTTGTCGTGTGCAAGGTGGCAAAACTGGCAACAAACACTAGACCTACTGGACTTTAAGGCTGGATTCACATTTAAAACAGGAGGCGAGTCAATGAAATATGATGCAGGATGCGTTTAAGACCTGTTAGACTCTAAAACACAGCACAGTAGATTGTAATACTCAGACAGGCTTGTAAAAGTCTAGAAAGTTTTCAGAGCAGCAGCTTTCTCAAGTTAAACCACAAGAAATGCAGCATTACTAAGCAATCCACCAGAAATATGAGTGTCTTTGGTAAATGTTCCTATAATTTTTCCATCATTAATTGACTATTGACTTTTTTAAATCATGAATTTTGCAGGAATATTTAATATACTATCAAGTGAGACAGTGGTAGGAGTTGATGGTTTTTCAGAGTGGAGTCTCCCCTATAAAGCCAAATAATATATATTGCAATAAATGATCTCTAAAATGTAAACCTCTGTTGTGCAGGTTGTCTGTGTGTATGCTTGTTTGCACGTGTTCAGTACATTTTGGGATGAGTGTTGAACAGCTCCGTTTGTCTGAAATGAATCTACAGGATTGGTTATGTTTCAAACTGCAAACTTCAACATTACACTATTAAGAATAGAAACTGCCATTAATGTAGTCAGATGTACAATCAGAGCTACTTTTATTCATCCTCTCACTAGCAAATTAATGTTAAGTGTTACTGTGACTTTGGTTGTTGAAAGCAATTTTCCCCCCTACGTTTTTTCTTCTTCACTCAGCAGAAAGGAAGATTCATAAGGACTCCATGATGAATTCAGAGAACTCATCTAGCTTCCACTATCGCCCTCTGGTGGCATGATATGATATTGAACAGTTACTATATCAGAGGTTTGCAATATACAAGGCAAACAGATCGAACACCAGTATTTTGTTGCTCACACTGGAACGATTTATAATGTTAAAAATTGAGTTTGAAAGTTTCTCTGTGTGTAAATTAAAACAACAAAACTATTTGCCCATAATGTTTAACATTAAAAATCATAGACCTGTTTTTGGCAGTGTTTCAAGTGAGTTCCATTATATTCATTCATATTTCAGGAACCCATGATAAATTTCCATTTCTGAATCACTTGCTTAGCTTCCTATGAAATTTTCTACAAAGAGCAAACATATGCAACCTAATAGTCCAGGAACCTTTCTGAGAATTTACACTTAAATACTAGCTCCTTCCCAAGTTAAGAGGAAAGTAAAGGAGCATTAAAATATAACATTGCCTATATTTTTACAATCTGCTAACTAATACTGCCAAAACCTAGTTACACATGTTCAAGATTACATTACTATCAGATATTATCTTTGAGGTCACTGTATTAGCAGGTAAGCACTGAAAGATATTTTTCCCAGTTCTCTTAACCAGGAACTCAGAGAGGCGAGGCGGTCCAAGTGGATACAAAAAACCGTGCTGGTTTATTCAAAGGATCACAGGCAAAATTAACATTACACGTCCAGGCATCTTCCACCTCCAATACTGCACGCAGGCAGATGAAGAATGAAAAGCCCCGAACCCAACAGGCCTGTACATTATATCTG
>NW_018127999.1:963163-969975 GCF_001952655.1 Monopterus albus
GACATTAAGCCTAGGACGATATTATGATTAAGATTACGGCTAAACATATCATAATAATAACAATAATCCTCCTGCCTGCTGACAATCAAACTTTTCTATCTAGTTATCCTTGCCCATGTACACCCTGCTAAAATCTCATGACAATGACTAAGCGTTTAAACTAGACATCCTGTCTCCACTAAACATTTCTAATACAACAACTATCTAACCCATATGTATCTGACTAAAAAGATACCCAACAGCACCATAAAGGGAACAAGCCACTGTGGACCCATGTTGATGTTTACACTCCCATGATCTAAACGGTCGTGTTCAGTGTTCAGTAGCCACTCTGTCCTACATACCTCAGCCCTGACAGCACTCCTGAAAAATACTGTCATGTCATGTGCACCACCTAGTGGCTTGCTAATGTTTACGTAACCTCCACTGTTACTGCTGCCCTCATGCGGCTCCACGTGCAGACTTTTTAATTCAGCTATAATCATGTCCAGAGATAGATACCATTGTCCATGTGGTGGAAAATCACTGATTACATTCACTCAAGTACTACACGTTTTAGTTACACTTCATTATATTTTATAATATTGCACTTTTTATTGCACATGTATGTGAAAAAAGCTGGTTACTTTTTAGATTGAGTTTACATTAGCAATATAAGCTTTTAAAGAGAATATCTTACTGACAGTAGTATACCAGTACTTTTATTCAAATGGGATTTTGCATGAAGGCCTTGTAGTGAAGTATTTTTATTCCGTTGTACTGGTATTTACATTTCTTTCAACTGTGGTCTCACCCAAGGAAAGTTTTTTTTTTTTATTTGTCTATTGTCGTTAAAAGTCTGTTATTCACTGAAAACATTTATTACATTTTAATGATTACAAACAACAGTAAGTCCCACCCCTGTTGGAACAGCCTCTCACATATTCATAAGGAAAAGAAACGGACACGAAGGGACAGGGACAGAAAAAGTGTGTATTATACACAATTCCATTGCTTCCATTTAAAAAAAAAACAATTGGTGCTCGTAAATTTTTGGCATCTTCTTCTCTCCCAATGTACACGCTGGAATAATGGTCATTAAAACTCAAAAGAACAAGGCATGCATAATAGTTTCTGGTAATGCACACAGATCAAAGGATGCCACTTATAAATACAAAATCCATGTACGATGTCCATGTACATTTCATATATATATATATATGGTCCCTTCTTACAGATGTCTTAGGCCTGGCTACCTGGTCCCATTATGGGATTATGTCCTCTCTTCTCTAGGCCCACTCACTAGATCCACCCTGTGAATAGGCTCTGCGCTGCAAAATACATCCGTAGGGTGCACTGTTGAATATTGACAGCTACTACATGTAACAACCACCTGTTTATTCCTCCCTTCATCTTACTGCACATTATCAAGCTATTTATTCCAAAGTGTCATTTATTTAAATACTTTTCTTTCCATTAACTGACCATTGTGCTATCTACATGATATCATCAGACCTTGCAGGGGTTGCTGCCAGTATTATTTTCTACTAAAAAGCTCCTCCAGTTGTTATACTACCACCCTGTGCTTCTCATCAAAAATAGGGAGCCCACTGTTTACTAGTATCCATTCAATGCTACTGTGCCCATAAGGTTTAAGTCTGGAACCCAAGTATTTTAAATTCCAAGTAACCTAAAGAAGAAGATCTAATTTCTGATACACTAAGATAAATGCACTGCTCCAGCCTCATGTCTATTGCGAGGGCTGTATATATGTGGCCACACTTTTTATTTATTTAAATCATGTAGAAAAAAAGAAATGGGACAAGCCAAGATGTGGTGATTAATTACAGTGTTGCATGAATGTCTGTACTGTTAAAAAAGTGTACTGCAATGCATGTTGCTTTCTCTCCCGAAGCTCAAAATGAACCAAAGAGTGGGGAGAGGCGCCAGCGATGTATGATATACCAATGGAATCATATACAGATTTACAGTTATAATGCATCTATCATCACAATGAACAAATGGCAGGGAGGGAGGGCAGGTACTGACAGACACGATATAGAAAAGATTCATCTGTTTGAATTTGAACACTCTTTACCGAGGAACCAATGGTTACTCTTAGAAAAAGAGAGAGAGATGGAAACAAACATGCGCATGCACATACAGGTATGAATGCTGTAAGTGCAGAACCAAATGTTCAACCAATAAAAGTCTATTGGGATCAAGTTGTACTGGTTTTGCTGAAGATGGAGGCAGACTTGTTTAACCAAACATGGGGCTGAGAATGATGCTCTGGTGACAACGGTGGGCTTCTCAAATGGCTGGGATCAGCGCCCTCCTGATGGTGATGGTGTTGTCGGTGTGTTACGGGGCTCCGCTGTCTTAGTCGATGTACTGGGAGAGCCAGCGGAAGCCCTCGCCGTAGCCCTGCCTCTTCAACACGCTGCACATAAACACCTCCAATGGTCTCGTGTTCAGCTCCTTCATAGGAATGTGGCCCTGAAAGAAAAGTAGTCGTCGTCACACTAAATACACTTTATAAAATTTGATTACAGATTTAAATTGTATGCAAAGTTACTTTCAGCTGATTCTGGGTAACATACAGAGTAATTCTGTCCCTCAAACTCCCCTAAGTTTGAGGAAATGTAACGGTCACTCCGATCTTGTGATCAAAACATTTAAAGACTAATCAACTCTTGTGGCGTTGTTAGTTTTGAGGTTGTTATTTGCCGGGAGATCAAATGTAAATACGTTTTTGAATATGTGAATATGTAAAATCAGGCATTGAGTTGCTCTTGAACTTGGAAAAACAGGTAAAGAAGGCAGCTCCTTCCAGATCATCATCTAACCAGAAAGGTCTGTTTTGACACCATTACTGACTAACTTTTCAGTGGCTATGTATTAGACTTCTTCCTGTATATCCATTCAGTCAGTTCTTTGGTCAACATTTGAATGCCATTTCCCTTTTGTTTGTGTTAGACACTTTTCTGACATAATTCGTAGGTTAGGACATTCCAAAAAAAACAAAGTTAAGTATTAAACACACTGTCCCAACAGATAACCGTTGTGTCTACTCACCTTGCCGGTCGTCTGTCCATACAATCCAAACAATTCCCTCAGCTTCTCTTCACTGATGGCTTCTGGTCTGTCAATCTTGTTACCCAGGATCAGGATAGGCACGTTTCCGATAGTCTCGTCTGTCATTAATGCCTGGAAGAGTAGAGCACGTATTTCTAGATGGCTTCCATTTTTATCCCCAAGATGAAAACATCTGCCCTCAGATAGCACTGTATTACAGATCACTGAGATGTAGGTACTTACATCAAGTTCGGCTTTTGATTCGGCCAATCTGGTCAAGTCCGCACAATCCACGAGGAAGACGATGCCATTAATGGCAGGGAGGTAGTTTTTCCACACTCTGCGAGCTGTGTGAACCAACAAACAAACAAGTTTACAGTCTAGTCCGTCTGCATTATATTATATTGGCCATATGTTGGCAAGTGTGTTTGTAGGCAACAATGTCCTTTGTCAAATTGTCCAATGTCAAATTACTGCTGCTTTTCCCACATGGGTCAGGTATACTGGATTAAATAAACCTGCTAATATCCCCATCATTGTATTTCCAGATCATAATAGAAAACAGGCGTCGGATCTGCACTAACACATGCCTCGACCAACAAACCAAAAACATTGGTATACAGAACACACACCTTGTGCGTGACCTCCAAGGTCGAAGGTGGTGAAGGTCATGCCAGCAATTGTCAACTCTTCTGAGGCTGGAGGAAAGAGAATGATCATGATCAGTTCTGAGAAGTTAGGCGGCCCAAAGGTCAGTCACTCACAAACGCTATCCTGACACAGTGTGGCTTTGTTTGAAAGTGTTCACTATGGCAAACATAAATGTCTGTGATATAAGCGTTATAGAGGGGGGCGGGGCATGACCCAGGGTCCACCCTCACCAGGGGGCCCATAAAAATCACATCCTAGTGTCCTTTTTTAAACTATTTCATAATTTTTTTTCCCCAGTGATTTAAAAACAGAACTGTATTCTGTAAAGCGAGATTTAGTATTGTGCAGTGGGTGATTCATCTGCCGTTGTCCTATAGCCTACCTCTGGTCTGTGGCATTGTAGGGTTCATGTGTTGTTGCCTTGAAGGGGCCCCTGACCCTTTGAATTGCTGTGGGGTAGACTCCTCAGCCAACTTTAGCATTTAAATACATTTTTGAGAAACAGAGTTAAAAGATTTTTCTGAATTCTTAATTTCATAATGAGTTTGATACTGTATAGAGGCAGTAGTTGGGCAAGGAGTTTTTCCCAGGGATAGCTGGTTCCACTGTGCCATAGTTTAGCTACAGAAGCTAAACTTCTGAAAAATGTTAGAAAACAAAAATCTGGTGTTCAGATGCAATAAGGTAGAGAAGAGTTTTTACAAGTTTAGACCTGTGTTTTCTGTCTTAATTTTACTGAGTCGAGTTCACCAGGATGAAATAGAGATGGGTGGACATCTACAGCTGAGCAGTTGTTAGGCTACATTTGTCTGGAGTAAATGGAATAATACTTTGTGTTTCTCAGAGACAGTTCAGCTCCAACATAAAGAGCTATACAAGTGAAAAATCTGCGTGTGTGTGTGTGTGTGTCCATGTTTGCGAGAGTGACAGGAATGTGAAACTAGTTTAATGAGGTGCAGGCCTATTTGGTTTTCAGCTGATTTGATTCTTACTGTGTTAGGATGCTGCTGGTTTTACAGAGTCAAATCTGGTTTATTGAGAGACTTGGGGTGTACGCTGTCCTTGGCTGTTTGTGGTGCAGTAGCACTTGGCTGGATGTTGCCGTTTCATGAATATTCAGCTTTGGCTGCTACCTGGCAGACAAAGCTCTTACTTTGCTTCTGGACTCTGGACAGGATGCACAGTCTGACACTAGAATTCGATATCATACGAGAAAGTAGACTTAATGTTGAATAGCAGCAAAGAACATATTAGATATGATAAATTAAAATGATACTGTTCAATACAGCAACAGGAAAATTAATGACTAGCCTGTATGACTATTTTAAAGTCATAGCCAGCATGTTGAATGTGGTACTTCAAGGAGTAGAAAGATTATTTTAAGTTACTGCACTGTACCACATATGTTCCGCATCCAGAGTGACATATTATAGTAATATTATACAGGGCTTAAAATAATCTGTGAACTGGGTTCTGTTTTTTATGATCCAGCAGATGTACCTTTGGCCATTTCTGTCCTTTCTTTATAAACAGTATTATTGATTAGGTTATTTTAGCTATTAGGTGACTGGGCCAGAGGGCCTACAAAGCACCACCCTCCCTCTGTCAGTAGGTCTGTCCCGCCCCTGAGTGTGAATAATCAGTCCGCTTTTATTGCATTGATAGCTTTCAGTACATAACTGAGTGAGCATGTGTGGATGTGCATGTGTCAGAGAGAGTAGCCCACCCACTCACTTGGATGTAAGGTTGGCACATGCTGTCCCAATCTGTCATCTTTGAGCATGTGCAGTAGCGTTGTTTTGCCAGCATTGTCCAGGCCAAGAAATACTAACTTGCCGGATTTCTTGTACAGTCCTGAAATAAAGCCAGAAGCTTTTCAGAACACAAGCCTGAACACCAGAAATCTTGTTTTGATAGGCTGCATCAAAGCTTAGTCTTTGGAACTGTCACACATATGAAAACACTGCCGCATATGAACTCAGGCTCATGATCTTGAAGGTGTATCATGAGTTAAGAACTTCACTATAAATGTGGCACTTGACTAAAGACAGGCTCAGGCTTCTCAGGTTTCAGATCTCAGTCATGCATGAGGCAGTTCACAAAGTGTCCTTGATTCATAATGAAAACTGACAAGTGGCGCTGCTTCACCTAGTGATTTGACATTCTCAAATTTCTACTTCACATTATGAAAGTAAAAAAAAAAAAGTCACCCCAGTGAAAGAAGAACAATGCTCTTGTACTTTTCTGCTGAGTGGAGCTGTAAAACGCAAGTAGAGGCTGACACATAATTCAATGAAGGATGGCATTCAGTCACATCGATAAAACCCACAATTCTTCACAGTAAAACTACTTTAAATTTAAAATTCATAATGTGCTTTATGTTCCAAAGAAGATTTTTCTCTTGCTGTCAGTTACCACAGATGGGTGCACAGACCACCTCGAGGAAGAGGAGGAATTAAAGTCCCACCTTCCTCAGTTTTCCTGAAAAGATCCCAAGGCTTTATATTTACACTCTCTACGTCAGCACAGAGTCAGCCAGTGGATTTGTAAAATTTTTGACTGAGTCAGCTCTCTTAGGTTCCATCGTTACAACAGCACAATATAACCTGTCCAACAGGGAGAACAGGCGTGACTGCTTCACAGGAGCAGCTACGACACAGAGTGCACACTGGAGAGCAGCTGTTACACATAGCAGATCTAAAACTGACACTTCCATCACAGATAAATTTTAAAAGCTGAGGTGAAAAATGTCATATTTCCTTTATCTGCATTTCATGACACAGGCCTCTTGGTGGATGTTTTTAACTGAGCCACCTTAGGGGAACATAAGCAGCACGTGTAGCCCCAATGGGAGACAACCCCATAAACCAGCTTGTGGTAGTGCTGTAACCAAGAAACTACATTCAGGCTAAACAGAAACACATGGAGGAATAGTTGCCAGTGAGGATGGTTAATTTCTTATCACATGGATCATGTAAGAAACTGGTCAGGGTGAAAAGGGCCTTGTGGTGTCTTTGATTGTGAAATAAGCTAATGTGTTGTGCTTGGTGAGAGCTTTAGCTGAGGACACAACTTTGCTGAAAATGTTTTATTACAGTATGTTG
>NW_018127999.1:970130-992976 GCF_001952655.1 Monopterus albus
GTGGGAACAAGGTAACCAAACACTTTTATAGAAACTCTACTTCTTCCACTCAGCTTCAACCACAGCAGGGATGGATTTCTAGAAACAAAGCCTGCTATTGTGCACAATAATCCTAGCTCTGCTTTTCACTGCACACTTGAGAACTGTAGTGTAAGACAAACCAGCAGTTGTAACAATTAAAATTCTTTCTGTGATCACTAAAGACAATCAGATTATACTCATGTTTAATCTTCTCAAAGGATCAACTCTTTTCATCATTCTACTCAACACACAAACTGTGTAGTTTACACTAGATTAGTCACAGCTGTTTGGAATCATCTTTAAAAAGCTTTCAACAGTGAATTCAGGTTTACTATGAATTAGTGCATCTGATCACCATTACTCACCTAAAAACTGTAGTACGCTATTGAAACTGCTGTAAACCCAATCAAATATGAATGACATATCCGGAGCTGTTGAATCCTGAAAAACAACAAAGTGGGGGGAAAATGACATTAAGAAGACATGAACACACAGAACAAGAAACAAGAACTGGATCGTGTTAGTGTAGCTGTGTTGTCATGAGTATCACATAGCAGGTGAGCAAGACTGAGGCAAGATACAAGTTGTTTAAGGTTTGTCTTTTCCCATTACTTTCCCTCTGATTACTGTCCATTATTTGTTACATTGTATTTATTTTGGTACATAGACTGTCAGTGACATGCTATAGGACTAAATTGTGGCCTAATATTTATACTGCAGACCTGGAAAGTACCTGAAAACATCAAGAGATGGAGAGAACACAAATCAAAAATGAGTCATAGCTGTAGCATTTCAAGATAAACTAGCGAGGTTGCATTTAATCAATATGGCATAGAGCATGAAATCAACAGCTCCCTGACTGACTACATGCAACAGCTTGTTGCTTCTGCATTAAAAAAAATATCTCATTTTGTTCATCATTCTAGTTAACAGCAGATTCATTTTGCTTACGAGATGTGAACAAACATATCAGAATTAAGGCACAGAAAGAACACACTTCCTCTTCGCTTACAGCAAACTGTTTTTTCCAGTGAAACCATGTTGTTTGCTACATTAGATGCACAAACACTATGCATTTCCACTTCAACTCAATTCTTACTGATTTATCTGTGACAGTTACAGAAGCTGGTGCTGACCTCCAGCCCTACTTACATAACCATCAAACAACTCCAGGGCTAAAGTATAAGGTAGCCAAAGGTCAAGATCATGCAAATATAGCTGAATTACACATCAGTTGCTGCTGCACTCTGGTCCCATATACCCCCATGCCAGCCCCCAATAGTTTCTTAGACTGCATGCATTCACATTACAGTCTGATGCTTCCACGTGTGGCATGATGCAGCTGTGAATGTTAAACAGTCTGGGACATATGGACCAATATATGGGGGGGAAGAAGCATGCGATAATGAAAATATTTGCCTTAAGGCAGCAGCCTTAACCTTTTTCAAGGGATATAGGATTGTTGTGTTCAGACAAAATGTGTAAACTGATCACCAAGCATAATAACCGATGTGTTGCACAGTTAGGATTAGATGAATTGGCCTGTAAATGTCCTCAAAGCTAGACACGCCATTACTTGCAGTGTTTATAACTGAACAGGACTGTACTTACAAACCATCAAGCTACACAGTTTGCCCTTAGCACAAGCCACCTTCTGAACATCTACAGTGTCTGAAGAACAACTGTTAGTTTCCTTACATCATGATAATAAGAAACCTGAACATAAATACGTTACTTATGCAAACATAACAGTTTGCATTTGTCTTAGCTCACAAATTAAGATGATCAGTGCAAGACGCAACCGAAACTGTTATCACAACCAGTCAACGTAGCGGCAAAGTTAGCTAACCTTTACCGCTACGTTAACGGCTAACATTACATCGATGATTTGCCTCCGACTGGTCCCGCGTTATGAAGACAAAAACTTAAAAGCCCAACATATCGGAAAAACAACAAGTCATATAAAAGTTAAACACATACGTTAAGTATGGTTTTTAAAAGACTGACCGAGGCCGGGTAGCAGGAAGCCACCAGCTACGTGTCATACTCTGTAACAGACGACGTTGCATTGAAGGTTTTTTGGCTACGTTAGCTAATTAGCAGTTAGCTTGACAAACACTACGCCGATGTACTAACAACAGTGTTATGCGAGAGTACGGGTATTTTCCTTCCAGCAACAAATGTGTATGTTTAATATAACAGTTAGTGAACTTTAATTTATATCCAGCTCGAAGATCTTTCATAATAAGCGAGTTAGTTGGTCAACTTGGTGTCAGCAATGCTACCCTAGCATCGCTAGCAGCCGGAATAATTAACTAACTAGCCAAGATGCCGAACGTTCACTTTAGATTGTTTTAGGATCAGCGGAGAGAGAATATATCTAAATACTTACCCGTTATTAGGCGCAGATTAATTTACAGAGTGTATTCGCGCTTATAGTCATGTAACTTGGTTTACCGGTCAAAAAAGAGATCCTGAAATGCCAGGTCGTCCTCTCCTTTTTCGTATTTTCTTACTAAGCCACGACACTGCAATGGCTGTCCAACAACTCCCCAAACTCTGCCCAGCTGCTTCCTGTTTATGTTTCATAATCATCTTTCCGGCAGAAGAGCCGAAATAAACAGAGGATCTAATGTTCTGTATTGTTATTTTATTTTTACAACACCTATGCACATATTTAACTGGACTTTTTATGCATGCGACTGGTATAAATATAGGAAAAATACAAAAACGATCACCTCAACTTGTTAGCTTAAGTGGTGAAAAGGTATCTTGCCGGGGATTTAAATGTTACATCTTTTGTAGGTGGCTTTTATTTTGGCAATTGTTTAAAATCTATATAAACATAAGTGGATATTTTGTCGATTCCGCCGCATCCTGCTAAATAGGGAAATGCTTATAATGGCAGTGGTTGTACATTAAATGGGAAACTCAAACGTGAAAATAAACGATCTTCTCATGTTTCCAGTACGCTGGAAAATCAAGAGCACGGGAGGAAATGCCACGTGTACACACTGCGCATGCCCGACAATTTTTACGTTGATCCTTTTGGGTGATCCCAACTTCCGGCGAAATCGGAGAAGTGTCTCACTCGATTACTCTGACAAGGCCTAACGTTTCTCACTCGTGGGCAGATGAACGGGGTTTCGGTAATAGCCATGACCCTGTGATCGCCTACAAGTCAGCTAATTCACTTTTCAAGAAACTGGGAGACGTCGCCGTAGACGCTGGTTTGACTAGACACAACATCGTCAGAGCCACAGGTTAAACGTTACCCTTCGACAGCTAGCTAGCTAAAGACGCAGCTAGTTTTTCGCCAGCCAAGCACCTCAAAATTAGATACTGGTGTCTGTTTCAACATGTCAACTGCGGGATTTAATCCCCAAAATGGGACAGGGACGGCACAGGTATATGCGAATGGTGAGTAACATTTCAATTTAAGTAAACTTACTTCGAGGCAAAGTAGACCAAAGCTAACGCTAGCGGCAGTTTTTGGATCTGGGCTATTTGCTAACCGTTAGCTAAATGATTTGCTTAATGTCAATAATACTGTAACTTAGGATAGCCTGGCAAAGGAGAGCTGCCAGATATAGGTACTACTGGATAACTGCGTTTAATCTCGACCTGTATTGATTAAGATGACAAAAATAGTTGCTGTCGTTAAGATACACTGACTATAACTATCCAGCTAACTACATTTAATCAGTGTGTGCTAAGTTAACTTTTGGTCTGTCGAGATGGCACACAAACACGTATTTTATGCAAAGTGTTGGGATGCTCCATCTTTTCTCAAACATAAAAGTGATTATGTGATCACGCTGTCAACATAGGCTCATTCATATCCTGTCAAGCTAATCGGCTAGCCAGATCTTTCCTGTCATATTAAAACACCGAACGAGCTGGCCTGTGACTTGTCTTTTCCCTTCTGTCTCCTGAGGATTTTTCCAGTGTAGAGAATAATTCATTCGTTGGTTTATTAGTTCCATTGCAGTTGTGCACGATGGAGTTTTAGCAGGCTCTGTTTGCCTTCTACGTTGTACTGTACATGTGGCACGTTGGTGTTGATCCAGATGCAGTTCTGCAGAACGTTCTCTAGGCTCACTCAATTACCAACTTGAGTTTTAGATTACTCACACATTTCTACTTGGTTCCCATGAATGCAGAGGGAAAAACAATCTAAAGACACTCAGTGACAGCTGACAAAAAGAAGGTGAAGGAGCTCTCTTGTTCTGTGCAGTTGAAGCAATCACAGCTCCAGTTTGTAATTGGTTTTCTAAATTTGTAGATAAGAATGTTTTTGAACTTCTGATTGTTCATTACATTCCCCCCCATTCTTATCCAAATCTCCCTTGAATGACATGGGTCAATAAAGGCTGATAAATCAGCTCAGATCTTTGAGCTCTGATCAGTCTGAAAAAAAAAGGTTTTTTTTCCGACAATAGAAACAGAACATGAAAACATATCACTAAAGCTGAGTGGGCTGAGCAATGCTCTTATTATGGGATATTTTTAATATGAATTAAAATGTTTGTGGTCTGTTATAAGTAAGTGACTGGTGTGTATGTCATTTATATATTTCAACACCATGTTTCTACATGTCACATGTAGCAGCTGACCATAAAATAGTACTTGGACCAATGACTGCGTTAGTAAATACTTATTTGGTTGTCTTGATAGAATTCATCAAGTTAAAGATTTCAATCTCCACTGTCCTTCTATATCTTTTGGTCATAGGCATTTAGCAGTAGAAGAATACCGACAGGTTTACTGATACCTGTCATACTACTAATGCTGATAAGCTGTCATATTTGAACAGGAATTATTGGTTTTAGGGTTGGAATTAAATTTCTCCAGCATTCTTGGAAAGTTTACATTATCAAATGCTCATCATTTCAAACATTTATTGCAGTCAGTCCTTAAATATGACTTTAATAGTAAAATGACCTCCAAAACCTGTTTGTGTTGTGCTTTTACTCCCTCAATTCTCACCTGTGTTCTGCCTTTCAGTGAGTTGATTTGTGATTGGCTGAGAGGACTCTGGCTCTTTCTGATTGGTCATGAGCTGTAAACTCTTGCTCTTTCTGATTGGTCATGAGCTGTAACCTACTAGGGGCTTTTGTTCTTAAAATGTCCCTGCTCTGGGGCAGAACAAAGATTTGAGGTGGATTATGCACCTTCAGCTATCTTTGTTCATTAAGAAGAGCTGTTTTCCAATCCTTTCTCACTCTGCTGATTTAGCTCTGCTTCCAGTTGTGTAGTGAAGAACTAAGTGGAATGAATCTCTTTAGGGTGCAAACAGCAGTACACTTCATCCATACTAGCTAGATTGTTCTTTTGTTAATGCATTCATTGATAAGGACTGCCACTGTGTTTGTTGTTGGCAAGCTGTTGCATTATCTACTACATATGACACAATTGTTCTTGTTATTTGGGAAACAGAAACAATTGCCACATTTTAGTGTGATATCTGCCTGATATGCAATCAGATTGTTTTTAATTGTCCAGAAATGTCTGAGGTAATTTACTACCTCACTAAAGTAAAGTCTTTCAGGGCAGAGCATTGTGAGTTATCCAGGTGAAGAGATTAGACCATTGGTTGTCAGTTCATTGGTCATTTGGTGGCTCTGAGTGCTTTTCACCTGGTATCGTCTCTATCATTAGTTAGGCATATGTCTGTCATCTGCCATTTTGAACTCTACATTGGATTTAAAGCCAATGGTGTGCTTTTGCTTGAGTTAAAAAATACTTGATTCTCAAAAGGTCATTTTCAGACCCAGAGCCTTTTAACATTGCTGGCTTGATCTGTCTGGGATGCTAATGGCTCAGCTTTGAAGCTTTTGAACAAAAGGCTGCCTTACAGAATTGCTCCATAATGGTTCTGGTCAAGCATGACTGGAACCTAGAGAGCTGCAAACCTTGGTATCTGGTAAATGAGAGAGTGCACCATCCTTTTTCCCCTCAGCATTTCACCCATATTGCTGGAAAGTAGTTTGAAAGAAAGCCGAATGTTCAATTCGT
The DNA here is from genome assembly GCF_001952655.1 of Monopterus albus. NCBI lineage: Eukaryota > Metazoa > Chordata > Actinopteri > Synbranchiformes > Synbranchidae > Monopterus > Monopterus albus. The sequence goes on from NW_018127999.1 coordinate 976,170, forward strand.
TCAGTCTGCTATTTCTATCCCAGTTCCCTTATTTGTTTGTTCCTTGCTCAACCTGGCAGTTTTTCTGGTCGAGCGAGGAATGATTGAGGGCGTCCCAGAGGTCTTATTCCTGTTCTGAGGAGCCAGGAGGCTGCTGACGGAGCTATGAGCAAGGGAGGAGACATCCTTCACGGATGTTTTTTATGGACTGGCATGAACCTTTACTGAAATTTATTCAGAAGAAGCATAAAAGAAAAGGACGTCTCATGTCTCTGGAAACGTGTTTACTCAGTTCCTCTTCTCACATTTTTTGCATGGGCAAGACTACGATACAAGGAAAAGACTCGAGTGAGGGAACTGTGGATGCAGTTATGACACTTGGGGTTCACCTCTGGATTCTCTAACATGCCTCTGTTTTCCTTCCTCTGGTCTCCAGGTCCATCACAGAATCCAGTTGCCCTGCAGCAGCTGCCAGGGGTCAGCTATGGCATGTCTAACCAACCAGGGTACAGTCCAGTGCAGGCCAAAGCTCCCCCACCCCCTGGTCCTGGACTCTACCCCTCTGGAGCATACCAGCCTCTCCCCTCAGTCAGCTACTACCAGCCACTCACCCCCTACCCAGCTCCAGCAGGCCAGCCACTGGTGAACAGGCCTCTAATAAGAGGCCCTCCATCCCATACCCCTCCTCAGTCTGCCAGCCCCATCCCCCATCCTAGGCTGCCTCCTGCACAGGCTACACCTCCTGCTCCTGTGTCTTCTAGTAGCTACTACTCAAACCTTCAGCAGCCGCAGCCCCTAGCTCCAGCATGGCAGTACAGTACACCTCACCCACCAGTGGGGCCATCCACCTCCATGAACATGCCTCCCTCCAGCCCTGCGGCGAATCATGTGAACCCAGCTGCGAGTTCAACAGCACCGCCGCTGCCACTGTCATCGGCAGCTTACAGCTCTGCACCACCGGCTCCTGTGTCCCAGAGCACCACCCAGCCCTTAGTCCCAGGGATGCCCCCCACATCTTTGCATGCATACACCCAGCCAGGTAGGAACACAAAGGCTCCACCTACAACAGTCACTGTACAATCCAGTGCACAGTACAGTTTAAGTTTCAAATGAAGAATGACATAATTACGTGGTGGCCCCAACTGACAGTTGTAGCAAATGCACTAATGATGCAGGCACTCCTCAGGTCAGATCAGTAAAAAGATTAATCATTCTCTCAAGTTTCAATAAAATCAGATTAGTAAACTTTAGCCAATTAATCTCCGGTCCCATCAATAAGTATTTTCATGTCCCACTTTGTCTAACTCATGTCTAACTTTGTTACAGCATGGTTCTTGCTTCTTATGTCTTTTTGTTGTCATTCTTTGTTCATTTGTGCTGTAGATATATCTAGAATGCTGATATGTTGGAGCTGGACATTGCCCTCTGCTCCTACACAACGTGTTGTCTGGCCGCTGTCCCACGCACATAGACTCATTTACCCTCAATTTGTTCAAAGTTCAAATAAGACTTTTATTGTTTCCAGTGTGATTCTTCTGTAGTGATGTGACGTGGCTCTTAGGACAAATTTCATTTTCAGCTTTTTGTGCGGGCTGTGTTGCTAAAATGATTATATTAGCAGATGCACACAACACTCTCGCCTGTGCTCTTATGACGTGATCAATTCAGGTAGCAGTAGTACGAGTAGGAGTTTAAGGGTTGTCTCCACAGAGATGGTCGGCTCACAGTGTCAAAAGCAAAAGACCAGTCAGAGGGAATCTCAGTACCTTTAACATTTTCCCTGGTTCAGTGATACGAGTGTGACAAGCTGATTGTATTATCTGTGGCCAATGTGTCCGACGGACTTGTCAGAATGTTGTTTAAATTAACCTTGATTCTTTTATTAACCCCCCCCAACTTGCACCATTTGGTCGCATTGGCTTGGGAATTCCTGTTCACATTCTGACTCCCAAAAAGAAGAGACCACTTGATTTTAATGACCTTTCCCTCAGCAGTACCTTCAGGATAAATTTACCCAGTTTAATGGTGACAGTGCAAGTGGCTGGTCTCTGGAGAATTCATGATGTCTTTAGTGGAGATATATTAACTGCTTTCTTGCTCTAAAATGTTACGCATTTCAGCGCCAGGCACTGTAGTCACTTCTGTATGTTCAAGTCTACAGTATTACCAGTCACAACATTTTTCATTAGGATAAATGTAAAATGTCACAGTGCTGAAATAAAATGCAAAAATGCACCAGGCCCAATGATTAGTAGTTATTTTAGTCATTATCATGCACCCTCTTCTCAGTCTAATCTAGCCCCCGAAGTTATTGTTTTTTGTATAATTGTTATTAGTCTTAGAAGTTATACTTTCTGGCACTTCATATACTAAAGGAGAAGAATCAAAATGTATCTGTACAAGATTTACTGTTGTTGGTCTATCACCAGGCACTGCACCTCCACCAGTGAATCCCATGGCTCCTCACACATACCAACCAAGCAGAGTTCCCTATGGGCCCCCACCTACAGGCCCACCTCCAGCCATAAAACCCACACCACCTCCAACTGGACCCCCAATGGCCAATGTTACACCTCCACCCCCTAAAGCAGATGGTAAGTTTAGGGCTCTGAAAATGTTGGCACACTTAGCTGTGTGTTGTCCTTGTTTATAACAACCAATTCATATTTGTTGAGCGACTTTGTGTATTGTATCTTACAACAACCAGTTTGGTCTAAAAGTTGCCAGTGGTTTGTTATGAGCTCAGCAAGCCCAGACTGGCCATTTATTTTGTAAGTGTTTGAAGCAAGTTTGTGTAATAAAAATGTGAACGGAGACAGTTTTCCATGAAATTGAATAAGTAGAGTTAGTATTTCAGAGTTATTGCAGATGAGCAGATGCTGGTAAGTTTTAGCAGGTTAGCAAGTTTGCTGACATGTCAGACTCAGTCTGTTCCCACAGTGAATGATTATTATGTGACGTTTAAGGGACATACAGTGGTGTGAAAAAGTGTTTGCCCCCTTACTGATTTCTTATCTTTTTGCATGTTTGTCACACTGTAATGTTTCAGATCGTCAAACAAATTTATATATTAGTCAAAGATAACACAAGTAAACACATCATGCAGTTTTTAAATGAAGGTTTTTATTATTAAGGGAAAACAAAATCCAAAACTACAAAGCTCTGTGTGAATAAGTGTTTGCCCCCTAAACCGAATAACTGGTTGGGCCACCCTTAGCAGCAACAACTGCAATCAAGCGTTTTCGATAACTTGCCATGAGTCTGCCACAGCGCTGTGGAGGAATTTTGGCCCACTCATCTTTGCAGAATTGTTGTAAGCCAGCCACATTGGAGGGTTTTCGGGCATGAACTGCCTTTTTAAGGTCATGCCACAGCATCTCAATTGGATTCAGGTCAGGACTTTGACTAGGCCACTCCAAAGTCTTCATTTTGTTTTTCTTCAGCCATTCAGAAGTGGACTTGCTGGTGTGCTTTGGATCATTGTCCTGCTGCAGAACCCAAGTTCGCTTCAGCTTGAGGTCACAAACGGATGGCCGGACATTCTCCTTCAGGATATTTTGGTACACAGCAGAATTCAGGGTTCCATTTATCACAGCAAGTCTTCCAGGGCCTGAAGCAGCAAAACAGCCCCAGACCATCACACTACCACCACCATATTTTACTGTTGGTATGATGTTCTTTTTCTGAAATGCGGTGTTACTTTTACGCCACACATAATGGGACACACACCTTCCAAAAAGTTCAACTTTTGTCTCGTCTGTCCACAGAGTATTATCCCAAAAGTCTTGGGGATCATCAAGATGTTTTCTGGCAAAACTGAGACGGCCCTTTATGTTCTTTTGGCTCAGCAGTGGTTTTCATCTTGGAACTCTGCCATGCAAACCATTTTTGCCCAGTCTCTTTCTTATGGTGGAGTCATGAACACTCACCTTAACTGAGGCAAGTGAGGCCTGCAGTTCTTTTGATGTTGTTGTGGGGTCTTTTGTGACCTCTTGGATGAGTTGTCGCTGCGCTCTTGGGGTAATTTTGGTCGGCTGGCCACTCCTGGGAAGGTTCTCCACTGTTCCATGTTTTCGCCATTTGTGGATAATGGCTCTCACTGTGGTTCGCTGCAGTCCCCAAGCTTTAGAAATGGCTTTATAACCTTTTCCGGACTGATAGAGCTCCATTATTCTCTTTCTCATTTGTTTTTGAATTTCTTTGGATCTCGGCATGATGTCTAGCTTTTGAGGATCTTTTGGTCTACTTCACTTTGTCAGGCAGGTCCTATTTAAGTGATTTCTTGATTGCGAACAGGTGTGGCAAGAGAAATTGAACTCAGGTGCGATAAACCAGTGTTTTGACAGGGGGGCAAACACTTGTTCACACAGGGCTCTATAGTTTTGGATTTTGTTTTCCCTTAATAATAAAAACCTTCATTTAAAAACTGCATGATGTGTTTACTTGTGTTATCTTTGACTAATATATAAATTTGTTTGACGATCTGAAACATTACAGTGTGACAAACATGCAAAAAGATAAGAAATCAGTAAGGGGGCAAACACTTTTTCACACCACTGTATAAAGTACAACCCATCTGTGCTAGGTGAGAACGCTGCCTGTGATGACCATGACATTGTGTCAGTATGGGACCGAAACCTTTTCAGACATTTTTGTTCTGATCACCTTCTGTTGTTTCCCTCTGCCCCCCCCGCTTCCCTTCACGTGCAGCTCCGTGTGGGACAGCTGTTAACAGCATTCTGTCCCCCACTGAGCCCGACTGCCAGGAGGGGGATGTTGAATGTCCAGGTGTGGATAAATGTGGCAGTAGCTGTTAGATGTTGTGTCAGTGCCGTGGTGCCCATCCTGTCCTCTCCGCACTGTTGTTCATGTGTCCAGGGATGCACTCATTCATTGTTGATACCACATATCAAGCTCTGCTGGATCAGCTGGGTCTCCATGCTGCTGTAGCCCAGTGTTCTAGCATCAGTGCATCCCTGGTGTCACATTCTTGCTGGTAGTTTGTCTCTCTGTAACCCAGTCTCACTTTATCTCCCATATGACCTCTGAATAAAGATCTTACAAGCACCAAAGTACAAATGTTTCCTTAAAACACCCTGCATCCATTTCCAGCATCACCTTTAGTATTTTGTTTCTCTGTGTCCATCTTGTATATGTTTTGAACTGTAGTTCATTTCTTTACTTATTCATCGTCTGCAGTTAACATATTGGGACAGATATATAGTGATAGTGTCACTAAAATTATTCATGTCTGTGTTTGCTTTGAAACAGGAACTGTGGCTGGCAATGGCCCACAAGCATCAAACAGCTATAATCATGTTGACAATAAAATGGGTAAGGCTTTTTTGTAAGCCATTTTTAAAATAACATGAAACAAAAACAGACATATTTATGTCCATGTCCAAAGATAGTGTTTAAAAAAAAATGCAGCTATAGTGTAGTTGTCAGGCCTTGGACAATTTCTAACCGTAACAAAACATAAACAGCTAATCAATGAATAAACTCCCCTGAAGCACAACAGTGTCTGTCAGCTCTTGTGTGCTGTAATCATTTATAAATCTCTAATTGTTTTAGGTTTAAAGGATGTGTGTAGTAATATGTAAACTAAACTTATTTTGGTTTTCTTCCACAGCTGGTCTGCCCCAGCCTGGACCACCTGGGCGGCATTTGGGTCATTACCCCTCCCTCCCCCCCGGGTACCAGAGCACCACAGCTCCCCACAGTGGCACCTCACCCATGCACCCTGCGATGCAAGCCACCACACAACCTTATACTCGAGCATCTCAGCCATACCAGCAGGTGAGAGGGGAGGTCCAGCCCCAGGCTGGCTTTGTACTGTTAGAGCGTTTTGCATGCACTGCTTGTTTGCATGTTCTTTTTGGTAGTGGATCCGTGCACCTCCTGTCATGCATTTGTTTTTACCTGGTGCACATATAAAACCTTTCTGTCTGTGTAGGCTATATGGAAAATTTTAAGCTGGTTCTGAAATAACATCTTTGTATTTGTAGAAACAGAGCTAACAAAACAAGAGCAGTTCATTTTACACTGTGAAGGAAAATACATGTAGTTTGAGTCATTTACATGATATACTTTTATTGTTTAGAATAATAAAACACCTAAACAGTTTTTTAAGCTTATGCCAGCAAATAACTGCTGGTTTGCTGATGTTTGTTGATTCTTTTTTTTTGTTACATAATAGATGGTAGTCGGTTTCATCCCTTTAATAGCACCATATTGCACTAGTGTTGTCGTGCGCATGCTGTGACTTTACCTGTAAGTCCCCAGTGTTGCGCAGCCAAGTTCTCAGCAGTATGCCGCTCTGGCATTGGCTTAGTCTGAAGCGCAGCACTCTGCATTTTCCAGTTGTTTATATAATATGTCACATTCTGTTCAGTTGTAAGCACCTCAGTTGTTTATATAATGGTTTGTCACATTCTGTTCAGTTGTAAGCACCGTGGTCAGAGACACCTTTTCAACATTGGTCAAACGATTGCACAGCTAACGTGCATTATTGTCATACAGTTTTTGGCTGTGCCTTGGCAATATAGAGGTGATTACTAAATGAATCTGTTTGTTTTTTTTGTCATGGTCAGATTTGGAGGCAGTGAATATCAGCAGATATCTATATCAGCTGATCAAAGCAGGGGTGGCCATCCGTGATGAATGGATTTGGCTGTCATAAGGTTTTGGTAAATTGACTGAACATCTTGTTGTTTTCCCTTTTCTCAGCCACTGGGTGGCCCAGGACCAGCCCAGCTGAGCCCGTGTGGGCTGCCATGAGCCTCCAGTCCAGCACCCCAGAGGCTCTGAGAGTGGTCAACTTACTGCAGGAGAGGAACCTGCTGCCTCCAGGAACAGTCCCTGCCCCAACACCCTGCCTGCCCCAGGACATACAGAAGGTTAACTGCAACCCAGAGTAAGCTATGGTGGCCTAACGCAGATAGCAAGTGTCTATGTTTAATGTATATCATTTGACTATGTTATTATACTTTAAAAGAAGGCCCTATAAATGCACCTAAAGGACATTTTGCATGTTGCAGTGATGAACCAAATGGTGCCTGTGTTCAGGTTGCCATCTGTGCTACTTTACACACTGACAGTAGATCAGCAAAAGCATTTATTTGTCCCTGGAGATGTTGCTCTCTGAGTTTCTTGGTGAAATTCTTCTAAGATTGAATGTATAAAGCATAGCAGAGGGGGGTTTTCATTTAGATGAAGCCCCCAGATGATCAATTAGGTGCTCATCCATTAACTTAATCCAGTAGTCTGCACATGAAATACCAGAGACAACAGGATCTCTGCTGGCAGTTTTCCTAATTTCTGTGCTTGTTTGTCTCCAGGGTTTTTCGTTGTACACTGACCAGCATCCCTCAGACCCAGTCTCTGCTCAATAAAGCCAAACTGCCAATGGGCCTGCTGCTCCACCCCTTTAAAGACCTCTCGGTAACACCTCAGTTTAATATCCATGCACATCTGTCATGAACTTAAACAATATTGTTCTCGAGGGCTCTTTATATTTCATGTAAGCCTGCAACCTGGTTTACTAATATGGGGTAAGGGCAGCTGTATGTAAGCAATGCACCCCAGAGCAATGTTTCCACATGGAAGTGATCACCGCTGCTTCACTTTTTAAATACAGGAAAGCCATCGAGGTGTGGATCTGCATTTGTTTTAGTGCATTAACATGATGGAAAGAGGTGCTAGGTAAAATAAGTGTGTGCGCCCAGCAAAACTCAAGTCTAGAAATCCTCTACAGTACATGTGTCAAACTCAAGGCCCGCGAGCCACATCCAGCCTGCGAGATCATTTTATATATCTTTTTTTAATGACCCGGCGATATGAAGCACCGATAACACACAAACTACAAATCCCATAATGCAGCGCAACAGATGCCTTACCGAATGATAGGCTACCTGCAATCTTTCCTGCATCAATTATGTCAGATCAATCAAGCGTCTGTTGATGTATACAACCCTAATTTCAAGTCAAAGATAGCTCCCAACAATGGCCAAGAGAAAAGCTGATTCTGAAAACAGAGCCTTTCAAAACCGTTGGGAGGGTGAGTATACGTTTACTGTCATTGCCGGTAAACCCGTGTGTCTTATTTGTGGAGCTAATGTGGCTGTAATTAAGGAATATAACCTAAGACGGCACTACAAGACAAAACATCAGGACACGCTGAAAAACGTGAATGCAGAGCAGAAGCTACAGAAGGTAGAGGAGTTGAAGAGGAATCTGACATCACAGCAGACGTTTTCACCAAAGCGCAAATGTAAGGCTTAGCAGAAATACGGTGGCTGGTTTTAAGTTTAAGTTTATTTATTTTGGAATAATATTGTATCCTGTCTGTTTCGATTCATATTTATGTTCAAAAACATTTAGTTTTAGTCTGTTAAATAAATGTTTATTTAGGCCTGCGACCTAAAGTGTGCTTTGAGTTTTGGCCCCCTGTGCGATTGAGTTTGACACCCCTGCTCTACAGTCTTTCTCCTAATATTGTTTCTTAGGTTTAGGTCAAATAATGACATCAGACAAGTACCGATTAAACACAGAATCCTCAACACTTCCCGACGCCCCCCACCCCCGCGTAAGCTTTGTCTAAATACACCTCTGGGTAAAATGTGTCAGAATGAATTGGTGTTTGCTCCAGTGGTAACTGAGGAGAGACAGCACAGACATTGGACAACAACATCTTTATTGAAATGCCAGTTACAATGAGCTGAAACTGACTTTGCCTGGAAGCACTTCTCACACAGCAGTTGTTTTGTCATTCTGTGGTTTCATTCTTGCAGCAACTTCCTGTGGTGACATCCAGCACTATTGTCAGGTGTCGGTCGTGCAGAACCTACATCAACCCCTTTGTGTCTTTCCTGGACCAGAGGAGATGGAAGTGCAACCTGTGCTATCGGATCAATGATGGTAAGAAAGGGAGGAGGTGATAAAGGAGAGACATGAATTCGAATTCAAATTCATTTAAAGTCATCCAAATGCCACTCTTAGTCAGTGCTTTTGTTTCTGATTCATTGTTTTACTTTGCTTTAGATACTTTAGATAAGATCTTAGGTAATACCTACCTCTTATCGATTCTCCTTTGCAGTGCATGAAGCTTGTTTATGTCCATTTTGCATTTATTGTGTTCTTATGCTGCTCTTTTGGCCAGGTCTCTCTTGAAAAGATTTTAATCTCACAGACTCCTCAAACATATTAAGGAAGAAGAAAGTAGTCTTCGTTGTTATATTATTATATATTTTCGTGAATATGTATAAGGATTATAGATCAGTAATACAGCTCATAAAGGGATGCATTTGATGTGGATACACTTCTTTTTCCATTAGATAAGTTTGCATGTATGAGATTTTCCATGACCCCAATGTGTTTCCACCTTTGTCTGTAGTCTTAAATAATTGTTTTTGTCTTTGCCTCCCTTCTTTTCTTTACAATCATCATGAGAATTAAATCACACACAGAGTACATAGACACTACACATGCATTATTATAACTGTAAAACCTCACTGTGTATGTGTCTGTTTGTAGTTCCAGAGGAGTTTATGTACAACCCAGTCAGCAGGTCGTACGGAGAGCCTCACAAAAGGCCCGAGGTCCAGAATGCCACTATTGAGTTCATCGCTCCTTCGGAATACATGGTGGGTTTCAACATGTTTTACTGACCTTGGTCCCGTTTAGGATCTGAACACATATATGTATGTGTATGCTCATATTTCTGTACAAATTGTAGAGAAATGTTTTGTGTGATATTGACATTGTCTTTGTGTTGTCCATGCCCTGTTTATCCAGCTGAGGCCACCACAGCCTGCTGTTTACCTCTTTGTTCTGGATGTATCCCACAATGCAGTGGAGACAGGTTACCTGAATGTGTTCTGTCAGTCACTGCTGGACAACATCAGTGCGTACGTACAACATTTAATTTCCAAATATTCACAATGTGGAGAAGAAGCAGGGCTGTTGTTCCCATTGCTGCTTTTAAACTCAGTGTGGGCCTGACACACAGATAAGCAGCATATTTAAGGTTGTTCATGAAGATGTTTAATTGAACACTAAAGCAGCTGATTAACAGGAATGCAAATGTTACTGCTAGAAACTGTGGAAATAAAGACAAATTATTTAATTATTGCCAAAAAGTGAAGTAACATAATTCAACAGAAGTAGGATAACCTCTTAATGAAAGGTTGAAATTGGGCTTTGGTAAGTATAGATGTTAGCTGATGTAAGTGTGTGTCGTAGGCTTCCTGGAGACTCGAGGACAAAGATAGGCTTCATCACCTTCGACAGCACCATCCACTTCTACAACCTCCAGGAGGGGCTCTCCCAGCCTCAGATGCTTATCGTATCAGACATTGAAGGTATGACGTGGCCGAGAGCAAAGGCTACACGCTCATTATTTCATCAACTCGACACAAGCTGTCTGAAGACTTACCGCAGAAGTGAAACTTCTCTAACACTCAGCTCGATCCAAATATCTAAAGTGAAGATGTCTTCTGTTTTTTATGATTTATTTCCTTTATCATTTGAACCACAAACAAATGCTCTTGTAAATGATTCGCTTTATGGTAGCTGCTCTTTTAACGAGCATCATTACTAATATCTGTGTATTTGTATGACTATTATATTTGTTTAAATAACTTCCTGTGCTTCACAGATGTCTTTTTACCGACACCAGATAGCCTTCTAGTAAATCTCAATGAATGCAAAGAGGTAAGAAATGTCACCCTGGTTAAAGATAAAATTAAGCCATGTGGATTCTAATTCTTTACATGTTTGGGAAATAACCCTGATGATGCCTGTATGTTAAGGATGTTATGCCACTTCTAAACACTGCAGCCAAGTCACCCCGACTCTGTGCTCTGACCTCTTCGTTGACAGAAGGAAAATCATATCGGTTTTCCCTCTGGGATCAGTGGTATGTTGGCAAAATAAAACTCACTCACTGTGTTTGTTTTTCAGCTTGTGGAGGATCTGCTAAAGAGCCTGCCACATTTATTTGAGAAGACCATGGAGACACAGTCTGCCTTGGGTTCAGCTCTGCAAGCAGCCTTCAAGCTGCTCTCTCCCACCGGAGGCCGCATGTCTGTCTTTCAGACTCACCTGCCCAACCTCGGCGTGGGGGCACTCCAGTCCAGGGAGGACCCCAACCAGCGGGCCTCTGCCAAGGTAGGAGCTCTAATTTCTCCAGGACATCAGGGAGAAGTGTGTTGATATCTCCCAGTAGGATCTGTTCACCCTACACCTCACCTTCAGCTCTTTAGAATAGTAGCTTTACATTGACATTTTGAGCTGTTTTCCTCACAGGACATTCAGCACCTGTCCCCAGCGACAGACTTCTACAAGAAGCTCGCTCTGGACTGCTCTGGCCAGCAGGTGGCTGTTGACCTGTTCCTCCTCAGCGCTCGGTATTGTGACCTGGCATCACTTGGTGAGTTCCACAATGAATGCATGTGAGAGGGAGGATAGAAGGAAAGAGGGAAGGGAGGGTTTATTGATGTTTGTTTACAAGATATTTAGACCTGATTCTGAGAATTTAGGTTTTTACACGTTTGATCATCTTTACATTTACCTTCTGGTTATTTTCTGCTTCTGTGAAACAAGGGAAAATAATTGTACAAGAATTTTGCTGAGGAATTGAGTGTGAATCTGTGATTTGCAGTGTCCAAAATACAACAATCAGCATCTCATCTTTGCTTCTTTCCCCTTGTGTACCTTTGCTCTCCCAGGCTGCATATCCAGATACTCAGCAGGGAGTGTCTACTACTACCCTTCCTACCACCACCAGCACAACCCTGCTCAGGTGGAGCGCTTCCAGAAGGATCTGAAGAGGTACTTAATCAGGAAGATCGGCTTCGAGGCCGTCATGAGGATACGCTGCACCAAAGGTCAGTAGGCGCAAGAGCTGGAGTTATTTTTGCACGTTTGAAGTTTGTTCACTTCCGATGAGTAAATACTTGTCAGCATTTCTCTTGCCTTGTTTTTATTTTATATTTTTTGCAGCAGTATTTTAGACATGAACAACTAAACTGGGTAAAGGGCTGTTTTCCCTTTAAATACTAACAATGTAGGTCTGCTGTGTTAAGACTAAGTAGCTAAATATTTTTCTTTCATGCCAGTCCGCACAGAGGGCTCTCATCAAATGTTCTTATAAAAAAAATATTTAAATCATTTTTATGCAGTACTTCTACACTACCTGAATACATGAAGCTGCCCCTGATTTGACCTTAAAGTTTAATCTCTCTGTTATTTTAAGGAAAACAAAATGCCTCCAGAGTCCAGGCAAATGCGTTTTTAGTTCTTGTCAGCTGGACTTTTTCTGCACTTGGCACTGTCACTCCAGTTTGTTTGAGTTTGTCTCTCTGTCTCTCTCTGCAGGTCTGTCAATCCACACTTTCCACGGAAACCTGTTTGTGCGCTCCACAGATCTGTTGTCCCTCCCCAACGTGAACCCAGATGCCGGCTTTGCAGTCCAGATGTCCATAGAGGAGAACCTGGACGACATGCAGGTTGTCTCTTTCCAGGCTGCGCTGCTTTACACCTCCAGCAAAGGTATTTACACACAGCACATCCGTCCTGTTTTTTGTTTTATTTTGTTTCAAATCCATTGTGAAAATAAGGACAGATTTTTTTTTTCTCCTGGGTCTTCTGTTTAAATCGTAAAGCGTTTTTTCTTTTACAGGAGAGAGGAGGATCCGTGTCCACACCTTATGTCTCCCTGTGGTCAACTCGATGTCAGATATCTTCTCTGGAGCAGACGTTCAAGCCATTACTGGGCTGCTGGCTTGCATGGGTATGCACCACATTATGTAACACTTTCAAGTAGAACATTGCCACTTGTGTTGTAGAATTTGTCAAATACATTTTGAGCTGACAAAAATGAATGACTCAAGTCTTGAGTTTAAAAAATGTTTTAATTAGAAGAGCACTTGTGTAAAGCATCACTCTGAAATGTTTCTCCATTGTCGTAGAAAATGGTCTTGATTGGCTGATACTAAATCTTTCCGGGGTTGTCATTCACTTCACTGTTATTAGCACTGACAGATGGACACGAGTGGTGACAGCTGTGGCTGCATAGCAACCATCTCGTACTGAGCAGTCAGATCTGTCCAGGCTCAGCTCACATTCACTCAGAGACCAGACATTCAGATTACACCACAGAAGAGTTGACATTGCGTTCAGTTTGATCTCATCGTAAGCGTCAGCTGTTCTGAACACTACCACTGCAAATGTATAGTCAGTCTAAACCAAGTGTGAATGATATAAATTGCAATCTCATCTACACCCTTCACATCATGGCTACCATTCATTCATTTTAAAGAACTGCAAAAAATGAATGAGAAGAATACCTGTTAAATCTGTGAGCTGAGGTCCTCTCTCCTCCTGACAACTGGGAATGTGTCCCTCTCTCCAGCTGTGGACCGTTCCATGGCAGCCAGTCTGAGTGACGCCAGAGATGCGATGACCAATGCTGCCATTGACTCACTGTCATCGTACCGGCAGTCTGTGCTGACCATCCAGCAACCTGGCCTGCTGGCCCCGGCCTGCCTCAGGCTCTTCCCCCTCTACATCCTTGCCCTGCTCAAACAGGTCAGATTATATCACATGTTCTAGTCATAACACAGCATGTGGACAATTCTATGTTTCACTTTGGGGGCGGCTGTGGCTCAGGAGGTAGACCGGGTCATTTCCTAACCGGAGGATTAGCGGTTTGATTCCTGGCTCGTCCAGTCAACATGTCGAAGTGTCCTTGAGCAAGACACTGTACCCCCAGTTGCTCCCGGTGATGTCACCAGTGTGTGAATGTGTGTGTGTTTGGGAGTGCGAATGGGTGAATGGCCAAATAGTGTGAAAGCGCTTTGAGTGTGCTGTAAAGCATAGAAAGGCGCTATACAAATATAAGAACATTTACCACTTTAATTTACTACTTCTGTGGCTGGACTGTGTTTCTGTCTCTGCTAGCCTACACTTAGATCCACCTGCAGTGTCAATATGTGGCAAATTAGCATTAGTCTTTAGCCTTTTTGCTTATTTAGATAATTTACTAGTCTACAAAGAATACTCAGAATTGTTCAGCATTTTTCAAGTGCTTAAGAAACTGCTTCTACTCCAGGATCAGGTGTTGTAAGCCACATGTTTGTGTGTGTGTGTCATGCAGAAAGCCTTCAGGACGGGCACCAGCACCAGGCTGGATGACCGAGTGTTTGCCATGTATCAGCTGAAGTACCAGCCGCTGGCCTACACCATGCTGATGATCCACCCCGCTCTGTACCGTGTTGACGATCTCACCGATGAGGTGAGGAAATTTCCCTTTAGATTATATAATTGGAGTAAACTGAAAACATTTTTGTGTAGTTTATTGACATGTGGAAAGAACACAGTTTAGATTGAGAAGTTGTTGTTTTTTTCGTTGTTGTCTTTTGTTATTGTATTTTACATATCACTCTCTTACTGAGTAATCTTCTCTCCTCTTGCCTCTTCAGGGAGCTTTGAACATTAATGAGCGGACCATCCCTCAGCCCCGAGTCCTGCAGCTGTCTGTGGAGAAGCTCAGCAGGGAAGGAGCTTTCCTCATGGACGCTGGAACAGTATGTTTTAAAATATGCCCTCCTAATGAGCTAACAGGAAAAACAAAGCTGGTGCCGTGAACCAGCCTGAATCCTGAGGAGAAATCCAGGTTGAGACTCCCCTCTGTGTTTGTGGGATTTAATAATTCCCTACGTTTTTAAAATGACCTTTGTCAACCCAAAAAATGCTTTTGTATATCAGTACCTGTTATAGTATGGGTAAAGAGTAGTAATAATTCCATAGTTAGAACAAGATCTTTCTTGCTCAGAAAAAGCTACTTGACTCAAAATGCAGTGCACATTTTATATGGAAATCCATTTTGGGCTATCATGACCACTTCTTGTGCTGAAATCGCTCTCTGATGTTTGTCAGTTAAACACTGGGGCCCTGTGTTAGCTCTGTGACGAAGCCTTACTGATGGACTGTGGTATTAACAATGACAATCCTCTTTGTTTGCACTTTGCTGTAACTGTCCAGTTTATCTTTGACCACATAGCCTTGGAAAAAGCAAAAATATATTCCATAAACAACCAGCTCAAAATACACCCATAGTCTACATCTGACAATATTTTCAGGTGGATCTTTCCTTTATAAAGCATCTGTTTTGACTGGTCAGCAGTTACCTAGCACTCTATAATGAAGTGCTTTATTACGGTGTGTTCACGGTGATACTGTAGCTCTCATAATATTTACACAATACTATTTAATTGTGGAATATATTCCCCGTTCTTTTCTAAAAGGTGATGTATCTGTGGATCGGACGGAACTGCAACCCCAACTTCCTCACACATGTCCTGGGAGTGCCCAACTATGCTGCTGTGCCTGAGAACCTGGTAGGGAAGTGCAGGCTGCTGTGCCGATTTTCCAGTGAACTTTACTGAGGGTGTTGTATTAGTCCCATCTGTTTGCCTAAAGCTGCTGCTTTACTCTAATGATAAACACCCGACTGTCACCCTTCTCTCACAGTACCTGCTCCCAGAGCTGGACACCGTCGAGTCGCAGAGAACAAAAGCTTTCATTGGCTGGCTGAGGGATCAGAGACCGTTCTTTCCCTCTCTACATGTTATCAGGTGGGCAGCAGAAGGCAATAGCTATGTCTCAGTTCAGGGCCTGCATCTTTTGAAGGATGCAGTCTTGCCTTCGTAGTCATTGTAGGTTGTGAAGGCCGAGCCAAAATGAGACGGTCTGGTTTATGGAGTATTTCCTGTTTACATTACCGGCTGTTCCTGCTCTTACCATTGCATTACAAAACACGGTTCCTGTCACCTAGCAGTCTTGACAGATGCTCTGCTCCCAGCCAGCACACAAAGTACCTTGGGAAAGGATCCACCAGTTGGAGCCTTTGTTGCTCGGCAAAAGAAGGGCGCATTTTTTGGCTGCTTGCGAAGGAGCCTTCCAAATGAGACGGTCTGCTCACGATGCTGTGATTCAAACTGCACCCTTCAAAGGATGCAGCCCCCAAAGTGGGACGCAGCTAATGTGTATGGAAACAAAAAAAGTAGCAAGAGTGGAGTAAAGCATGGGTTTTTCCTGTGTGGAGAAATGAAAACCAGCCAACAGCTGCTGGTAGGGTCCTTCAGCCTCTGACAGGTAATCTGTCATTTTAAGCTTCCCTTCAGTTGCAGTTGATTAAACCCTTGAAAGTTGTGGCTGAATAAATCAGTTTATAGTATAACAACTGATTCAACTGAACAGTCTGAAAACTGAGGTGACTTTTGAGGTTTCTTGGAACTGAATTCTGAGGTCAAAAAATGAGAGATAATGTGTTTAAACGTGCTTCAGTGTTTTCATTAAAAAAACAAAAAAAAAAAAACATTGTCAGCACTTTGAAATGGTAAACTGAGCAATTGCAATGGATGTCTTGAATTTATTTTTTCTTCATCCTTTGTCATTCTCTACTGTCAGGGATGAGAGCCAACTGAAAGCCAGCTTTATGCAGAACATGATCGAGGACCGAACAGAGTCGGCACTGTCGTACTATGAGTTCTTGCTCCACCTCCAGCAGCAAATCTCCAAATAACCTTCAGTGGGACTGTGGAGGCGAGGGAACACTGAAGAGAGGACATGCATCTGTGTGTGTGTGTGTGTGTGTGAGTGAGAGAGTGAGAGAAAACAGTGGGAGGCAGATGTCGGGATCCATCTTGACACCATCTCCAGCTGTGGTCCACCACCTTCTGAGTTGAACTGATGTGAAGCCAATCAAAGTATGTGGCTGACAGCACGAGGATAGAGAATCCATGCTGATGCTTGTTTGGCACTT
>NW_018127999.1:993020-999591 GCF_001952655.1 Monopterus albus
AAATGTGATGGTTAGAGTGATTATTTTGTATGTCAATGATCGAACGAACCAGTGTTTCTTTTCATAGAACAATGCTGTCTGAGGTATCGTTCAGATACAATCCAGGCAAAGTTTTTGTTCAAAAAGCACAGTCATCTACATAAATCATATATACCTGTCTGCTTAAGACTAGGTTTAAGCGCGTTAGTGTGTCTGCGCTTACAGACTGTTATTGGGTGTCAGTCACTTTGGAGTATTTGTACACAGAACACCTGAGCTCTAACACTCTTAATCATACCTAAAGGACAGGGGTGCTTTTTATTTCCTCATTATGTGTGTGTCGAACAAATGAGTAGACTGTGTTGTTTAAAGACAGAAACGTTAAAGGGGTTTGAAGACGGATCAACGTCGCTGTCATTGCTGCCTTGAATATGTCTATTCTTTTTCATTGGTCTGATTTGTCGTGATTTCTCTCTTTGGACACTCGGAACACCTCTGGTTATTCCTTTTTTTTCTGATTGCTTAATTTATGAGACTCGCAATCTGATTAAATTCTGTAATTGCCTTGTATGGGAACTCACTTTTTATTATTAAACCTCTGTTCAAATACAGATATAATAGGATATGGGAAATTCTTTAACACAGACATAACAAAGCCATTGTGATCTTTTAATCATGCTTATTGATACTTGTGTATTGAAAAGACTGCATTCTATAAAGGTGTAGGAACTGCTGGTGATTTTAGGACAAACATTAAGGTGAAATGACGCTAAGAAAATAAAATGTTTCGGACTTTTCAATGTAGTTTGTGTTTTGACAGTGTTTATGCAGTGAAAACCAAGGCTACGAAATAGAACATGGACCAAGGTGGTATGTGTCTGGACTGGGCTTTAATTGAGCTTTGATTTAGTCTGATTTTATAGTGTGTAATCTATGTATATTATAAGCAAAATGTATTTAGGAGCAGATGTATGTTTTGATCTTTCATAAAAAAAATACTGCTGAAAATAAAAACAACCTGTGTTTGTACAGAGTAAATTGCAGATGTGTGGATGAGACGTATAACTTGGAATAGAGTCAGACTCGAATCGCTCTCTTAATCGAACTCTAAATACCTGACAAAATTCAAAAAAGGAAGTGCACCTTACCTTGGGTTTAAACCTTAGAGACTTGTGACCATCCACAAGAGAGGAATAATAAAAATTTGTTGTATATTTTGACTTTGGAATAATTTGACGTTCTCACCAAACCTAAAGAAAAACAGCTGTGTTATTAAAAAGTGCAGTGAATCAGTTTTTCTTTACATTTCACTGACAGCACATTTAAATCAGTTCAATGGAGCCGGTCACTTTGTGTGAGTCGGAAGAGGAGGTGTTTTACAATGCAGACAAATGATATACCTCAACACATTCCATTTTGTGAAAAGCCTAACCAGCTGAGCCAAGATTCATAAACAACACAATCTGACTGCCATACTGCACAGACACTTTAAGCTTATTACTTTAGATTTTAGCTACACAATGAAATAAATATGAACTGCAAACTTGACAGTAGTGTAGAAAAGAGAAACTCTGGAGAAACTGGCTGATTGTAACACTGGTTAAGCCTGAAAACTAGACTGACCAACACCACCCTGGGACAAATGTTTTACAGGTAACTTAGTTCAGAATTATTTTGATGAAGCATAACTTATTGAAAATACAACCCGATATACTGAAATGTACCTGATTAAAATGCTAATCCTGTATTATGAAACGGCCCCTCTGATGTAAAGCCTAAACTTCACATGTAAAAATGCCAAACATGACACTTAATGACCTCAGGACTTTAAATTCAAATTTCAGGCCTTGGGCTTAAGGTTGGACTTCCTATATTTGACATAAGCCTTAAATTGTATTTACTAATATCAGCAAGTATCATCACTATGTGCTAATAAAATGTAACATGACCATTAACAATGGTATGATGTTAGCAGACTTCCACTGATATTGGTTAATTTCTGTGAATAACCTGTTAGCAGACTTCTTATAGCCCACTGCATATTAATCAATGATTCAGTGATACTGAGTTATCTTAAAAACTTTAAACTGCCACTGCTGTTGGTTAACTTCTATGAATATGAGAAAGGGTTATTTGAATTCTCTCCTCTCTTCAGGTAGTCATACAAATCCAGATGAGTTCAGAGAATTCATTTTAGAATCCTATCCAAAACTCAGACAAGGGGGTGGATTTGAATTGCTCAAAATTTCTGGAACAACAAGAAGTCGCCAACTGATCCTCATCTCCTGTCCCAATGAGGGCTACCATGTGAGACATTTAAAAGATTCACAAAACCAGATTGGTCAGGCTACCATCTTCATTCAACCACTTCAACGGAACCTGAATCTGGAACCTGTAAGTGCCTTACTTTACATAAAACCTGATATTGGTTAATTTCTATGAATATGAGAAAGGGTTATTTGAATTCTCTCCTCTCTTCACGTAGTCATACAAATCCAGATGAGTTCAGAGAATTCATTTTAGAATCCTATCCAAAACTCAGACAAGGGGGTGGATTTGAATTGCTCAAAATTTCTGGAACAACAAGAAGTCGCCAACTGATCCTCATCTCCTGTCCCAATGAGGGCTACCATGTGAGACATTTAAAAGATTCACAAAACCAGATTGGTCAGGCTACCATCTTCATTCAACCACTTCAACGGAACCTGAATCTGGAACCTGTAAGTGCCTTACTTTACATAAAACTGGTGCCATCTTATTAACAGTCACATGATTGTTTGTTGTGTATTACAATGAGCTTTTTTACAGGATTGTCAACCAGGATGCAGAGGCGAACTGGTTGGACCACCTCAGAAATGTGTCACGTGTGGACATGAGTTCCCTTTTTCATACATAAAAGTTCATAGTGATGAATGCATAAGGTAATGCTTAATGGAATGAAAACATCACAGTTGTCTAGCAAACTGATACAGTTATACCATACACGAAAGATTAAACTGTAAGTCTGTGTTAAACATCTTGAGTGTGCATATAGGATCAACGATTACAGCTAAAAATGTACAAGAAAAATAGGTGAACTAAGTGCAGAGCAAACTTCATAACAAATCAGCACATCTTATGTGCCCAAATGAAGGATCCATATTTGGCATTTTTGATGCTAACAGTCCCTGTGTAAAAGCCATATTCTTCTGTCTTCAGAAATGCATCCTGCTTTTTGAACTTAAGAAAAAGTTTAATTTGGATGTGTTTTGCTTATTTATATGACCCAGCACTACCAAAAATGACTTCTTTTTACCCAAGACCATCACAGAGTAGTGAGGTACAGACTGAGGTAGCCACAGAAAGTGCCAGCACGTCCCAAAGTGAAGGTAGACTTGTGAGCATGTTGACAACACCACAGGAGAGTGAGAGAGCAAGGGTCAGCAATACAAACTACTCAGTGCCACCTCAGGGAAATGTGTCAGTCCCAGTGCCACCTCAGGGAAATGTGTCAGTCCCAGTGCCACCTCAGGGAAATGTGTCAGTCCCAGTGCCACCTCAGGGATACCTGCCTGCTCCTCAGATCATTGATCTTGATCTCACTGAGGAGAGAGGCTTCGCTGGTCTGTTACACAACTTGAACATTTCAGATTTTTTGCTGTAACTTGCAATTGATATAATACAAGTTGATCATTAAAAAAAGTATTTTTAGATTAGAGAATTGCACCAAATCCGATAGAGGCAGCAAAGATATTCAGAGAAGACATCTGAAATTAGGTAAACTTAATACTTTTTACTCAGTTTGTTTTAGTCATGTTTTATGATGCACTCCTATTAGATATGGGTTAACTGAAGTGATGGCTATTTATTTGAGTTGGTAAAGATACCAGTCACCTGTTTGACAGTGCTTTGTCATTTGCCATCAGGCTTTGTGTTTGGTTTCCAGGCTGAAAACCAATCAGTCTTCCCTGACTTGTGCACTAACCCTGAACGCTAATATTGACAGAAAAACACAGAATTTTGTGCCAAATGGTATGTCCCGCTTGGTTTATGCTATGTATGTGCACACTCCAGAAAGAACTTACTCCTTGAGGACAATAGAACTACCGCTCTATCTAAAGAGAGAGAAAAGCTCCATTTCACTAAGATGTTGCATTTTTTTATTTGATGAGTAAAAATACTTAAATATAATATGCTCTTTGCAGTAATACTTACTGCTGGTGTTTGGGGCACCATTTATACAATAAAAATAAATGTGATGTCTTAAGACTGCTATAGGATGTAACTGAAACAATGCTATGATTATCAATAATAATATAAGGGTCACAGACCCTGAGTTTTGCTTCTCTTCACCTCTAACCTAAACACTGTACACACTGAGCTGTGACCTGTAGCCAGACATTACCAGTAGCTTCTGGTGGGGATGGGAATGTCAGACACAGCAAGTCGATGTCTACGAGTTAAGAATGCAGATCATGTCATACACATGATCACATTCAACTTAAATAAATAAAAACAAAACAAAAAACTAAACTGAGTTGCTGCTTTGTTACAACCTGTTCTTTCACCCGTCTTATGAAGATTGATGGTCCTCTTCCCAGTGTTGAGTTTTAGTTGGGAGGTTACACATCGTCATAGTTTGGGCCACTGAAGGGGAAATGCCCCTCAGGCTTGGGCCTTCACATGCACACGGCTTAGTCTGTCATGAAAATTTTAAGAATCTTTAATTGTATGACGATCAGTAACACTGAACGGCCAGAGTATTTCTCCCTTCTACATATCTCTTTTGACTACACCAGTAGTGCATGGGTTTATTTTTGAAGGGCTCCACTTTGTATGTATGTACAGAAATGCCAGTTTTAAATAAAGATGTTATTGAAAACTGATGTGGGAAAAAAGCTTTTTATATTTAAGGATTTCAGTTGATGCTGTTAGCATCGCAACAAGATAAAAGGAGGCTATCTGTGAAAGTTTGCAGAATATATAACTTTATATTTTTTCAATTCCATCATCATTCTCCAATTAATCGCAACAGACAAGTGTTCTTTTCCACCTGACAGTGACTAATGGAAAGTTCTGTAATGTGCAGTGAGAATCGTGGAGATTTATGAGACTGCACAATAACAGTGTTAAATCTAAGGGAATTCAGTTAACTCCTTTCTGCCCAGTTGGTTTGTTTACAATGAAAGTTCTGAATGTGTGCCTGTTCAGCGGGTAGCATAGCTCGGTGGTTAGGCTGACAGGCTAAGATAGGGACAGGCTGTGGTTTAGTGGGGTGCCTCTTGAAACACGGAGACACTTTGGGAAAATGTTGAAAAAGGCTTAATATTTTAAAATGTATAAAAGTAAAAAAAAAAAACAACGGTTGAATAGATGACAATGTCCTTAAAAAGCTGAACATTTTGATATTTGACTTTTTTTTTTAGCTGAAAGTATGCTGAAGTTATTAAGAGCCGAAAAACGGACGGAAGAAATCAGAATCATAAAGAACTGGATAACAATAGTGTGGATGCTGACTCGGCATGCACAGAACTATCATTAGTCCTCCACTATAACATTGTAGCGAGCGTACGTATATCAAGGCAAAAGTATAAAAATCGTTTTCGAAGCTTTGAATGTTACCAGAGGCGCCATGGTCGTAATAATTTTTAAACTGAAGGAGTTTGGAATCGTCCGACCAGACTGAGTTACAGAATAACAAAGGCTTTCCTTGCTCGTGTGTTGTTATGTATACGGGTCAAAAATTAGGACCACGCCTACGTGCATTCGAAGATGCTCCCTGTAAGTCAGCGCTGAGGGAATAAAACCCGTCAGACCACTCTGATATTCTGTTGTGACGTCATCACGGTGCGTCTTGTTGTCTGACAACGCACGGTCCATTCCATTATGTTTACTTCAATGATCTAAGGCATTTGTGTCGCCGATAACAAGCTGTTGTGTCTTTGTTTTGTATATAGTGTGAATATACTCTGTAGTTAACGCTAATTTATTTCAACATGGAGTCCGGGGAGGCCACCGAGGAGAGGACAGGCTCTCTGTCGGCAGCGCAGAGGAGAGCAGAGATTCGGAGGAGAAAACTGCTCATAAATTCAGAGGTCAGGATGAACAGAATCGTGGGCTTCGCCAAAAACGAGTCTGAAAATAACGGTATGGTGTGATATTAACCCAATATACACTACAGTGCTGCTTCACGCGTTTTTTTTCTTGAAACATGTCGTGACCCTCGACTGTTTCATCATGTTGCTGCTATTTGAAGTACAGTCAGCACATTACTTTGTTCACAAGCATTACTTTGTGTTACAGGTCAGTGTTTATACTCAGTGCAAGTTTATATGTTGATTTGGTTTTAAGATGATGTAACCCAGCTGGATGTGTGGTACTGCGCTGTGCGGGGAATTATAATTTTTACGACAGTTTGTGACAGGTACGTAAATCATACCTGCAAGGGGGGTAACACATGCTCTGAAGGAAATCTTTTTTTTGGGTAACAGACGAAGTTTGGAGAACCTGTCGTGTACTATCCGTGCTGCCTGACCGATTTACAACCTGTGTAATAGATGTTTTCTTGTTAGCCTCACGAGGCGTACATATTTTCTGAAGCTGAGTGGAAGGA
>NW_018127999.1:999607-1000503 GCF_001952655.1 Monopterus albus
TCCGGCCAAGATTAGAGACAATTGCAATACTGCTGGGGACTCATCCTCAGCATTCAGAGACAATAAAACATTGTTTTGGATTTGTATACCGGCCCGGACCTGAAGTTTATTTCATTGGAGAACAAGACTTTTCAACACCTATCCAGTAATCCAGTGTTTATGTACTAGCTTGGTAAGCTAGTCACCTTTGGTTCCAAAGTTTTATATATTCATTTCTGTTCAAGTGACATATTACAGATTTGTATTGTTTATCAAGTGTGGGAAAAGTTTTGTTTCATATGATGAACAGTTGTGTTGTATTTTGATATGGTTTCTTTACCAGATGTCTGATAGCGGAGAAGAATGTGAAAAAGAAAATTTTGTTTGTTGTCTGCTGACCTATACAGAGGAGAACCATATGAGATATTCAGTCCGGTAATATATATATTTTTCCTGGATATTGGTAGTAAACTGCTACCGGACCCTGAATAAATTACCTCTTTGGTTGTGAGAAAATTACAAATCTTTTCAGTCATTTTAATAATAGAACATCGTGGTTACAATAACACACATCTAAAAATGGTCCAAGATGTCTAATTTCTTGATTTGTCCTCCCGTCACTTCTAAACAAAGATATTCAGTGTAAATTGAATATCTTTATGTGATTTAAAACAAAGCAAAGCAGCCACTTGTCATATTTGAGAGATTAATTAAAGACTGGTCCTTTTAGCACTACTTAAACATGATGTCACTGCTGTGTTGATTTCTCTCAGCAGGAGCGTCCCGGCGTCCCACAGAGCCCCACTTCCACCTCGACCTCGACAGGACAGAGCTGTGGTCATCGCCTTCATCTTCCCCGAGGCCGTCTCCCTTCCTGCCAGAGGCTTTACGGGTTTGGACCGCACCGCCCCGGGGGC
>NW_018127999.1:1000567-1013009 GCF_001952655.1 Monopterus albus
GGGTCCGACAGAGACCGAGGGGGGAGCTGGCATCAGATGACCCCAGCAGCTCCCCGCGCCGAGGCCTCCAGAAGTACCTGTCTCACTTTGACAATGCCATGAAACTGCGTGGTCAGCTGGACAACGAGAAGCCGGCTCAGGATGGAGGCTCTGACTCAGAGGAGTTTGATCCTTTCAGGATCTTCAGGCTCATCGGCAGCATCCTCCTTGCTGTGTTTGTCAGGGTCTTTGTCTGCAGGTATTTGGTGAGTCTGCTCCCTGTGCTCTCAGATTCCTATGATTACTGTGAGATTGACCTGTCAAGGTGTAGTGGCAGTAGGTACGAGCGTGATACAAGTCACCATTCACAAAAATATGCTGGCAGCTTTTGATTTAAAATGACAAATGCTTGCATTTAAAACGATATTTATTGCCTGTATGTGTAGGAATTGAACTTTGGAAGATAGCAGCCAAGTCAGTGTCATTCTATGGCACTGCTGCTAATGTTTGTAGCTATTCAAGATTCCCACGATTCACCATTACTGTAAAAAAAGATGCTCATAGAGTCGATGGGGATGTCGCCACTTTTTTTTTTTAATACACTCTGCTTTATTCATTCATTCAGTCAATATTTGCTCCCTTTCTGACCCTGGAACTGGCCTACATGGGGTTGTCCAAATACTTTCCAAAGGTGAGTGTGAACTAGCTTTTATGAGCCCTGTCCCGTTGTTTAACATACAGGAAGTGTTGCTGCTACTTTTACTTAAGGATCTGAGAACTTCTTCCACCAGAGTTAAGATTTAATCGATCAAAATGAAGGACAGTGATCAACAATTCTGACAGATTAACTGTTTAAAGGAAAAGGTTTGATTTGGGGGGAAATGTGCTTTATTCTCTTTCTTGCTGAGAGTTAGTTGAGAAGCTCAGTATGGCTTTCATGTCTGTATGGTAAATGTGATGCTAGCTAGCTTCAGCCCTGCTGGTTATTAGCTTAGCTTAGCATAAGGAAACAGTGAATCAGCTAGCCTGGCTCTCTGAAGTTCAAAAATACCCTATGACAGCCATGTTTCATAGCATCTTTGCGTTATACTCTTCTTCCTCTAGGTAGAGAAGAAGACCAAGACCACTGTGCTCACAGCTGCCCTGCTGCTGTCGGGCATCCCCGCTGAGGTCATCAACCGTTCCATGGACACCTACAGGAGGATGGGTGACGTTTTTGCTGACCTCTGCATCTACTTCTTCACCTTCATCCTCTCACATGAGATCCTGCTGCTCATTGGCTCAGAGACTCCCTGATGGACTGGAAAGACCTCAGTAACTTGCCCCCCCTTCATGTCCCCTCCCTCTGTCTCCCATAACAACAAGGCATGCTCATTTACACCCTCAGACATGGGTTTGTTGTTGACAGCTGGAAAGGAATCCCTGCTGCCTTATGATATCAGGGTCACACGACGGCTGATCAAGTTGCTTGTTACATAAGGATTTCTCCAAGGCTCAGCTACACATAAACAGCATTTGGTACAGTTCTGAAAGTTATTATAGAAACTCTGAAACAGAACAACAGTTTGTGTTCTTGTGTGTGAAGAAAGTACAGCCATTTATCATATTGGTGATATTTATTAGTGATGGTAAATGTCATATGGAAAAGTGAACAAGACCCCAGGTCACCATCAGTCTGACCTTACACTGTGCAGCCACACATTCCATTTGATATGAATGGGAAACACTGGAGTCCCTCCAGGAGTGGGCAAGATTTCTCACACTGATATTTTATTAATTTAAAAATTATGATGTTGATGCATGGCAAATGTATCCCCAGTCACATAAAATAATCAAATTGATGGTCAGTGTTATGCAGTAGAAAACCTATTCGCACTGAAAGGCAGTGTTCTGCTGCCTCTCTGGGTGAAGGTTATAAGAGCACACCCACTTCAGTGATGTCACAGTGTACTGACACATACTGGAATACATTTCTGCATCGCTGAGGATAAAACAAGATATTCATCTGCTTTTTAGTTCTTTAAATTGTTTATGTGGACTAATTAATGCGAAGCGAGACTGTACCCGTGTCTCAATTCAGGGGCCGCATCCTCCGAAGGATCTGGTCTATGAAGGCATGACCTACGTAGCCATTGTAGACTGCAAAGGCTAAACTATGGGCCAATGAGATGGTTATGTTTCCAACTGTCCCTGTCTATACTGTTGCCTTAGGAAGAACCGCTCCTGTCACCTAGCAACCGTGACAGCTACTCTGCTCTCTGTTGGCATGCAAAGAATCTTGGGATAGTGTGGGCATTGGAGGAGCCACAAGTTGGAGCCTTCTTTGCTCTGCAGAAGGATGCATTTGAAGGAGCCTTCAAAATGTGATGGCCTTCTCGGTCTTCAAACGTAGCCTTCAAAGGAGGCGTCTCCTGAATTGGGACACAGCTTGTGTATCTTTAATTGAGCAGCAGCCACTGAGGCCACAAATAGCCAATGCAGTGTAATACTAAATGCTAAAACAGGGTGCAACGCTAACCCAAATTAGAGAGGAGCCACAGTCAGTAAATGACTCAGTAATGTCTGGTATAAGATTTACCATCATAAGCTACTGGTCTTACCAAAGTGAGGCTGCAGCTGCAAAAGTACCCCAAGTGTATAAAACTGAAAAACACTGCATTTTATTGTTTATGAATTCAGCTATAAATTTGTAAGGTGATAAATAAAAATGGCAGTCTTGTTTTAAATAAGATGTTAAAAGATAACACAAGATGTTCATCATTGCCATGATACACTTCAGCTGCAAGCTAATGCAGTAATATTGAGTTATCCCCTAGCCCTAAGTCTTTCTGTCCTGATAACCTCCAAAGGTGATAAACGGGGAGGGGTGTCATATTCTCAGCTAAAACAAACCAGGCTCCTCAGCAGATGTCTGACTGTGCAATGAAACCAAATCTGCTGGAGAAATTCAGGAGGTAGACGATCTCCCAGCCAGCAAACAACACTATGAATGCTTTTTGTCTTTCTAGTCAGCCCTACACTGGGTTGGGGTCGGCACATTTTCAGTTCATGCTATTAAAAAAAAAAACCTGAGTCTAAATTTCACTGACATTTGATGGAGGAAACTTTGTAGGGTGAAATTAGCTTAGTTTATTAAACTCTGACATAATCTATTGGCTGAATTGGCCACAGCCTTGGAGGAAGAGTTGACTGAGGTTCTTGATCCTTTATGATTGACAGTCGATGGCTGACTTAGCAGAAAGTTTAACATGGAGTGGCTGAAACCACTGGGTTACCTTCCCCTCATACAGAATCACCTCTGCTGATTCATTGCAATGTCTCCACAACCTTTAAGCTTTTTAACCATGACACAACAACAAAGACCTTAATTACATAGACATGTAGGAACATCTGAAGATGTATTTTGATCCTAATATCACGTACTGAGCCAGATTGTAGACTAGAAGGCTAGAGGGAGAACACTGCTCTGGCTAAATGAAGTATAAATTGATTGAGGATGAAGGAGAAACTCAACATCATCAAACTTGCCATGTTTAAGTCACAAAACACAAACACTTACACACTTGGCTCCTGGTTAGTCAGAGATATTTAGTGTTTAAGAACATTTATAGAATATATTTGAAGCTTGAACAAGCAGGAGATGCTGAATTTTTCATCCATAGACAGAGCAAACGCTGTCATTTCCTGATTAATCACGTGTATTTGTGTGTCAGACTTCCTCAAGGCAGTCCCTTAGTTTGCATTTTCTGTTGTGATGAGTCATCCAGAGTTCGGAAAGGGTCCATCTACATTATAAACAAGTTTTCTTCTTTTGTTTAAGTCAGAAGAAGCATTTAGTCCTTGAATGTGGAGTGTGTTCTTTTGCATGGCTTTGAGCTTTAAAACATAGTAAGCTTCGTACAGTGTTTATGTGCGATTGCTGGGAATGTTTTGGGTTAACTGGAAAGTACTGTGATGTCAGTTTTATGTGAGACGGTGGGAGTTTATATGCTTATTTGTGTTGAGTAATTCTGGTGATGTGTCCTGCTTTGCTTCATTTATACATTGTAAACA
The DNA here is from genome assembly GCF_001952655.1 of Monopterus albus. Classification (NCBI taxonomy): domain Eukaryota; kingdom Metazoa; phylum Chordata; class Actinopteri; order Synbranchiformes; family Synbranchidae; genus Monopterus; species Monopterus albus. The sequence continues at coordinate 1,004,600 of NW_018127999.1, forward strand.
CTATACCCTTGTGCTGTTCATGTCCTCACTTTTACTTTCATCCAAAATTATTTATTAATGTGAATATCTTTAACTCATGGAAATGAATTGGTATAATTTATCTTACTGACTTGCTTGGTTGTTTTTGATAAGGTTTACAGAATAACAGTTTTTTAATGGCTTTAACAGTATCTTACATATTTGAACTTCAATAGCATAATTATAATTTTTGTGTTGATGTGATGTAAATGTTTATTGCTTAGAAACAGTACACAGGAATGAATAACCAGACACTTCCTACCAAATAAATACTTGTGTGAGATACTCTGGACTGACTCTCACATTCTTAATTTACTGGGTTATGTATCAAAGACATGCATGTTAATAAAGTTGAGAGGTGTCAGGGATCCTCTGGGGGCCACAAGCAGAATGGAGAGCAGTTTCACTAGATTCCAATTCACTGTCAAAAATTATCCAATTTTAAAAGAATAAACAGGGTCTATGTAAGGGTGGAGGTAAATTAGCATTATGGTTCACATGTTGAAGCATTTTGTCTGATAAAATGCATGACAGTGGAGCATATAATTATGTGATAGATTCTATAAATGAATGTTTAACATTCCAAGGTTATCATTATCAACACTGGAAAATATTTGCTTCTTTGGCACAAAACTGGAGAATAATAGTGTTAAAAGCAAACGGTATACAGGCACTATACTAACAAATAGCCTAATCCTTTCTCACTGTAGGGGCAGAGTAAGATGGCTATTTCACTTTTTCTCATGTTTCAGATTGTGCAGACTCAAATGTGTTTGAAACACTTTATTACTGCTTTGCTAAATAATCACCACAAATAGCCTACATGCATACACTTGCTTCTTTTGTTATTGCATATGTGTAATTTATGTTGTATGACAATTGATGTATTAAAAGTGTGAGGGGTCTACTGAGATGGCATATGTACGGGGCCCAGTTCTTATCTGTGAAAACGTTTGGCACCGCCTGTGTCACAAGCTCCAGTACAGTACAGTTTTGAAGTCGCCGTTCTGACCTCCCACCACTGTGCGGCGCACTACGCTACATGATTTTGAATTGACATGTCGCAGTTTTCTGACGCGCAGGTTCAAAGACATAAATGACGTCCATCGCTACTGTGAGCTAATTTCATTTTTATAAGACCAAACTTCGTGGAATATCATGGGACGTGAGTCGAGGTATGCCAGAGTGATCTGTTCAGTTTAGTGTTTTTGTCTTCGGTTGCCGTGACTTGACTAACTCCCGTTGCTGCTGAACTTTAGATGTTTTTATGTCGATGGCTAATATTAGCATGCTAGCTCAGGCGTTCATATGTTAGTGTAATATGCATCAGCTAACAGATAATACCATACAGCTGTGAAATATAAATTTAAACGTTTCTATAAATATAATTTATAAAACACTTTGTCACCTAACATAATAAATCTGCTCTTTGTTTCTCAGACACTATAGGAAGCGCTCCGCGTCGCGGGGACGGTCAGGTACCCGATCAAAGAGCCGTTCCCCGGACAAACGCTCCAAGAAGGACGACCGTGATCGAGACCGAAGCAGGAGGGAGCGTTCACGGAGTCGTGACCGCCGCAGGTCCCGGTCCAGAGACAGAAAACGAGTCAGGTGTGTGACTTATCCCATAATATGTGGACGTCGCGTTAAAGAAACTGCAGCTGTTCATATTTAAAGGAGCCGAACCAGCTGCAAGTGGATTCAGCCCAGCTTGTATTTAACGTTTCAGCCTCAGAGGATTTGAAGGAGATCTCGCTTCTCTTTGTGGTCCACTTTAGCACCGTGGTGTTATTCACACCGCAGTCATTATCGCTGTAAACCAGGTTACCTGTTGATGTTGTCATGATGTTGCGCTTTATCAGAGTTGTGTAAAATCACAAGTGTCTGGTAAGACTGAAGAAAAGATGCAGGGGAGAATAATACTGCTGTTACTAGTCATCCTATTTTATGATGCATGTTGTACCTCTGACATAGTGAAGGTCTGAATTTGTTTGCCAATGCCCTACAAATCCTTGGGTTCAGTCACTGTTCGATGACTTGAGATAGGGAAATAAATCAAGTGTGAAAATGTCCTGAGAAGTGTTTTTTATGTGTTATGTTTGCCTTTGCTCTCCAGGCGCTCCAGGAGCAGAGACAGGAGGAGGTCCAGAAGCAGAGACAGGAGGAGGTCAGGCAGCAGGAGCCGAGCCCGGAGATCTCGATCTGGCAGCCCCAGCAAAAGCAGAAGAATAGATGAAAAGTGAGGCTGTTTAAATATCAACTGTGGTATAACCGACGGCTGTCAATACCAAAACCCCTGAAATCGTCATGTCATTTGTACACTAATATGCTGTTTTGGTGCAACACTGAGTGATAAATTAAAATAGACTTTTGGCTCTGTGTAGTTCCAAATACAGTATGTGCAGTTGACATTAGCAGGAAACATAGCTGCTTTGTTTCTTTTGTGAAGTAGAAGCAGTCTCAAATTATATGCTGGCAGATGGTTATGATGGATTAGCCACTTTCCTTCTCCTGCTCTGCCTAAGAGCTGTGAGGGTTGCAATCATTACTGTTTTTCTTATTTTCATTAACTTCTGTACAGGTCAAGGAGCAAGGAGAGAGACAGCTTTGATCCTTTATCTGAAAAGAAAAAGGTTAAAGAGGAGAAAGAGGATGAGAAAGTTGTGGATGTAAGTGTCTTGTATTCACTTCTTGCTAAAAGATCACTACATAATAAAAGGAAAATATTTTTAGATCTTTCTGTTGCATCCATGCAGCAAGACTTTGACCAGAACAAGCTGGAGGAGGAGATGAGGAAGAGGAAGGAGCGAGTGGAGAAGTGGAGGGAAGAGCAGAGGAAGAAGGCCATTGAGAACATTGGAGAGATCAAGAAAGAACTGGAGGAGATGAAGCAGGGGAAGAAGTGGAGCCTGGAGGATGATGAAGGTGAGGAAGCACTGTTAATAGCCTGCAGTCTGTTTGTTTAAACCTGCTGGCAATATTACTGGAAACAACCATGTGTAACTTACCAGGAATGAGCCAAAGTCACTCAGTGGCAAAGTTATCCTGCGAGGAAGGAAAATATTGTGAGTTTTTGGTCTTAAGTTTGATCCACTGTGTGTTGCTTTATTGTAGAGGAACTTTGGAGTTTAAATATGCACGCCTAAGTATCCTTGTGAAGGCACAGTTTGCTTTGTAAAACTATATCCAGCAAATGTTTGATATTTGAACTTGATGATAATTAAATTAATCAATTAAAATCAAGTTATAATTTCTGAATGTATTTGAATCAGCTAGTTAACAACTTGACCAGTACAGGCCTTAGCTTTAACACTCTGTTACCGTTGACACTACCTTTCAGACGATGATGAGGAGGGTTCAGCGCCAATGGAGGGTGACGATGATGAAGATGGGGAAGGGAAGGAAGAGAGGAAAGAGAAGGAGATAAAGGAGGAGAAGAAAGAGGAGGGTGAGAAGGAGCAGGAAGTTCCCATGGAGCTGCAGACTGAGGAGGATGATGTGGATCCTCTGGACGCCTACATGGAGGAGGTCAAACAGGAGGTGAAGAAGTTCAACATTGGAGCCATGAAAGGAAACGATAAGGTCAGTGTGAAGAGAAAATACTTCAGCCTTTTAGCTTGGAGACAGGTCTGCTGATGCTGAATGCTTTCAAGGTTTTCAAACTGTATTTGAATTTTTTTATTTTTTTGTCTGCTACAGAAAGGGGCAATGACCGTAACCAAAGTGGTGACAGTTGTTAAAACCAAAAAAGGTCCCACACACAAGAAGAAGGGTGAGCTGATGGAGAATGACCAGGATGCTATGGAGGTGAGTGTTTTCCCTTCAGTAATGTTTTGTTTGTGATGGAGATTAAAATTAAGAATTCACATTTGATCAGACACGTTTTCATCAATTATGTCCTGATGGGATCCAATCATCTAACATGTAGCTGATGTGTCTGTTAGTACTCGTCAGAGGAGGAAGAGGTGGATCTGCAGACAGCTCTGACAGGCTTTCAGACCAAACAGAGAAAAATCCTGGAGCCTGTTGACCATGGGAAGATCCAGTATGAGTCTTACCGCAAAAACTTCTATGTGGAGGTGCCTGAGCTGGCCAAGATGACTCCAGAGGGTCAGTGAACACAACACAGAGATGACGGGGATACAGCATGTATCCAAACCACTGCACATTTATTATTTGAATTAATTTATTGCAGATTTAAGACATGTTGAGAATATGTAGTTTCAGATATACACACCTTCCCAGATTCATGTAAGGAAACAAAATTACAGCAATATTTTGTACCAGAGCTACATAATGCAATTGAACAGGCACATACTGTATGATCTTGTGTGTGTGTGTGTGTGTGTGTGTGTGTGTGTGTGTGGATATTGCTTCCATGTTTCAGAGTGCATGCCTTTGTAATCCTCCACAGCCTAACATTTGTCTCTGTGGCTGTTTTTAAATCTACACAGAGGTGAATGCATACAGGCTGGAGCTGGAAGGCATTATTGTCAAAGGGAAGGGCTGCCCCAAACCCATCAAGACCTGGGTACAGTGTGGGGTGTCTATGAAGATCCTCAATGCTCTGAAGAAGTGAGTGTGATTGATGGTGACTGCTGATGTGGTGGTAGTTGAGCTGTGTGCTTCACTTTCATGAAAAGATACCAAGGAAGTCAGGCTGTATGTAAATTGCTCAAGCACCTGCCAATTTTTAAGTCACTAGTATGATGTTTCAGGTAATGCGGCGGTATCAAGATGTTTGTTAAAACAATATTTGCAGACTGTGTCATAACAAAAATCAATCACAAATGCCCTTTAAAAAGTGTAACCACTCATATTCCAATTAGTCTACTCTTGAAATTTGGTTAAAACTTGATAGCAGCAAATGAAACTTGTATTCAGATTGTACATTTGATTCTTTTGCACCAGAAACCAACTCATCATATTCATGTTCATTCCTTTCAAATGTCCCCAGGCACAGCTATGAGAAGCCCACCCCTATCCAGGCCCAGGCCATCCCTGCCATCATGTCTGGGCGAGACCTCATTGGCATTGCTAAGACTGGAAGTGGGAAAACCATAGCCTTCTTGTTGCCCATGTTCCGACACATTATGGATCAGAGGCCCCTGGAGGAATCTGAGGGACCCATCTGTAAGGAGTCCAGCATTTTATACTTTCTCTAGGCATCACTCTTAAACATCTACAGAAAGGTTTCTATTGCTTACATTAAAAGAGATTATATGACAACTGAAGTGAGTTAAGACAGAACGTAAGATCTTGGACTGTGGGTGAGGTATTTGTGATGTCATGCTTGTGTGCCTTTCAAAGACTTCGTTCACGACCCATATGTATCTCGAAGGCAGAAAAATTAAATATGACAAATTTTTACTTTTGAATAGTCACCCACAGCATTTATAATATTCTTCATGACCCATTAAAGGTATTAGTCAGTTTTACTTAAGTTAATGTTCTTGGCAAATGCTTTGCATCCGTTTTGAACAGTTTTGTGAAAATGTGTGTGTTCAGATTTAGTAAAAAAAAAAAATCTTTTCTGTTCTCATCCTGTTTTCCTCCCTCTTCCACAGCTGTGATCATGACTCCAACCAGAGAGTTGGCTCTGCAGATCACCAAGGAGTGTAAGAAGTTCTCTAAACCACTGGGGCTGAGAGTGGTTTGTGTTTATGGAGGCACGGGTATCAGTGAACAGGTAAACACAAACACACTGATTTTGTCTGTTTATCTCCAAGGGGCTTTCATGAGTTTTCCCTTGCAGTCCATCAAACTCAACAGCAAATGGAGGAAAACACTTTGCAATAATACACAATGTCATTGCCATGCTGCAGGGCAGTTATGATTAATGAGCCCCTGTTATCATATCAGTATTAGTCAGTCTGCCCTGTGTTTCCGGACCCTCGCACACAGTGTAGCCACGATGCCTCTGCGTTTGTAAAACTGGGCGAGAGCTAAGCATTCAGCTGAATTTGACAGTGTACTTACCCTTTAACTGTTTAACTATACTGTTGTCACTGGGTTGTAGATTGCTGAACTGAAGCGAGGAGCTGAGATCATTGTGTGCACACCAGGAAGAATGATTGACATGCTGGGGGCCAACAGCGGTGAGTTCCCTCTCACTTCTTCTATTATTTGTCTTAAATGCAAATAAGCACCCTGATGCCTTGTGAGCCTTTTGTTGATTGCCTTGCATGGAATAAATATTACAATATGATGAAGTAAATAATGAACCAAGTCAGTACCATTTACTAAACTGTTGACATTATTTGACCACCTGTGGGATCAGTCATATCTACAAGACAGTGATGTTTCCTGAAGATCAGGGCAAGTACAGGTAGGTGGACCTGGTGCTGCCTCCACGGTTCCTCAAGTCTCCCAGACAGAGATAGTTTTATAACTGTATCTAACATGGATATGGGTTGGTCAGGACCTGAAATTTGCTGAATACTCGCAGGGTTCTACAGTGCTTTAGTATATATGCTCTAACAAATATATTCAAAGTGCCTAAAGGTGATACATGGATCAGCCAAAACATTATGAACACTGATAAGTGAATGGAATAACACTGACTATCTGGTTACAGTGGCACCTGTCAGCGTAGGGGCTATATTAGGCAGCAAGTGAATGTTCAGAGCTCGAAGTTGTGTTGGAAGCAGGAACAACGGGCAGCGTAAGGATCTGAGTGACTTTGACAAGGGCCAGACTATGATGGCTGGGTCAGAGCGTCTCTGACTGCAGGGCCTGTTGGGTGTTCCCGGTCTGCAGTGGTCGGTATCTTTACATACTCGGCTTGCACATGCATAATTGCACACTCGCTGCTGAATATTTGCACTTCAGGGCTCCCACGTAGCATATTTTCTTTCTACATTATATTGTGTACCGGTACTTGTTGTATTTTTTATTTGCTCCCTTCACTTGCTGCTTTAAAGTGCCTTAGATTTGTGATTTTACTGCCTATTTAGATTTGTGTTATTGCTCATCTACTTTATATTTCACTTGTATTGTGCAGCATTCATGTGGAGGGCAAAGTAAGAATTTCATTCTACAGGGAAACATGTTTCCTAACTGTGCATGTGACAAACACGTTGGCCTACTGTATCTACCAAGAGTATCTAAGGAAGGACAGGCAGTGAACCGACCACAGGGTCATGGATGCCCAAGGCGATGATGAGCTTGATTTGCTGTAGATTAAACTTTTAAATTTCATTCATCCTTTTCAAAAGATTCCATTTTGTTTGAATCTTTGTTAAAATGGTTGAAAATGAGAAATACTGTTCACTGGTCTCTATGAAGAGAAAGAGTCGGGGCTGTAGTGGTGATATCACACCTGGAGTGAGGAAACTGTTGAATTTGTCTCACATGATCTCTAATGTGTCCTCACCACCACAGTTTCCACTACTTTTACATGAGTTTTCCACTGAATGGTCACCACATTGGTCCTCGTCCTGACAGTGAAACTATGGAAACAAACTGATTCACAGAAGATGCAGAGTGACACGAGGGCCAACCATCTGCTGCATTGAGTCCTGTGTACACGGTATTAGGCAGGTGGGCATAATGTTATGGCTGATCAGTGTACATGACACGTGCAATTTCTTACTCGAAGCACAGACAGATTGTCCAGCTATTTTCACCATTCACACATCTGTAATACTGCGTCTGTTGCCCTGATTATTTTGAATTTGGTGCTGATGTGGCATCCGGCAGCATCTATCATTGTAGAGCCCTGCACAGCACTGACGATTTACATTAGTAAATGTTTTTCAGAATTAGTAGTTGTTAAATTTTCTGACAGTGATGTGAATGGAAGGGGTTTTTGTTGTTTCCACACATGCGAGGTAATCTGTAATATGTTTCCCTTGTAGGTGAAAAGGCGCTTGGTCAGATAATGCTTGATGGGGCTCCATCTCTTGTATTGTATCTAGAGGCTGTTTTCTGACTTTTACAGGTCCCTCATGCCCCTGAGATGGTACGCAAGACCAGAGACAAGCCACGATAGAAAAAGAACATTTTAAAATACAAATAAAATAAACCCTGGCCACTTGAAACTAGAAAACTGAAGAATGTGGTGAAGTTAGGATATCTTGTTTTGTTGTCAAGTAATGTGAAGTAGCCTAAAACATGCTTCTCCTTTAGATTAGTTAAAATTTGTTTTGTTTCTTTTGAAGAAGGCAGGATGAGAACAGGTTTTTAATTAAGTTGGCTGTTTTCCTTATCATGCCCATCTCCTTTGTCGTATAGGTCGAGTCACCAATCTGCGTAGAGTAACATACGTAGTGCTGGATGAAGCAGACAGGATGTTCGACATGGGTTTCGAGCCACAGGCAAGTGTTCACCCAGATTAGTTTGCAAACACAGATTCTTGTGTTTTTCTGTCTAATGCAGGGGTGGGCAATTC
>NW_018127999.1:1013092-1019427 GCF_001952655.1 Monopterus albus
GAGCCAGGTAATCGGCAGCAATTCAGGCAGGGATAATTGGAAAACAAGCGGGACAGCGGCCCTTGAGGACTGGAATTGGCCACCCCTGAAACAGTTGCAAGCTCGGCAAGAAAGAAGCAGCTGTTTCAAATGTGTTTACATGAATCATCTCAACATATTTAACAATCTTGCATAGTAACAAATGGATGTATAGTGAACAGAGCACAAACTAGTTCTGGAAACGGTATGTTTAATAATGAAATTTCTCTGTTACCTTGGATGTTAAGCTGAAAAAACAATGAGCTCAAAAGTAAGAATGAGTAGAAAACATGCATTAATCTCCATGTGTCATGTTCTTCCTTTGCCAGGTGATGCGTATTGTGGACAACGTGCGCCCAGACCGTCAGACAGTCATGTTTTCAGCCACCTTTCCCAGAGCCATGGAGGCACTGGCTCGCAGGATCCTGTCTAAGCCCATCGAGGTCCAGGTGGGAGGTCGCAGTGTCGTCTGCTCTGATGTGGAACAACATGTGGTAAAGCATCTATGTTTCAACTCTCTCCCATTGAGAAGGATTTATTTAAATATCAGCATTTGAGTTTTTTGTCCATTACCTACACAGATCCTAGGGCTAGCTGATGTTGCCTTTGCCTGTTGTGTTTTGTTTTGTTTGTTTTTTTTTTTTGCTCAGTTTTTGTTTATTTGTTCCTCTGTTCAACTCTAAGCCCTCAGTGAGTTTGTCCCCCCTCTTTTGGTAATTCCTTCTGTAGCTGGTGATTGAGGAGGACAAGAAGTTCCTGAAGCTGCTGGAGATTCTGGGTCACTACCAGGAGAAGGGCTCAGTCATCATCTTTGTGGACAAACAGGAGCATGCAGACGCGCTGCTGAAAGACCTGATGAAAGCCTCCTATCCCTGCATGTCTCTGCACGGAGGTAAAGCGTCACAGTGGGGGGGGGTGCACTGATTACAACTTTCTGATCATTTCTGTAATCTGAATGAACAGTTTGCTGTCGTGATCCAGAATTCCAAATTTGTGACAGTAAACTCTGAAGTCACATTTCTAAACTAATATATGTAATATCCATCTAGTAAGTGTTAATGTTAGAAATGATGCACAAGCAGTGACTATATATACACTATCAAAGGCTCGGATTCCGTTCCTGCTGTACCATGCATCTGGAGATAGATAAAAGTGAAATAACCCGTTTCGAAGAGCATCTGCCAACATTAATGACAGCTTACGTCACATGGGCAGGCTTTATGAACATTTGTCATCATGGATAGTCATAAACCTATGAATCGGTTTCATTACGTTTAGACTCACAAGCTACTTGGTAAGGTTCAGTTATCAACTGAGTATTGAATATATTAATCGAAGCTTTTATTGAAACTTAGGAAATTTTATTTTCTGATCAGAAACAATCTGTGGGTTTTTTTTTAAATCTTTTAAAATGTATTCCTTTCCTTACTCCTGTTAGGAATTGACCAGTATGACAGAGACAGCATCATCAATGACTTTAAGAATGGAGCTTGTCGTCTGATGGTGGCCACCTCTGTGGCAGCCAGAGGCCTGGATGTCAAGCAGCTGATCCTGGTGGTCAACTACAACTGTCCCAACCACTACGAGGACTACGTCCACAGGGCCGGACGCACAGGCCGAGCAGGCAACAAGGTCAGTCCCTTAAGGGGGAGCTCAGTTTTTTTTTTTCACATAAAGTCTGTTTGCAAGTCTTGGGTAAAAAAAATCTAATTAGTCACTAGACCCATAACACACCTCAAATGTGGTTGATTTGCATTGTGGGTAACATAGGTGTCACGTTTTCACAGAGACATACATGGGATAAAAAAAAAAAAGACCATCTGCTGCAAGATATAGTTTAAATCATGACACATGTGGTTCTCTCCCATATGTTCTGTCTTCCAGGGCTATGCCTACACCTTCATCACAGAGGACCAAGTTCGCTATGCTGGTGATATCATCAAAGCCTTGGAGCTGTCAGGCTCTCCTGTCCCAGCAGAACTGGAGCAGCTTTGGGCCTCCTTCAAAGACCAACAGAAAGCGGTGAGATGAGGGAAAGGGGGACCTAAAACAGTTATGAGTGTGTTTGCATCAAACCTACATTAATTATTAAAGCTGTACTAGGCAGGATGGTTTTGCAGCTGGAGATCATTTTTTAATGAATGCCATTACCCAGATTTGATGTATCATGATGCTGGAAGTGTTAGCTATCCTCTGACCTAAATACCATTTTTCTTTGTTGTGCTTCGGGCATTGGCGGAAGAATTTCTGCAACACTTTCTTTAAACTTACCTTGCTGACAGTTTCATAGTTCAGTATATTGTATTAAGACCATTTACTAAGAATAATATTTAAACTTGAAATGACTCGTGGTCAAATGGATCCAGTGTGGGGGATGCATGGTGTCTGTTGGCAAGAAGACCCGACAAGTGACCCGACATTTTCCTGGACAGTTTTGAAAAAATGTTCTATATGAGTATTAAATCTACAGCATCACCACTGTTAAGTTTTCACCCTATGTGTTTTTTTTTTTGTTTGTTTGTTTTGTTCCCATCTTCTCCTATTCATACAGGAGGGTAAAACCATCAAGAGCAGCAGCGGCTTCTCAGGAAAAGGCTTCAAGTTTGATGAGACAGAACATGCCCTGGCTAATGAGCGAAAGAAGTTGCAGAAAGCTGCTCTCGGACTGCAGGACTCTGATGATGAGGACGGAGCCCTGGATGTGAGCCATCTTTAAATATCACTGTTATGACTTCCATATATCATTAACAGTTCACTGGCTGAACTGTTCCATGGCATCATATTAAAGACCTATTTTCTTTTTGGTATCTTTGAGTGTGCCGTTTTCCCACTTACATTTAAGTAATTGTTACAAAGTGGTCGTGTCAACACCCCAGCTCACCTCATTCATCTCCCCTTCTTTACCCCTTGTCAGATTGAGGAGCAAATTGAGAGCATGTTCAACTCCAAGAAAAGGGTGAAGGATCTCTCTGCACCCGGTGCAGCTGCTGGTTCTGCAGGAGGAGCTGCTACCACAGCAGCTGCCTCTGGAGCCCTGCCAGGCCTCGGACCAACGTCTGCTGGAAACATCCAGAAGCTGGAGATGGCCAAGAGGCTGGCACTCAAGATCAACGCTCAGAAGAACCTGGGTGCTGAGGCTCAGGTATGTTCAGCAGATATGTAATCTGCCTGACATAAAAAAACAAAACAAAAAAAAAAAACAGGGTTGAAAACTTACCAACCTGCACTGTAATATATCAGTGCAGGTGTGTTTGTGTACACACAATCATATGGGGTATCAGAGTAACAAAATGATTCTCTCTTAAGTGTTATATCAGTAAAGCATCACATGCTGCATTTATTGATTGACAGAACATAGCTGTGTTTTGGTCAGCATCGACCTGTGTGTAGACCTGCAGAGTGGTGTCTTTTCTTTTTAAAATAAAAACGGAATGATCTGCTGTGCTAAACATGTTCACCCCTATTAGCAACCTGTGTGTTGCTAATACTACACCATAACTGCATATAATTACTGTTCTGTTTGTGGTCCCTGCCCTCAGGTTGTTGGAGACCATCAGTTCTTATTTATTCCACTGAAAGTGTGCAAAGTTCTGACATTCACTTCATGTTTCTGTCATTGTTTCTGGTGTATAATGTGTCAAGATTCTTTTCTTCCCATTTATACCAAACACCAAAACTCAGTCTGGCTTTCTCTTCCTGTGTAGGATGTGATGCAGCAGGCCACAAACGCCATCCTGCGGGGAGGTACCATCATGACACCCTCTGTGTCAGCTAAGACCATCGCAGAGCAGCTGGCAGAGAAGATCAACGCCAAGCTGAACTACACCCCTGTGGAGAAGCTAGAGGAGGAGCGGCAGGCGGCTGAACAGGCCGAAACCGTCAAGAGATATGAAGAGGAGCTGGAGATCAATGACTTCCCTCAGGTCAGCAGTGCTTGGTGCAGGGCTAGACTAAAATATTCACAAGATTCTTTCTGGGAGTGAAAGAAGTTTATTATTCTGGTCCTAAGCTACCATTTAGGTATTTCTGTACAACATTAGTATCCATTATTAAATAAAGAACTGTGAAATTATATATTTGGAAAAAACATTTCCTATTTTTTATTAACACATAAGCACTCAAACTGGTAACATTTTACTGACTGCAATTTTGATGGAAACTTTAATTGAAATTGAAAAATAACGTGTTTATTCCTTGTCTCCCACCCCCAGACTGCTAGATGGAAGGTGACCTCTAAAGAAGCTCTGCAGAGGATCGGTGAATACTCTGAAGCTGCTATCACCATCAGAGGAACCTATTTCCCTCCAGGCAAAGAGCCCAAGGAGGGAGAACGCAAGATCTACCTGGCCATTGAAAGTACGTGTCAGAGAAAGGAAGACTCAGTGTGGGAGCTCGCACTCTGCATTTTTTTTTTTCTGAACATCCTTTTGACTACCTTTTAGTGTCTGAAGTTTCCTGTTTTTTGTATTTGAAAGAACTGCATATATAATATATTAACTCAGAACTGATGAAGCCTCTTGGATGAGAGGTGAAAAGTCTTCGACCTAGAAATCTAGTCCAGTTGATTTTGTTTTCGGTTTACTTATGACCTGGATGATTGAGAATCTGCATATTAACTCTTGTTTGTTTTGTAGGTGCTAATGAACTGGCTGTGCAGAAAGCTAAAACGGAGATCACACGGCTAATAAAGGAAGAGCTCATCAGATTAGTAAGCATCTCCTGTTTCTGGGAATCAGTTATTAGTGCTGGGTATCATATTGATATCAGCCTGTTTCAGCCTGTTGTTTTTTTTTTTTTTTAAGACGAGAAACGACAAACAGGCAGGTTGTTATTCAGCAAACACCATTAAAATATGTTGCTCATTGCCCCTTTTTTTCTTCTCTTCAGCAAAATTCCTACCAGCCGACGAGCAAAGGCCGGTACAAGGTGTTATAGAAGAGAAACCATGGCTCACTGCAGGAGCTTCCATCTCTCTTGTCATCTCTGCAGTTTCATCAAAGTGGTTAAAGAATATTTTAGTCTGTATTTTTAATAATGTTCCCTTTGGGTACTTGAGTTTAGCCTATGCTTTTGTTTGTATTTTCCTTTTTTCCCCTTTTAAGAGTCCTCAGCTTCATTTGAGGTTTCTGTTGATTTTATACCTAGAAACTCTAAATACCAAAGTGTCTGATGCTGTTTCCACCCTCACTGTCATTAAACCATATTAGTTCTACATTATGCTATCTGCAGTATGTCTTTCAATATGAAATGCATTCTGGTGAATATTCTTTCCACCCTGTTGTATGTACATGCTACCTGCTGTTATCTGTATGAAGAAATCCGTTTTCACTTTATCTCAGAATAAAACAATGTGTGGCTAAGGCGATCAACCAGATGTGTCCAGCTGTGTGCATACAGCACTAACAAATCAGGTAGAAGCTGTGCACTCTTACAAAAATGTTTAAATTCACAAGCCTTATTCATCAGTTGTGGGAAGTGTAGTTTGGGAAGCTTTAGAACTGGGTTATGGCTCCGTTTCAGGCCAATAGCATTTTAAAAAATACGGCGTTTTTATTTGGCTGCAACTAAAGGCTCTGGATTTTACAATGAAAACGCGTTTAAATGTTAAAGTGGTTCGGGAGAGGGGAGGAGAAAGGCCTCTGTGCGCATGCTCAGACTGCATCTTATTAATTTTTAATGGAAAATGGCTGCGTTTCTTATCCAAACCTCAGGAGCTGGGAAATAAAACCCCCTTTAGCTCAACCTTTCCGTGTCTTCTTAACGTTCAGACGGGAATAATCCGATGTGGTGACTGCGCGTTAGCTAGCCGATGTCCCGTGGTGCCAAAATATTTGGGAAAATGGATCGACTCACGCCTTGATCGATGAAAGATCATTTTTCTCCTTAACCCTTTCTGCACCTAGATCTGCGAACAATCGAGGTACAGTAATGTTAGTGCTAATGTTGGTGGTAGGAGGATGTATTTAGACCCGTTACATGGCTCGGATGCGATTAGTCAAATCAGAAATCTTTACACTTTTCTTTGAAAACCCGTTTCGGCAAAAGCCGCTGTTCGGGCCAAAACGAGCGGTTTGTGTTGTAACGTTGACGTTACACAAGAGCAAAGTGAGATGGAGAGGGGCAGGGTTTTGTCTACTGGACGCAAAGATGCGGAATCCATGTGCATATTTTTGTGAATGAATGTTACTACAGAAAGTGTGTGGTAGTAAAGTCCACACCTCTTTGCATCCTGTGTCCTCTGCAGAAGAGAGAAGAGGAACCTCGTCAGCAAAAGTATTTATAGTATCACGTTTGTTGTGAGCATTGTTTTGCTGAAA
>NW_018127999.1:1019459-1064322 GCF_001952655.1 Monopterus albus
CTTTCCTAGGGGTTGGATTTTATTGCTGGATGAAAGAGATGTGCTAATGCTTTAGATCAGTTATAAGTGTTTGGGGTTGTCAGGTTGTGTTCATCATTACACACATTTTAAATGAAATCATCAGGGAGACCTCTCCCTTTGGAAAAGGGCTGCAGGACACTTGGACCTAAATCTAATTACAAATATGCTCTTGTACCTTTACAACATTTATATTAATAAATGGGCCAGTTTATTTAAAATCTGAAACGTTTTCTTGGCCTAGTGAACTCTCTGACCTCAGACCTGTTGTGTATTTCTATATTTTACTTTTAGCTTCTCAGAAGTCAGAATTGAATGCTTGGTTTTCTAAGCCACAAAGGTGGGAGTTAAGCTTCATCAGAATTGTTTCCACAGTATGTTGTCAGTCTTACTAGTGACAAGACTTTACAGATGAGGACTAACTGCTAAATTTGGCAAACGTATGTCTGGTTAACATCCCCCCACAGATTAAGAGCAGCACAAAGCTGCACAGCTAAACGTGTCTATGGGAATCATCCAGGACTGTCTCCATGCATTGAATGAGACAGTCCCACAGGAGGATAGCCACAGACTGTCTTTAGAATAAAGGGTGTAAAGCCTTACCCCCTTTACCTGCTTGCATTTTTTAGGTTTGGGGTTTGTGTTAGTCCCAGTCCTAAGAAATATAGGAGTATAAAGTTCTAAATACAGTATGTCCAGGTTTCTGTTCTTTATGCAGGTCAAAATACTGACCTTATTTCCACCAAAAGAACTTTCCCTGAGGAGCAGGAACCTTTTATTGAATTAGGTTCCTCTACCTGCATTTCCACTGGAGGAACCAGGGTTTTTATTTAGTTCAGAGGCATAGTTCCCACTCCCACCTGCCAAAAAAAAGTCCCTACTCAGGGGGCAGCACTTCCTGAAGGTCCAAGAACTACCGGGCAAGACATTGCATTTTACACGCTGCGTTCTCAAAACCCTACTGCAGACCATCAGCATACAATTTATTTAATCTTCCTGGGCTTCGGCCCTGCTGTGGGAATCCAAAGCACAATGTGCTTTTACCCCAGGGAGGGATCTTGGAATTTAGTTCCTGGAAATAAAAAGCTTTCTGGTGATTTATTGTAGAGCAGAGCATGTTTTGCGGTTCATCTGAGCACTATGTTTGCTTTAATTAGATGTTTCCCTGGGACTGTACTACCCAGACAACTGCACTGACCTCGTACAGAGACACGTGTCCTCTTTTTCTGCATTTCCACTATCGGAACCTAACGAGTGGGACACCCCGTACTTCCCTCAGCCGTAACCAAGCACACCCTCTGGGGTTGATGCGGACCATCCTGCTTGGTTTAGAGGAGGGAGGGGCTGCTGCTCTATCACACACGCAGTCAACTGTGTGTTTACACATGATGCTTGTAATGCTAATGCTTGAGGTTTGATGACTGAGACGTTTAACCAGTCACTGGCGCGCACACACCCTCTCTCTGTGCGCAGTCCTGGTACTTGATTTTAGTACTACATCGTGAGGGGTGCTGAAATTTAGTTCCCAAAATGCACCGTATTGGAAAGAAATGTAGAACGCGTGATAAACATTACTCGATGCGACGCATTTCAGTAGGTTCCTATAATGGAAAAACAGCAGTTGTGTGATAATAACACCCTGCAACCTTTTTGTGACTCTCAGCAGACGATGATGCGCCAGGTGACAAGCAGTGACTTCTGCATGAATAGCAGGCCATCGTGCCTGGCAGAGGACAGCCACCACTCCACCTCCCACTTTGACCTGTGCACCTCCCAGTCCAACAAGTTCTACCCTCCTCCCCCTCCATCATCCCTTCAGATGACACTGGCGCCCATGGCCCTTCCCACCCAGAGCCACAAGCCCATGGTGTGCCAGAGACAGGAGGTGCTTGGGGGTGACCCGCTCTCACCCGGGAAAATACCAGGCATTAAAAGCACTGATCAAGCACCAGACGACCCCAAGAAGAAGAACAAGGCTGTTGGGAAGACAGGGAGACGTGGGAGGCCTTTGGGAACCACCAAGCTAGCCGGATACAGAACCAGCACGGGGCGACCTCTTGGCACCACCAGAGCTGCTGGATTCAAGACAAGCCCAGGAAGGCCGCTGGGCACAACCAGAGCAGCGGGGTACAAGGTCAGCCCTGGACGGCCTCCCGGTAGCATCAAAGGCCTCTCTCGCCTCAACAAACTGGCTTATGGTAGCACCTGCAGCGGAGCAGCTTTCCCCTATCCAGTACCACACAAAGAAATCCTCTGTGAACCTTCCTGCAAAGAGAAGCCAGCTAATGAGTAAAGGCTCTACTCTGTTTCTGTTCACCCTCCATCAGAAGAAGAGATGCACACATTTCCTGCCACACGCTGGTGTTGATTGTAATCTTTCCCAGTCTGCTGAGAGGAGGAGATTTTCTATTACTGGTGTCATCTGTGTGCCTGCCACCTAATATAATACTGTTAGATTTTCAGCACTACAGCTGGAGATCTATAGTGTATGAAAGGGTTCACAACATGTTGCTGTATTTGTTCTGTTTAACGAGCAAGGAGCTATTATTATGCCAACAAATGTAGGGGTAGCTCATGACAATTTTAAGTTTAGTATGTATGTATATATGTAGCTTTTTAACACCCACAAACGATTGAAACATTAGTTTTCACATGTTTAATTTCTGTAAACAAAGGAGACCATTGTTGAAAGGTTTTGTGAAATCTACTGTGACACTTTATGGCACTAAACAAGGAGTAATTTTACTCTGCGTATTAATCACACTGCAGTTTCAGTATCAAAATAACTAATGTTGGATATTTACTCTTGTTCTTGCTCTTTAAACAAATATGCAAAACAAGAAAGGATAAGTGACAAGTAGCAATGTTGTCTTTGCAGGAGGAAGGGTTGTTGGAGATGCTATATGTAGCACCTTTATGTCAGAATTGTAAAATAAGAGGCATCTCACCCTGGATTCAAGTCTTTGTTTTGAGCAGATTCAGGGGAACATTTGCTCTGTGGCACTTCCACCATAGGTGTACAGATAATCCTTCAGACTAATAGCACCCCAAAACTAAAATCTGGTTAATCAAGCTTTTTCCACTTGGCTTCAGAATTAACAATATGAGCTGTACTGACAAATTCTCTACATATTATTTGCATGCGAATGTCATCTAAGCAGGTCGGTGCGTTTATAGATTGTTGTGGAAATAACACTCCAAGTTTGAACTTTTTCCACTAAATCTATAAAAATGCATAAACCTTGGCAACAGCTCACTTCATCTTGTGCTTTTTTTAATAACCTGCTAAAATTTGGTAAATGTGGCTGTCTTGTTTGCTCAGTATGGAAAAAGTAGTGTGAGGGTGTGTATGTTCTACTTGGTACTGGGTTGCTCTGCAGTAAGAGGTCAAACCCCTCCTCACTGGTTCTCTCACTGTAGGAACAGGAACGTGTAATAACAATGTGAGCCCGTGTTCAGTCTGAGTTTCAAAGGTGTGAAAAAACGCAGCCCTCTCCTTTCATTTCTGTGGTGGACTGCGTTCACTGCAGCCGGCTCTGGCAAAACGATGCTACCTCGTGCGATAAAAAAGATCTGGTTCAACTTTTGCTGAACTGCCCGGTGACATCTTCTGACCAATCATGTATGGGGGACACTGGGAACGTGGACGCCCATGAGAAGAAGACTCTTGTTTACCTTGTTAGCATTAGCATTCACTGCTGTTCACTCCTAAATATGGGCCACAGTTAACGCACCATAAGGACTTGCCATGCGTTTTTGTTAGTTGGGGTATTGGACGGTGAATAGTGTTTTTTGTCTCTTCTGTGCCGACACACTGGCAGTAGAAATTGGTGAGGTAGAGCAGCATCGTTAACCAAAACACAACCACAACTCATGGGCTGGAAACGTGAATGAAGCAGCTCATGTCGGCTCCTCACATCCTGGCTGTATCATACCCCCCCATCAACTTAGCTCCTTATGAAACGCAGGGAGTTGCGTTTTACCGTACTCAGTCTGAACACCAACTTATTGTTTCTTTACTCTTCTGTTTGTCAGCTTGCCATAGACTGGTGTCTTCTAAAAAGTTTTACTGGTGATACATGAGCATGAATTCTGCCACATATGCCAACATTAGACATTTTAACTTTGTGCTTCTATAAAACCCCATTTTTCTTAAGTTTAAAAAAAATACCTCCAATGCATCAGCATTTATTTGTCCCAACTTGAAGTAACAAAATAAGAACTCTGTATAAATACAGTCAGTTTTACTCCTGCGTGTAATGACTGTGTTACTGAGACCACAGAAACATCTCATTTGTGGTCTCATTTGCTTACAGTGACCAGAATTTGACAATTATTTATTGTTTTAATTTGTACATGTTGCTTTTTAATTTGCACAGGCAACTGTAAAATAATGTTGATGTAAGGGACGTGACATTAACCCCGTAGAGCACTTGAATCTGACTATTGGGGAACCTGGTGTTTTTGTGAAATTTTGATGTAACATGAAGTCATTTAGTGCAAACAGACTTAAGGAAGAGATGAACAGATGCAGTATTTTTACTGGTTTAATATTCAATGTTTTGCAACATGCACCGTAAATACAGTAGATGACTTATAGTCAATACAATTTTGATCCAGCATCATAGATTGGTTGTTTGGCTACTTGCCACAGTACTGTATTCAAGTTTTTATCATTTGGCAAATGAGTTTTTGTGCAAAACTGTAATCTTTCCCTGATGAGCATTCAGTTTCTGGTGTCTATAGAGGGATCCATAGCCTGAGAACGAAGACACCATCGCTTCACTGAGTTGCTCTCTTATGACAAAATTTAACATGGTTATATTTGGTGCAATAATCTGTCTGTTGTATGTATTGTACTGTGGAACCTTTGATACTATCACTTTTTATTATTGTTGTATTTTGATACTTGTGTACAAAGCCTTCTATCACTTGTTTTGTTGATGTGTGTAGTGTTAACAAAGGTTACTGAGACATCACATACAAACATCCTTTTCACCGTCCTTTACCAAAGAATATGATGCTATTGAACTTCAGGCATTTATGCTATTTGATTTTTAAAATATTCCAACATCTCACACAATAACCTTAGCATGTGGAAAATGTAAATGAATAAGCATCTGAGGCCACTGTCCCATAAAAGATAGTATGATTGTTTGGATTAATACAAATCCTTTAAATCATCGCATCTGATGCTGAAACCATGTGGATGTATGTTTCATGCTTCATACGATTAACAGTGTCTTGAATACATTGTAAATTGCTATACTGACAATGTAAACTTTTTGTATGTTTCCTTGGTTTTATACACATCCGTTATTCTTCATTAGAAAAAGTTCACTTTTATGTATAATTCTTAAGTAGACATGATCTTTAACTGACTAATTTTTGCTGAGGTTACAGCTGACTGTGTTCCTGGCTGTCTCACAGTCTGAGGTCTGTCTGGTTTTAGATGCACACAGTGAGGTGGAGCCTAATGAGATAAAGATGCTGGTGGGATGTACAGTTAACTAGACAGGAGGACATTCTGACGTGTCACAGTAGGAAAAGCACAGCTGTCAGTAATAAAGTTAATGATGGTTTTATTGCATTTAGCTGCTCCAGTTTCAGGGTCCTGGTTCTGTGCATGCTGGCACACTGTCATGCTGTCTCGGCTTAGTGGGGGACTTGAATAGATTGTTAGTGTTACTAGTAACACCCATACCGTTCTGTCCATGACAAGTTAAATGATCTGCTTTTGTGTGTCACACTCCATCTTCAAGGAGTCATTGTTCTAAAAGCTAACAAGGCTTCCTCAGTGAAAAGTTAAAATTTGTTTTGTGGTTTTTGTCTATACTCCAGGCTAACTGGGTTGCAGCAGCTTCAGCTCCAGCGAGGCTTTGACAGTGCGCTACTTTGCTAACAGCTGCAAAGGCCCATGAAAGCCTTGAACTTGTTTTAAATGGTTTTAAATTCACCACATTTCAAAACTGTTCTATCCTTACCAAGCACGTGGAGTGCACAGCATAACATCCTATTGAGGAAGCTACTTGTAGCCTGGTTCCAGACCTTTGTTTCAGAGTTGTTGGCAGTTCAGTCTGATTATCAGGCTACAGCAGGGTTATATAGGGCTCTTAATAACTTGTGTTATTAGAAATGAGATGTTGATGTCTCTGCAACAGAACACAAACATCTGTGCTCCCTTTGGCACTCAGTGGCTTTATGCGATAAATTGTTGTTTTTAAAGGCAAACAAAATATTATTAGGAGTTGTACAGAGTTTACTATCCAGTACACTAGTAGATGTTGATCTAGCTTGTAATATGGATGGAAAACAACAGGAACATTTTTCAAATTTTTAGAAAGATTTGAAATGTTGCCTGCTGGTTATGTCAGGGGTTAGTGACATATCTAAATGCCATCTGATGAGTGTTTTAGGGCTTATTAAATTTAAGAATGAAGGTGAAAAGATATGCTTCTTTTCCAAAAAGGAGTTAAGGAATTAAGGAAGGTGTACTACACGAAATAGGGGTTCATTTACTGACATTTGTAGTTAAATCAGTGCTGGCACAAGGCACAGATAGATGCTTTATTATGGTTGTTTTATGAGCTCCCCACACACCTACACACATACAATTTTAGCATTAATTCAGCACATGGTCTGTTGTCTGTAAATGATCATTTAAAACATTACCTCATATTTTGAGTGTTTTTGTGAATACATGAAGCCCAGTTATTCCTGAAGTGTGACTGGCAAAGCCTGTAGAGCTTTGTATAAATCCCATTTTATTCCTGCATGATTGTTGTGGAATGTTCAAAAATTGTGTAATAAATATGAAAGTAAAACAGTCTGTTGAAAATGTATTTTGTTCTGTTTTATTTTGCAAAATAGTTAGTAATTCAGTAATTCAAAACTGCAGCTATTCTGTGATTGTGCTACATCTTGTCGCCTCTTTTTCTTTTATTTTTGCACCTGAGACAGTGTCATGGCCATTGCATTCATTCAAAGAGCAGAGATAATAGATACACTGTGATCGGTGTGGCAGACAATCTTCATCACCTTGTCGTAGTGAGTGCAGTTCTGCATTAAATTAGGAAAATTTAATTAAACTGGAAAATAAATAAAGTCAAAACAAAATATATAAAATCACATATGTCTATATATAAATAGGTCTACCTATAAATGTACATTATACACCTATATACTTAATAATTAAAAAAATCTACAGCCTTTATGCACGTAAATGTATAAGCTACAGTATGTGCACAGACGATAATTTACAAAAATTATGTATATTTGCATGTAGTGCCATATATGTCTGATTTTCTTATTATTACAACCAACTGCACAAAGTAAAGAAAATCGCTCTCCATCATATGCCACAAGAAGAATAACTCAACTGGGAGGTGTATCATTTATATCCTTCCCCCACACTTCGAAAGATCAATTCCTTTGAACTGAATAATATGACCGGAGGCATCATCATGTCGAGATAACTGTTCATTAATGCATCTACATACGCTTAAAAAATATGTCGAGTGTTTTTAAGAAACTGTACATTCGGTATGTTTTATTATTTATGTTGTGTCATTCTGAAGTTTTGAGGTTTTCGTCTGTGATAGCACAAGGTAAGAGGCTGTTAGCTGCTTGTTAGCTATACAGCGCTAGCATAACAGCAAACTGGCAGGTGATGTTAACCTAATAATAGTTTATATCAACGAAGGTTTGTGTAATATTTAAATTATTTTTAAAGAGTTATGGAGCTGAAACGATTGATTGGTTGATTAGTAGAAAGTAGTAGTAGTAGTAGTAGTAGTAGTAGTAGTCGTTATAAAATTGTTCATGTGTTTGTTCTGGCTCCTGCAATGTGAGGAGTGTTTGTTTTCTGTTTTTATATCACTGTATGACCAAAGAACTAATCATTTAGTTTAGATAATAATTGGTAGTTGCGGTAGTGACTTAGTTATTTGTATTTAACTTGTATTGAAATGTCTTATATACTAAGCTCAACATGTATTGTAATTCAATCCAGACAATGATGAGTCACTGGAGTTCATGTTGTCAGAGGATGCAGCATCTGACTCAGAGAACAACCCCAAGTTTGTGGAGTCAGAAGACCTGGAGTCTCTGCCAAAGAGACAGTTCAAGACAGCTGAGATTGCAGATGCTGTGATGGGTACTGAAGCCCCCATCGATCTGTCAGACATTGAGTCCCTTGTCCCCAAAAATGCCAAAGACTTTCAGTTAGGCTTCTCTCCGCCTTGTGATGAGAACAGTGTCCAGTGTGGTTCACATGTTCTGGATGCTAAAGGAGTGTCACTGGAGGAGAAGAGCACTGAAATGTCAAAGCAGGTTAGTGACTGGAAGCCCTATGATCAGGAAATGTGAATTATATTAAAGCTGGCTGAAAAAAACTTATTAAATCAACTGGACTAGGTTTCTAGGTCGAAGACGTTTCACCTCATCCAAGAGGCTTTGTCAGTTCTGCCCGACTGGCATTGAGTAAGAGATATTTATCCCCCTCGGTGGTGTTTCAGTCCTTCTGATGCCCAACAATGTCCCCTAACGACTGGTTCGTTATAGCCCAGTATTGGTGAGTGTCATTACCTGTCTTTGAACCCTCACCTGTGGACCAACGCCTATTGTCCTGGTGGACATGTTTGGGCAGAGATCTCAAAACAGGATTGTAGATGGATGACAAGTTGTGTTTTAGTCCATTTATATTAAAGCTGCAACCTAAAGAGAAGGTGTGTCAGGACCTCCTCTGAAGTGCTGATGATAAGCTGATAAGTCAAGTTCCCAGTCTCCCCCCTCAAACCAAAATGCCTAATAAATAAATAAATGAAAATGGCCAGTGAAACTTTGTACCTGCAGTCCATTGTGGCACAATGAAGCTATAAATAGGACACAGTTGTTGTTTTTTCATATCAGAAACAATGAAATGCCAGATTACTGCCATCAGATTACTGTGAATGGCCAAATAGCTGGTAAACACAAAGTACATACATAGTGTATCACTGAGATCAGGTGTTTTTGGTCTGAGAGTTGGGATCCCTGAGGAAGATGTGCATTAAAGACTTCACATAGTCTGCTTGCAGGTCTTGGGGAGTATACAGACAGGTGACAAATTAAAGGAAAAACCTAAATAGTTCTCACCTGAGAAAATATCAAAACTCAAAGTATTGGTTACATAAAGATTAATGGACATGCAGAAGTATTTGTAAAGTTGTATGTTTTGTTGCATTTCTGCATTTGAAGTGTGTTTCTCTTAATGTTTGTTCTTTCACCCTTGTATGTGCTTTGTCCTTGCTAATAGAAACAATAATCTCAACTAACTGCCTGTTAACTAAAGATTAACAAAATAATTATTTGCAGGAAGCTGTCACTTTGCCTACTTAAAAAAATGTCCACTCATTTTCTGCAGCTTCTTGAGAGTCAGTGAAGGCCCATGTCTTCACACCCCCATCTGTAATAAAGGGTTGGTTAAGAATTTGAGCTCTCAGGTCCTGAAGACATAATTAGGGTTATTTTCCTCATACTTCAGAAAGTCCCCTGTGGGCCAACAGAGGACATGTTACAACTGTTATTACTTAGAAGATCAGTTGTGACAACTGATGATTTCACTTTTGTTTTGGTTTGGATTTTATATTCTCATGTCTTTCTGAGCACCAGTGCTGCGGGCCTCAGGTCAGGTCAGTGAAAATAAACAGTGAAGAGTGCAGAGTGATTGACTTCTCCTCGGGTGTTTACCTCCAGGTCACCCTCGACATAGTACGTGTGGAAGCTGCAGCACCTGAGGAGCAGAACACCACAGAAACTGCCAAGACGTACAAGGTGAATTGTGATAAGAGGAACATCACAGGGGTGGACAGTTTCTCTGTGCAGGTCCTCAATGCTTCACAGGTATTCATGCTTTTCTTTCATTTCTTCTACAGTTAACATAACTTAGAACTCAACATGTTTTAAATTTGCCATAATTTTCCTAACCATCCATCCATAATATTAGCAGCCTAATTTAAAAAATTTGAAATGCAGTTCTGTGTTGTGTGATCATATTGGAGGCTGCAGTTTGAGCTGCTGTTGAACGTTGCATTACATGCAGAGCTGTTGCTGTTCTTTTTAGCCCAGCATCACTGATATAAATGTGGTACACAGAATAAACCCATCCCTCACTCTGTGCCCTTGTCATGTCTCTCAGGACCTGATGGAGTTCCTGAATGCTAACAGCACAGAGTGCTCTGTGGTGCTGTTCTTCACCACCTGGTGCCAGTTCTCTGCCAGCCTGGCTCCTCACTTCAACGCCCTGCCCAGAGTCTTTCCCAGTATGCACTTCCTGGCACTGGATGCCTCTCAACACAGCAGGTGAATGGTTTGAAAATATGTCATCCCTCCTTCTGTGAAGGGCTACTTCAAAGGGGCATTAAATGAGTTCTGATTTATTTTAATCTCTGCGATCTGTGGCTCGGGTAACATTAACCAGTATCTGGTAGAACTAGATTTCATATTTTTATTAGCAACTACTAAAGTAGCAAGTAGTAGATTAAGGATGTATCAAAAAGGTTCCAGCATTGAGATGTCTTTCAGACACTGGAACCCTGAAATTATCAAGACATTACCTGGGGAGCTATATGTGAGAATGCAAATGTCCAAGTCTGTCAACCAAAATCTTTACTCTAGCTCCCTAGTACAAAGTCTGAGTGAGCCGGAGTGAACCCATGTGAGAAAACAGCAGCGTATAGTCCAGAGTATTCACACGAAGCTAGTGGGTGTGTTAATGCTGTTCTATCATGTGACCAGTGTGAAACCGGAAAAATACAAACATCATATGGTGAAGAAAAACATAAAACTAAACATAGCATTTGCAGTAGGTGAGAACAATTGTGACTGTCTCCTCTTGTGTGCTACATGTGTGAAAACTGCTTGTGTGTGTGTGTGTGTGTGTGTGTGTGTGCATGTGAACAGAAATACCAACTGTTTATAGGTGTTAGATTATTTTGTGGCACTCAGCTGATGATCTAAAACTGAACCACCATTTCTCCTTCTTGTCCGGCTCCACCTTCCGCCAGCCTGTCTACAAGGTTTGGGACCGTGGCAGTGCCAAACATCCTCCTATTCCAGGGGGCCAAACCCATGGCTCGCTATAACCACACAGACAGAACATTGGAGATGCTCACCGCCTTCATTTCTAACCAGACAGGTATCGTCTGATATAATGCTGTTTTTGTGTTTAAGGGCTAAGAGTCCTGGCTTTGTTTCAGATTCTGGAAAACACCAATGGTTTTTGGTCTGAGGCTCTGGACACCCCCATGTTGTTCTAAGACTGCAAAACAAATTCTTTCTCTACTACATTACCATATATTGATTCTAAATTGCTTTTTACTTAACAACATATGTAGGCATCTACATATATGCTGTTCAGTGTTTGACCAGCTCTCACTTGTTGAACTTTAAAATGCAATCTTGCTGCTGTATATTCTGCTGAACTGCTCCAGGATTTGAAGCCAGCCCTGACAGAAATGTGACGGATGCAGACCGCTTGGGGCCCCTCCCCAGTGACCCGGTGAGGAGCGTCGACTGGCTGCTGGTCTTCTCTGTCCTCTTCATCACAGGCTTCACCATGTACGCCATCCTGCGAACGGACAGCATCCGCTGGCTCATACCGGGACAGGAGCATGAGCATCAGGACTGAAAGAGCACATAAAGCACTGGATGTAAACATTATTCTGTTCAGCTTGTTATTAAAGTCATCTGTTGTTAATTTTCTTATGTTTTAAGTGTTTGATGAATTGACTACTTGAGCCATTGTGATTTATAATAAAGAATTTAAAGATTTGTTGGTGTTAACATTTCAGGGCTGTTACTGAAGTCAAAACAAAGAGTTTGTGTTGTTGTTCTGTCTTTGATTAGATCCTCCACTGTAATCCT
This sequence comes from Monopterus albus, assembly GCF_001952655.1. Taxonomy (NCBI): domain Eukaryota; kingdom Metazoa; phylum Chordata; class Actinopteri; order Synbranchiformes; family Synbranchidae; genus Monopterus; species Monopterus albus. The sequence continues at coordinate 1,031,382 of NW_018127999.1, forward strand.
TGGGTACAAAGTACAAGAAAGTCACCAGTGGTGGAAAAAAATAGAGATCTTTTACTTAAAGCTGCAGTGTATAACTTTTTTTTTTCTCTAATATTTTTTTTCTGTAGAAAACTGCTCCAGAACTTGTCTTAATGTGGGGAGGTGCTCTCGAAGTGTCCTGTGACCCAGACTCACTGAACAGCACTGGCAGCAGTGCAGAGATAGTATCTTCTAAAAGGTTTTAAGCAGGACTGACCTCTCTAAACAATCAGCGATTTTCAATTGTTTCTGCTTTATCAGTAAGTTTTGTGCATTTTCATTTCATGTAATTGCATAGTGACAAATATCTGAGGAGCTGGGCAGAGTGTGACGGAGTGGAGCAGGGAGAGGAACCACTGAGCAGAGTGGGTTGGAGTTTTATACTAGAGCTACCCTGAGTCAAATACTGTATCTTCAATAGAAATTAGCAGTACCTTACTTAAAAAATTCTCCTTTGCACGTATGTGTCCTGCATTCATAAAGGTAATTAAATATTAGAAGCAAATTGTACTTCAAGTATCAAAGTACCTACAGTAGAGAGAATGGCACCTTTTCACATGTTGTATGATTAAATAATTTATTCATCAGGATGCATTTAATGTTCTGAAGTTATTGGCTGGTTAATGTGGGTAAAGTTTTACTTGCAGAGTGTATACTGCTAAGTAGCTTAATCTATAGCAGCACATGACCTGGTCATACATTTTGCATGTAAAATTACACTCAAGTATGGTATTTAAGTAATGTACTTACAGTAGTTGCTTTCCACTACTGACTAACTTTATTAAAGGGATATAGGAGGATTAATTTATAGTCACTTTTCACTTGGCCTGGTCTTAAGCATACGTGTATTAATCTCTAACTGGAAATATAAATTCTTTTTGAGTCCATTTTGTCATAATGACAGCGCAGGCAGTTTGCAGGTAGTTTTATTCACCACCTTATCACTTTGGTGCAGTACAACCAGACTCCCTTAGAAAAAAGGGGGATTTTAATCAGGCAGCAATCTGAACAGCCATGATGAACCGTGACAGTGCAGGAGATGACTAGCAGAGAGCAGGAGAGGGGGTAGCGGGGAAAGAATATCCGACAAACCGTTGGTCATTTCTGGGTTAATGTTTAGCCTGAGGACGATCAGCTCATTGCCTTGCAGCCGTCTGTTCCTGCAGGGCAGTCTGTGGCTGCCTTCGCTCTCCAGGAACAACTCGTCTAAAATGGTGAGTGTTTCTTTTTTTAGAGTTAGCTTATGTAAGCGTGTCACCAGGCTCTTTACAAACTTGTAGGCGCTGAAATAACAGGTGATGACTGCCCCCTGGAACCTACGCTGTTACTACACGCCAGACTCTATACGAAAAACTCCGAATTAAATATATTCCATGTGGACCTGTAGACGGGCTTATGTAACAAGCAGATTTTGTGACTTCTTTTGAGTTTCATAATTGGTATTCTACAGTTCGGCGTAAAAAAACACCCCCACCAACAAACAAAAATCACGTGTAGTTGCAGCTTTGTCCCCTTTGTTTTGGGGCGATTTATAAAAGAAGTTCGGATTTGCGGTGTGTATACATGCCGAATTGAAGAACGGGTTATAACAATGCAGAAATCGAATACGTTTATATTATTGTGGGTGTGGGTTTGCATGTTAGACAGACTAGCATTTAAATCGGCGTGGCCTTTGCCCTTTGAGTTCGTAGTAAGGCCACCATCTCCTCTATAGTGCTTGGCTGCCACCTTGCGGACGGAGCACTAATGGTACACGGGTAACTGCTGCAATCAAGGTGAATTTCAAATCTGGGGTTCACTAAAGGCTGGTCAGAATTAAAATGAGCAGTTAATGTGGTTGATCAGTGAAAATGTTTTATTACTTTTCTGTTGTAGAACTGAAACACAAACAGCTCACTGTGTGTTCATATTAATATGGCTTAAAGAACGCAGCATATGGAAAAGACAGAATAAGTTGTGATGTTCCAGTGTCATAATTATACTGTGCGCACTGTCTGTGATTGTTTTCAGTCGTCAGACTCCCACTGGCTCCCCCCTGCGGAGCGTGATAAGCTGATGATGGAGCTCAGGGCTGCAGGCTGGATGGAGGTGGAGGACCGTGACGCCATCTTCAAAGAGCTTCACTTTAAAACCTTTAATCAGGTGTGTGAGTGTGTGTATATACTGAGGTATTTCTCTCATGGCTGGGGCCAACATTAGACCCTTCAGTTACTGACATCAGTGTAAAGTGAGGTATTTTTAAGAAATGATCCCTGTCTCCACCAAACATGTCAAACGTCTCAATGTTTCATATTGTCTCAATACAGCAGCCGAACAAGAACTTAAAGTAAACAAAGTTATGATTTATATCAGGAAATATTTCCAGATGCTGCTTTATGCTTCAGTAACATCAGTCACTTTGACAGTTCATGTCCCATTTGTTTATGCCAGTTCTCCATTAGAGCTGTGTGAATTCTTAATATATAGTGTTTTTCAAGCCACTTGGGGACAGTGCACATGAATTATTTAAATCTGACTAAAAAGTGAAAAAATACAAGTCAAATAGGAGGAAAACCTCTGCAATTTTGATTGAAGTTTATTGCACTTTGCATGTGCAACCAGGGTGCAAAACACAGGGGCTTTTGGGGGTTCGGACCCCCGAAAATCTCAAACAGGAGTTTCAGGACGGTCTCAGAGATGTGTTGAATTATTTTCAATTTATTTACACAATACAATTTATCTGTATGTAACTTTATAAACAGTAATTTTTTTTTAAATATTTTTTTTTCTTTAAATTATATCCATTGCGTTTAAGGTGTTGTACTGGAATTGATCCAGAAACTGATTGTGCTCCACGGGAGCATGCAGATTGTTAAAGACGCATGCATCACCCACAGCTGCTTTTGTCAGGATCAAACTATCATAAAATATAAGAATAGACAGCATACAGTGGTGTGAAAAAGTGTTTGCCCCCTTACTGATTTCTTATCTTTTTGCATGTTTGTCACACTGTAATGTTTCAGATCGTCAAACAAAGTTATATATTAGTCAAAGATAACACAAGTAAACACATCATGCAGTTTTTAAATGAAGGTTTTTATTATTAAGGGAAAACAAAATCCAAAACTATATAGCCCTGTGTGAAAAAGTGTTTGCCCCCTAAACCTAATAACTGGTTGGGCCACCCTTAGCAGCAACAACTGCAATCAAGCATTTTCGATAACTTGCCATGAGTCTTTTACAGCGCTGTGGAGGAATTTTGGCCCACTCATCTTGGCAGAATGGTTGTAAGTCAGCCACATTGGAGCGTTTTCGGGCATGAACTGCCTTTTTAAGGTCATGCCACAGCATCTCAATTGGATTCAGGTCATGACGTTGACTAGGCCACTCCAGTCTTCATTTTGTTTTTCTTCAGCCATTCAGAAGTGGACTTGCTGGTGTGCTTTGCATCATTGTCCTGCTGCAGAACCCAAGTTCGCTTCAGCTTGAGGGCACAAACGGATGGCCGGACATTCTCCTCCAGGATATTTTGGTACACAGCAGAATTCAGGGTTCCATTTATCACAGCAAGTCTTCCAGGGCCTGAAGCAGCAAAACAGCCCCAGACCATCACACTACCACCACCATATTTTACTGTTGGTATGATGTTCTTTTTCTGAAATGCGGTGTTACTTTTACACCACACATAATGGGACACACACCTTCCAAAAAGTTCAACTTTTGTCTCGTCTGTCCACAGAGTATTATCCCAAAAGTCTTGGGGATCATCAAGATGTTTTCTGGCAAAACTGAGACGAGCCTTTATGTTCTTTTTGCTCAGCAGTGGTTTTCGTCTTGGAACTCTGCCATGCAAACCATTGTTGCCCAGTCTCTTTCTTATGGTGGAGTCATGAACACTCACCTTAACTGAGGCAAGTGAGGCCTGCAGTTCTTTGGATGTTGTTGTGGGGTCTTTTGTGACCTCTTGGATGAGTTGTCGCTGCGCTCTTGGGGTAATTTTGGTCGGCCGGCCACTCCTGGGAAGGTTCTCCACTGTTCCATGTTTTCGCCATTTGTGGATAATGGCTCTCACTGTGGTTCGCTGCAGTCCCAAAGCTTTAGAAATGGCTTTATAACCTTTTCCAAACTGATAGAGCTCAATTATTCTCTTTCTCATTTGGTTTTGAATTTCTTTGGATCTCGGCATGATGTCTAGCTTTTGAGGATCTGCTTGATTGCAGTTGTTGCTGCTAAGGGTGGCCCAACCAGTTATTAGGTTTAGGGGGCAAACACTTGTTCACACAGGGCTCTATAGTTTTGGATTTTGTTTTCCCTTAATAATAAAAACCTTCATTTAAAACCTGCATGATGTGTTTACTTGTGTTATCTTTGACTAATATATAAATTTGTTTGACGATCTGAAACATTACAGTGTGACAAACATGCAAAAAGATAAGAAATCAGTAAGGGGGCAAACACTTTTTCACACCACTGTATATCACCACGGTAGCAGCAAAGGCTTGTGGAAGTTATTTGCCGATGTGGTGAATTTGGTCTGTGCAAGTTCTCAACACAGCAGCAAAGGTGTTCACCACAGTATTCAACAGTATCCACCCCTGGGAACAGTGCGTAGAGAGCTTCATGGAATGGGGTTCCATGGTCGAGCAGCTGCATACAAGCAATGCATCGCCAAGTGCAATGCAAAGCGTTGGATGCAGTGGTGTAAAGCACACCACTACTGGACTCTAGAGCTGTGGAGATGTGTTCTCTGGAGTGACAAATCATGCTTCCCTGTCTGGCAATCCCATAGACGAGTCTGGGTTTGGCGGTTGCCAGGAGAACGGCACTTGTTTGACTGCATTGTGCCAAGTGTACAGTTTGGTGGAGGTGGGGGGGGGATTATGATGTGGGGTTGTTCTTCAGGAGCTGGGCTTGGCCGCTTAGTTCCAATAAAAGGAACTCTTAATGCCTCAGCATACCAAGACATTTTGGACAATTTCATGCTCCCAACTTTGTAGGAACAGTTTGGGGATGGCTCCTTCCTGTTCCAACTTGACTGCGCACCAGTGCACAAAGCAAGGTCCATAAAGACATGGATGAGTGAGTTTGGTGTGGAAGAACTTGACTGGCCTGCACAGAGTCCTGACCTCAACCCGATAGAACACCTTTGGGATGAATTAGAGTGGAGACTGTGATCCAGGCCTTCTCGTCCAACATCAGTGTCTGACCTCACAAATGCGCTTCTGGAAGAATGATCAAAAATTCCCATGAATACACTCCTAAACCTTTTGGACAGCCTTCCCAGAAGAGTTGAAGCTGTTGTAGCTGCAAAGGGTGGGTCAACATCATATTAAACCCTATCGATTAAGAATCGGTTGCTGCTCAAGTTCATTTGCATGTGAAGGCAGGTGAGCGAATACTTTTGGCAATATAGTGTATGTGTGATTTTAGTTGTTTTAGGTTTTATGTGTTCTTGATGAGTTTTGAAAAAATGTGATCAAGACATATGAAAATAGTCTTCATACAAAACATTCTGCACTTGCATACAATTCACTGAAGTTTGTGAAATGGGAAAAAAAATATCATAGCTATAGTATTACTTAATTTTTTCCAGAGCTTTTGACCATGACCCTGGTCTTCAGCAGGTGAAATTTGCACCGATGTTATTGTTACCCCTAGCACGCAACTGGTGTATAAAAAAGCTGGTAAGAAAACATGAGATTAAATTATTTAGTTGCAGATGGGCGTTCCTACGGGTACATTGTGTGTGTTTGCTGTGAAAAAGAGTCCACAAACCTACCTCAACAAGGACTGCAAACACTCTAAAGTTCTTGTTGTACCAGCTGGATGAGGTTAATTATATCAGGAAAGGGCAAGTTTATTTACAGTATATTGTACACAAAGGCAATTCACACTGCACACAAACATTAAAATGCAAATCAGATAAAAAATATTGCAATGCAAATTAAAAGTAAACAGTTACACACCAGCACAATATAACAACATGCTGTTGAGACCCAGTACTTTTAATGGCTCTGGCAGATTTTCCCTGTTCCCTGTAGACTTTGTCCCCTTTTCTTCCCAAGACCAGACCTCAGAGTTTAAGTCAGGTAATATCAGGACACCGCTCACCAGTTCATAGATATTGTGTCCTTCATGCAGTTGATGCAACACTCCCAGCGGGTAAAAGAAAAACCTAAAGAAATGTTTTTTGCAGAGCACTAGGCAGATTGCTACTTTGCTTTAGCCCAGAACTGGGCGAAGTAAACTGCAACATCTCAAGGCCACTTAGCGGACTTCCTCTAATCCTGTCGTTAGTTGTTTTAGCCCCCAAAAGAGTCTGTTTTTACACTTCCCCGTGTTTGAAGTTGGGGGGGCGAGCACTGACCTCCCCCATCTGCTCCTCCCGGTTCTAAAGTCTCTCCTCTTACCCCGACACGTCAGGCTGCATTACCCTGAGATGCACCAGGTGGCCAGTTGGCAGCAATTTGGATTTTGATCAGAATGATTTCTTTCACAAACAATCAAATTGGTTAAAATGTTTCATCTGGTTCACAAACCACTAACAACCCCATCATTCCTTCTGCTAGATGTGCTTTGCCTTCTCTTTTTTCTTGCTCCTTGCCACCCTCCTTTCCCCATTTCTGTCTCTCCGTCTTTGTCTGTCTTTCATTCCCACTCTGTGCCCCATGTTATTGGGGAATGAATTCATGTTGTTTCAATTTCACATGTTGGCAGCTCTCTCCATCTGTCTGTCTGTCCTTCTTTTTTACCCTCTTTTATTCTCTGTCCAGACACCCCCCAAATTCTCTGATGCACTTTCACAAACCCTCCAGCTTGTTTTTCATGGCTGTTCTTAAAGGGCTTTTAGCAGAGGGGAATGGAGATGAGGAGCGACATGCTGGCTGATTTCCACTCGCCACTTATCTTAGAGTGATGGGCTTGAGGAAATCAGATCCTCCAGAGTTTATAATGAGAATAGCAAATCCCCTTTCTGTGAGTTGAAATGCTTCCTCCCGTGGTCTCTAGGGGGCGGTAGAGCTTTACCCACAACTGTAAATCCACAGTGGCAGTGTGTGGAAGTGAAGCCACTCATGGCTACAAATGAAATAAAAAAGAACATGACAGCTGGACTCTTTTTCAGTGTACTTTTCTTTGATTACTGTGAGTGGAAAGTGTTCTGATGCTGTTGTATCCAGCGCAGTAATTCATCTGCAGCATGTGGGCGTGCTGTGTGTAGTTAGTGACAGTAGTCCGAGAGGTAACTGCGAGTTATTTTCCTCATCAAGTCCAGTTTATTTAATCAGGTTTGAGAGGTGAAATCCTCTTTCTGAAGCCACTTTGGTCAGTGAGAATCCCTGCAATCACATGTGGAAACATCTGTGTTTGTGTCTTTAATACTGTAAATTTTGGTTGGAATTGTGCATGTGTTTAAGTTGCGAGCACTGATACTGTTTATGCATCAAGCTTTGTGTTATGTATGTTTACAGATGACCATCTGCTTTACATTTCAGTGGATGAAGTGGAAACATTCATGTGACACAAGTGAAATGGGTGGCCTTAAGATGCAGTTTGCACAGGCGAGGTGAGCTGTGCATGCTCAACCGTTGTGTTGTGTTAGCCGAGGTTGACAACGATGACGTTCCTTCTCCCCCCCCCAGTATCAGTCATGCATCGGAGGGAAAGGTCGCCAAAAAAAAGCATTCAGGATAGAAAAATGACCGGTTGCTATTAGGAGGACCTCCTGCAAAGTGAACACGCCCTTCCTTAGCTAAGGAGTAGGAATTTTTAACCGTGTGTGTGTGTGTGTGTGTGTGTGTCTCCAGAGTTTACCAGGCTGTTTTTATTTAGAGGTTAGCAGGCAAATGAGGTTGTCCACAAGAGCAGAGGTCAGTCATTGTTCTGTACATTCACAGGTGGTTTTTAACATGTTTGAATAATTTGTTAATCTGTTAACAGATTGACAGAAAATAGACGGACAACTAGTTTGATGATCACCCAAACATGAGGATTTGCTCTTAAGTCATTGTAAATTGTTGTAAATTAAATCTGGATTTAATATTAGTTTTTTAGGTTACAGGCTGCTTTTCTGACAAAACAATTTGAAAATGTCACCGTGTATTTGGTGAATTGTAAAGATTAAATCATTGACTAATTAATCAGATAGTTAGGTTACAGATTAAGCTGTGTTTTATGAGGCCCAAATGGAATCTGCAGAGTATTTTTTACAGTTTTCTGTGGTTATTCAGGATGCAGATCTGTAGAGTACTGTGTAGTGATTTATTTTTTGCTTGTAATGTAAAAGAAAATATTAATTTAGCTAAGTGAGCACAAAAAAGCAACTAATAGAGTTTAAATACACATGGCCACTGAAATGCAAAGTTCACTTTCTTTAGATGTAGGCTACTGAGCGACCACTGCATAAAGGGGGATGAGATTGTTGGGATAACTGCGCGTTTTCAGACAATCTCGTCAGAGGACAATATCTTTAACACAGGCAACTGAGAGGAACAGCTCTAGAAGGTCGATATGAGAAGTGTCAGATCGTTGTGAAAGGTGGACAGAGATGTGCAGCCAGCCGGTCACGCTGTGAAGTAGATGTGAATGTCAGATCCTTGGCTTGGAAAATGGCAAAAACCATTCACAACATCACGCAGCTGTTGTGCACATGCAGGCAGGGGGCAAACACGTTTCTACTTTTCAAAATCTGCGGCGGTGTTGTCGGAATTCTGCGGGCGCAGATTCTGTTTGGGTCTGGTGGTTATTTAGAATTCATCAGCTGAGCTCCCCTAGTTAATTTAGGTGAGAGCACAAACTATCAACAAGAGGTTGTTTATGTGCAGCATGGGAAGCTCGTCTCTCATGGTACAGCTGCCATACAGCTCGTGTTACGTGACCTCGTGCACACGTTACAATCTAGAATTAAATAGCTTTTTCCTGGGAAAACTGCTGTTCACTATACAGGTTACAGTTAAAGTAAAAGGGAATATTTGCATTATTCATTTGGTGGCATCTTCTCGGGCAGTAAATGCGGCAAGCATTTATGCTCTCCTAACCTTTTAGTGACCCGTGCACATGTATGTTGGAATTCAGTTTGGAAGGGTCAGTAATCAGGCCGGACAGGGAGGCGTGTTGATGCAGAAACTGTATGAGGTCATATTAGAAAGCTAGTCTGTGTCATAGTGTTTCTTGACATAAACAGCAGTTCATATTTAAAAATTCACAGCATATGCCGTCATAGTTGTGGAGAAAATAATGCAACACAAACAAAAGAGAATCTGACCCAAAGTGGAGACAAACGGCACGACAAAGCTGTGGCTCACCACAGACAATACGCAAGAAAAGCTGCCACTTCCATGCAGCTTCTGGGCTTAAGCTGCAGTTTGAGACGGAGGCAGCTGCTGTGAACCCCGAGGAGAGCAGCACTGTGTTCACACAATTCCCTCCGCTCTGTTCTCGCAGCTTGAGCCCCCTTTTTATATTCAGTCAGGGGCTCTCTCTCTCCACCAGATCTCTGTCAAGCCTCTGCCTCTCGTTATGGGTCTTGTTCTGCTCGTGTTGAATAAGTTGTCCTACAACTAAAACCGAGCCCCTGGGTAAACCAGACTTTCCAAGCAACCCCCCTCCAGCTTCACACATGCACACTGACATTGGCCACTTCCCATTTATTGGCTCGCTGGGCTTCCTACCCACAAAGTTTTTTCTTTGACACACAATTTACAAAATTCAGCTGCATTTTCTTTGCACAATTGATCAGTTTCCTTTTTTTTATTTTTTATTTTTTTTCAAAGTTATTGTTAGTTGACAAATACTTAGAATTATTATAACCAGTTTCAAGTTTGGTCAGTTTTTAAGTGAGGGTTATAAACATTTGCTGGGATTAGCTTCTGTGTGTGTGTGTGTGTGATTATTATTAAAATGAGTGATCTGAATAAATATGAAATTATTAATTAAAAACTAACTGACAGATTAGTCAGTAATGCAAATGAGCAGTTGTGTAATTGAGTTAATTGCTCAATTTAATAGTTTGTTGTGCCTGTTCCCGGACTGTCTAACCTTTAAGATGGGTGTGGTGCTTGTTTTTGAAGAGCTGCTAACTTGTGAAGAGTTTAGCCAGTGGACAGTTTTGGTGTTTCAGCAGCTTTCCCACCACAACAAAAATTAAAGAAACAGAAAACTGAAAGTTTTCTGGCAACACGTTCTCAATTGTTGAAAATGTCCATTAAATAATTGACAGAAAGTGTGAACTGCATCTAACCTATGTTCAGGTCCCATCTCCCTCTCTAAGATGGAACTTTCCCTGAGAACGGCAGACATCCTATGTTCTCTGTACCTTGTGAAAATGGCTGGAGGGAAGCCGCGCCCAAGCAGAGGTGGCTAGCTAATCCAGCTCTCAGCCCTAGGGTAAGCTAAGATGGCCCTGACGTCTGCTGTCTTTTGTCGAGCCCAATGTGTTTTTAAGCCCTTGCTGGTAACCCTGCAGACAGTGAGGGGGTCTTCATGCTTGTGTATTACATGACACTTTACATAAATAGGAGCTGATGTGCGTGAACATTTGCTGCACATGATTAGTCACTTAACGTGTTCACAGCATAGCAGAGCTGAAGCTTCTTTCTGCGTTCATGCGAGAAGATGTCACACATGCCCAGCAGAGCTCGAGCGTCAGCGCTTGGCAGAATCGCTTTATAATTATTTGATATTTTGCTTTAAGTTACATGTTAACTTAGCGGCAGCCTTGTTCAGCCAGCTGGAAGCCTGTGAAGAGAAATGGGACATAAGAGGTGTGGTCACCACCACCACCACTAAGCAATTCACAGCGTGCTTGCCTTTCACTGCAGAGCAGTGCAGGTTTTCCAGTGGGCTGACGCGGACGTGGTGATGATGGGGCTCGCAGAGTAATCATCGGGTAGCCGTGGTGATATGTAATGGTGGCGAGCGGTTTGCATGTGTCGGCACATACTTGTGTGCATGCTGAGGAGGTTTGCATATATACATTTATACATCCAATCAGTGTGCGTGTGTGTGTCTGTCAGAGGCTGGTAAGAGTGGGAACAATCTGCATGCACTTAGTCCTGGCAAGGCAGAGCAGGCGTTTCTAAGCCCCTGGACTGCACAGTGGTGGAAAACCGATCTGTAAATAACAGACACATGTGTTTGAAACTGAGGCCTGTATTTCATCCCACGCCCGCAATGAGTGGGAGTACACCACTCCACTCCGACGTCAAATTGTCTCATCCAGTGTTGTATGACAATCATGCAGTAATAGCACCAAAATGGCTCTTCAAATGCGAGTGCACAGGGAAGGGAGTATTGCGGGGCTCTGCCATCGCATGTTTCTGATTATTTGAGATGGGGGCCTGCATAGTGTCATGTCTAATTATCTGACTGAGCTACAGCTTGTCGGGCCAGTTGGAGAGAGCGGCTAGCTGGCTGAAAGGATTGGTAGCCAAGTGGCTGGCTGACCCGTTGACTCGAGAAGTGTGGCTCCTACAATACAAATGGGGTAAACAGAGTACTTTGAGAGGGAGAGTCCTTGACCTCTGTTGACATAAGACCTCAGCTGGAAGATGAGAGTCCATTTTACTTTGTTTGGCCCAAGTGGAGGTAACCTCCAAGTGACAGACAGGCATAGCACTGCCACTGTGCCAGTATTGTGTCCTGTGACTTTGCTTACTGCCCTTGAGCGGCCACTACATCCAGTTCATTTCCAGTGGGAGATCACTGCTCTCCTTATTTTTGTCTGAGACATGGGTCTTTTCGGGGTACATGTTGCATGCAGGATGAACTTGTCATCTTCTGTTTTACATTATCTTCTCCTTTGTGGTTTTATTTTGCACATTAGTGAGGTACATGCAGTGTTTTTTGGGAAGTGCAACACTCGTCTTGATAAAAGCAGCGCGGCCTCCGTATTGCACAGCAAGTTTGGGTAATGAGTATAAACTCGGTTCACCCTCAGTTCAGTTGAGAAACACATTTATTTGGATATTAACAGAGCATTTGTTCTTAATCTTTGGTGAGCTTCATCATGCTGGCTTTGGAAAAAAAATATACTTCTTAAATTAAAGCTAATTTGAATTGACCAATTATTGGTCCGTACTAAAAATTCCTTCCTTTGCCAAGTTTGGAAATGCATCATACAGATGTGACTGCATCTGTTTACAGTCATAATGTCAGTGAAACTACAATTATGTTGTGATCATTTGGCTTGAGAGTGGTGTGAAGCAGTTGGCAGACATGCAGTGTTAAAAGGGATCCTCCCTGTATTGAAGAGGGAATTACGCCCATTATTCACACATGCTGATCCCGGCCAGGAGCCTGAATAAAGTGATTCATATATGAATCCATTCCAGTGAAATGCAACCCTGTTTGTATTTTTTGTTGTTGTTTTTTTTACAGTAATGACCCTGGCCTTAATTGGCACACAACATGTGGACTGCTGGTCAAATCCTCACATTAATATAAGGGATTAGAAAGTTACAGCACTTTGTCTTTTTTAGCCACTTGGCAGCAAGACAAACATCTTATTAACATCACATGGTGAGCAGTTGCTTATTTATGCATCAGCAGTGTATGGATCAACAACTTCATTTATTTGAAGGGGTGTGTTGATGAATATAGGTCAGATATTCACTCTGTTTAGCTCTGTTTTTGGTCTCTACCAGCTCCTCAGGGAAAGACCTGGTTGTTAGCAGCTAAATGTTTGTGTTCATCAGCTAGTCACTTAACAGTTTACTGCTGAGAAGTTGGTATACATTGGCTTTTTAGAGCTTCGTGCTACGGCCGAAAATGACACTGTGAGAGTGAACCAGAACACTGGAGTTGAACCTGACAGCTACATGCCCCCTGTGGGTGGGGGCGCTCTCATCCTGGAGAAGACCACTCATTCATTCAGTTTTCCTTTCCTTTATTCGGGGTTTCCTTTAATTTGTCACTGTAGACAAATGTACACACAACAGGGTAAACTGCCGTAGTCATGTGTTTGTCATCACTCATTCTAGTCATGTTTGCTTGTATTTATGCAAATGCCAAAGGTACATTTCACGGTGAGACAGGTAAGCTAGCTACAGTAGATTTTGAGAAAAGCTAATGCAGTTAAAATATTTGAACCCCAGACTGTATATAAAGATGGACGACGTGGCGACTTCCAGAAGTGAAGTTGATCGCCCCCTGGTGGCTGGTTACAATATAGGTTATATTGGTAGCTGCCCCCTCCATGTTAGTGGATGGGACATGAACGAAACTAAAAATTCTAAATACACAAATTCAAAATACAAATCAAATACATTGTGATTTCTGTTTTTTGTAGCTCTTATCCTGCTGATCTGTATACAAGTGGGCATTTTTCTTACAAGTTATTTCATTATATAAACATGGTCTGTTTAGATGATTGACAGCTTTGACTAAGCAGCCTGATATAGCGGCTCCACCTCTGGTTGCTATTGTGCAGAATCTGGTTGCATCACATTAGTAAGATGGCCGCTCCCGTGTTCATATTTTGGCTTCACTTTGGCATTGTGGCAGGAAGTGGTGGTGCGTCTACAGCAACAAGCGTCAGGTGCCAGTGATTGTGGTAGAAGTTTAAAAAAAAAAAAGAAACCTTAAAAAGTGAATGATTTCAATGTTAGCATCAAAAATCTATTAATGTACTATTTACTCAAATTTTTAGCCCAAGTTTAGCCAGTTGGATGTGTGTTGAAATGCCAAGTGATGGCTTTTTGCTGCGTGGCAGAGTGCGGTCTAGAAAGTGAGTTTGTGAAAGGACACGGTGTTGAGAAATGGGACAATGTGCAGGAAGCCTTAAGCGTTCACACAGAATCCTTTTAGCTGTCACTCAGTGTTCCTGAGCAGCAGATTAGACCGAGTTGGCCCTGAGAGAGAGGGCATGCTTGGACAGCACCTGACATGACAGGCTACTTAACCATCTCCATTAGAGCCAATGAGAGCTGAGAAAAAGCAGACCGCCTCATTCTCCAAATTGGTGCCAGTGGGGTCAAGTTGCAGGAATATGTCAATTACTTAAATTGATCAGGAGACGGTTTCCTTGATAACCAATTTGATCAAGCTGCCGATCGTGTTACACGTGTTGCGCTACACGGGCACCAAACAGGACGTCTCAGAAATTGGTAACAACACACGCAAAGGGCTAAAGGCAATTTCCTCTGCGAGAGGCGTTCAGTTTCGTCATGTCAGGTGGTGGACGGGGCTGCAGCCAGGGCCTGTAAACAATGGCGTTTCAGTTGATTTAATTAGGCAGGGAGGAAGTATTTAGGGGCTTAATTGAGATTGCAGTGGGAAATTGCTCTAAAATAGGTCCTTTTTTTTTTTCTCCTCTCTTCACAGTGGACATGACGAGGGATTTCACTCTTCTCTTTGTAGATAATTTGAATAACCATAATCACTCCCTGGATGGCCTGTGATTGGATTGGAAATATGGAGAGTGTGTGTGTGCTCCTTACACGAGTGTGGAAGTATACACACATGCATTCACGAGGGTCTTTCTTCTAAACGTGCTCCTCTGTGCCTCCGATGGGCAGCATTGCTCCTTGTTTCTGCCAAAAAAAAAACCATTCATTAGTTTCAGCTTCTTAAATTTGAACATTTACATGTTTCCTTAGTCTTCTGTGATCGTACACCTAATGTTTGTTGGACAAAACAAGACATTTGAAGATGTCGGCTTGGATTTTGGGAGATTGTGACGGGCCATTGTAAACATTTTTTGCCATTTCACAGACTAAATAACTAATTGGTTAGTTAAGAAAAAAATTACTGGTTGATCTATAATGAACAAAATGTTTCACGTCTGCTGTTTTTCATCATTGGTTTATTGATTCTGATGTTATTGGCTAAAGGTTATTGAATGCTGCAAGACATTTTTTTCTGCAGTGACATCTTTGTCTAGAGGGATTTTCACATCTTTTAATAGTTTCATTTAATTAAGTTTATATTTTTCTTTTTTATTATTATTAATTGCATTTTCAATAAATAACCTGGGCTCCATGTGTTTAGTATCAGTGCTGCTTTAAATTGTGTCCCTACCAACGTGAACTTGAACAGTCACATTAAACTTAATGAAGAATGAAAATTTTTCTGTCCACTTCTTCTGAAATTGTCATTGCTCCAGGTTGACCTTTTTCGTCAAGACCCTACCCTCACATTTGCTCATTTATAGGCTCTATGCTACAAGTCAAAGGTTTGTGGGCACCTCTGTGTTTCCAGTAGTTATCAGTGTAATTCAACAGGTGAACACACTTGTGTCCTTCTTTCTACAACTAAAATCAGACACTGTCGGGACAGACGGCAAGAAGTTCCCACAGATGTGCTGCACCTGTAGCTGCTTTGCTTTCATTATCCATCTAGAAAGTCTGGACGCCATGCTGTCGTTCCATTGCGTGAAGCCGACTGTCTTGTTCTTTCCTTCTACACAGCCTGGAGGTGTTTTTGGATCATTATCTTGCTATAGAATAAAACCCTGAGAAGCTCTGACTTCCTGTGTTAATGGCCTTTTTCCAAATGATGCTTCAGAGGGTGCAGTAACACTGTCTTTTCCAACACTGCCCTTGTACAGAGAGAATGTGTTGCTCGGAATACGTGTAGGAATTGTTTACATCAGTTTTCCAGGCTTCATGTACTTCCATGCATTTTAATGCAGCTGTAGGCAGCTACAGGTGTTTAATAATGCTTTTAACATCACATGTGGAGGCTGCTATGTAAGCAGATAATGAATGACCCTATAGTAAAACACACCGAACAGTGCTTATGAACACTAAATAAGGACTTAAAGTGTTAGCTACACGGTGACAGGTCAGAGTGGTGTTGGCTGAAGTGTTCATGTTGATGAGCAGTTAGGCAGGTTTGCTAAATGTGAAATAAAACAGGCCGTTTTTATGCTTCAGTTTTGGTGCTTAACTAGAAAATGTACACTGGGGAAAAATCTAAATGGGAAAAATGTGTTTCCAATATTTTGTCCACCCTACTTATAACAGTGATGATAGAAAAAGTCAGACAAAGAATAAAAAAGCTTTTTTTATGGTCTTAGTGTTGCAGGTTGTTGCTGTTTGAGGAGGAATTGGTTTTGACTGACAGCTGATTGTTCCTTCCTGACCAGGCGTTCGGCTTCATGTCCCGGGTGGCTCTGCAGGCGGAGAAGATGAACCATCACCCAGAATGGTTCAATGTCTATAATAAGGTAATAACTGTCCCCACATTGTGGTTCGTATCACACTTTGTCATAGGCACCACAGCTTGTAGAATCAGACAGTGTTTTCACAGCTGCATGTTTGAGTAACCGCCATATTTACAGCACTACAATTAGTTTATAACAAATGACAGGCACGCCGAGATCAATCCACCCTGGATCAAGGCAGATTTTTTCATGTCAAACAATCCTTGCTGCTTCTGGAGAGGCCTCCGCTCACAGCCTGCACCACACTCCGTTAGGCAGAGCGACAGTAGCTTCAGGCTGTAATCCCATCATTTTTCTTGTGAAAAGCTCTGCAAATACCCCCCACAGCCCCAACACTCTCTCACTGTCTTGACCACAGAAATAAAGCAGTGGTTGATATGACAAACCCAGTCCCTGATGATCTCCCAGTATTAGGCTATAGCCACTGTGAGTGCGTGTGTTGTGGAGCGGGCGGCTCTGAGAGGAATGCTGCTTCTAATCCACTCTTTATTAAAGTGGCTGGAGAACAGAGCCACAGGTCTCTGGGCCCCCACTGCACTTTCCACCAGGCATTTGCACATAAATCTCACTCTGACTGAGGTTCAGCCTCAACAAATTCAATGCTGTGTGTTGAGCTACTGATGATATGATCATTTAGGCAGCTTCTGTTTTTGTGGCTCTCAGTATTGAAATTTGAGCTTGTAAACATGTTTCTGAACTTCAGCTGCTCCCCAGAGAGAGGTCTCCTGAATTTATCACCATTACTGCCTCAGTTGCCAGTGTGTTAGGTACACCTGCATGGCACCATGGATGGATTATAAGAAGGGCCCCCCACTGCTTGTAGGGCCTTCAGTTGCTTTGTGTGTCTTTATAGTTGTTTTAAAACAACAATACCTACAACAATAATCCTTGTGGTTTTCGGGGGAGTTCAATGCTCTAACAACTTCACTATCTAAAGTTGACAATTAGAAAACTTTCACTCAGAAAATGTTTAGATTTTCCCATAAATGTTTAACTCAGTAAGATTATTTGTGGTAAAACCTTAATTATAACAATCAACATTAATGACATTAATCAATTAACATCCTTTTTTTTCTGCTTGGCCAGCAATTGTTGCTTTGTGACTTTGACGAATGCTTGCGTGTCCTCACAGGTCCAGATCACACTGACGACACACGACTGCGGCGGCCTGTCAAAACGAGACATAAAAATGGCCAAGTTTATCGACAAAATTGCATCCTCCATGTAATATTTGTCTTTAATCTGAAAGCTTAATTTCTCCTTACGTTTTTCTAATTCCTCTGCTTTTGATAATGTATTTTTTGTATCTCCCGTTGATCCACAGGTCTTTGTCTCAAATAAAATATGTGAGATATTCTATTTTGATGATTGTGTTTTGTTCACAGTACATTTTGCTCACACTTTTCAGACTGTGTTGTTTCTGAGTGATATACAATGGTATAACCCTGCACTAACTCTTGAATCAGATGGACTTTCTAAGGCTTTATAGTAAACCTTGCTTTGTGGTTTAGATTCAGATTCCCCTCACTAACTGATTGCGGAAGAGTTCGCTTCATTGTATGTGTCAATGTGTGGTTTTCTTGTTTTCAGCAGTTTTATTTTCACACATGGAATTAGAGTGGAGTGTAATTGCCCTGTATTGCTCTGTCTGGTACTTACCAGTGATCCTGAGGATACTTCTTTTTTCTGTCAGGCCTTCACCAGACCACATGTTCTCCTCTTGGAGTGAAGCAAAATGAGCAAGAGGTCAGAGTCGGTAGGAAAGGTATTTGTTTGATTTATAGTTAGGTAAGGGATGAGTCAGCTAGGGCTGCTGTGGTTTCTTCACTAGATCGCCTTTAGGACAAGATCAGCAAAGAGAAAAGGGTGCAATAAAAGCCAAATCAGTAGGAGAGTGCTCATGCTGCCAGCCCCTTGCAAAATGCCTCTTTTGTTGTCACTCCTTGTGCTCTGTGCTTTGATGCTGGAGAAGGAAAGGTAATAAATGATACTCTTCTTTACCTTAAGATTTTTCAGGTAGTGGTATGTGCAGAATACATCTGATGGATGGTTGTTGTTGCACAGGGCAAATCTGAATCTGTAGATTGAGTGACTATGACCATACCTGGTCAGCCTTTCCTTTCTGGGTGTAAACACACATTTGTTTATACATAGTATGTTCAGACCTGTTGCACCTAAAGTTCACCACTGTGGAGAATACAGTTATTATTCTTACTGAGCTGTAGATGAGATCAATGCTATTCTCATTTCTGTACAAATGAATCAACCAGTTAGCTTCGCTTAAAGCCTGGAAATGGGGACTTGTGGCTCAAAGGTAAAACGGCACCTCTAAAGCTCACTAGCACATTATATTGTGTCTGTTTACTCGGTACAAAAACCAAAGTGTACAAAAGACAAGTTGCATTGTTATGTGGTGGACTACTTCTCAGACTGCCTCAGTAAGCAAATCCGAGCAGGAGCTTATTTATATAGTACTTTTATAAACAA
Organism: Monopterus albus; assembly: GCF_001952655.1. Taxonomy (NCBI): domain Eukaryota; kingdom Metazoa; phylum Chordata; class Actinopteri; order Synbranchiformes; family Synbranchidae; genus Monopterus; species Monopterus albus. Next base: position 1,050,028 of record NW_018127999.1, read on the forward strand.
CAAAAAGTGTTTTACAAGAATCAAAAGAAAACAAATACAAAACACTGAGCATACAAAAATAAGAAAATAATGATTGGAGCAAACAACAATATAGAACAGAAACAACAAATAACAGAAGAGGGAATAAAAGTCAGGCCAAAGGCCCCCGTGAGGAGCTGGGCTCAAACACCTGCATGAATGAATAATCCTTAAACCGAGAACGAAAGACCCCCAGATCAGAAGCCAACCAGACATCCATGGGAAGCATATTCCATATTTTGAGAACAGCCACCGTGAATTCCTGGTCTCTAGTATACTTAAGTCTCAGTCTGGGGGTGACCAAGAGCAAGCGATTAGAAGATATACAAAGTCTAATCAGTGCATAAGAGTGTAAAAGCTCTGAAATATAGGTAGATGCTAAACCGTATAATGCTTTAAAAAAATAAAATCTTTCCATGTTTTCCTGCTTTTCAGTTGACCTCTCATTCAGTTAAATCATGTGGAAGAGATGGGGTATGGTATCTGTCAGTAACTCATGAAAGTCTACATCACCTACACCTGGATGTTGCTGCTGAAATTCAGTTCATCTGTTTCTTTTAGACATCAGCTAATGTTGTAACTTGAATCTTAAGAGTTAAAGATGATGTGTTTTCATTAGATCATATAATTTGTCAAATTCTCACAGTGTGTTGCCTTTTGCTGTGAAGGTCACACACATGTTGGTCAAATTGAATCACATGGCCAATGTTAGGATATATATCATGCTGCAGTGATGGCTTGTGAGTGTTTAACCCCTGTTCATTCGTCAGTCAAGTTCTGACCAAAATTAGACAAACATTGCATCTGTTGTCTATTAAACGTCAGCCTCGCTATGAAACTGCTTTTTGTGCAGGAAGACAACTGCAAGGCTGGAAGCGTTTATCAGACAGTACAAGTCATTTTAATGTAACTAAAGCAGGCTGCGTCTTTCTGTGCTGTTCTGTACATCTCATTTGGTGAACACATCAGTCTGACAGCACTTCATCTTCAGCAGCTCCTGTGATTTCTATGGATGTGTGTAGAAACCAGGTCAGTGGTGGTGGAAGTAGTACTTTTACTGTGAGTAAAACTGCCAAATGTAACCTCTTACATTCAGTGGTGGTTGAAGTACTCAGATTAGCACATTTCACATTAATTATATTATTATGATTATTATATATAAATATGTGTATATTATTGATTAGTGATGTAATATTGTGCACATCACATTTAGTGTTGCAGCTGGTAAAGGCTCATTTTCATCTTATGTGCTTATAAGTACTTTACTACTGGGTAGCTTGTGAATTTTTCATCAAGGATCAGTAAGGCCTTATCATTACACTATATTTTGTTTAATTAATCTCATTCTGAATAGTAACTAGTAACAAATGATCAAAACATTTTTACAATTAAAGCAAGTAAAGTACTTTTTTTGCTGAGATGTAGTGAAGTACAGTACTTGAGTAAATGTACTTAGTTACTTTCCACCTTTGCTTATGTGTTAAAAAATAATCACATTACTGTAATTCAGTACTCTGTTACTCTTATCACAAAGTTTTATTGCCCCTTAGGGTGTTGGTCTTGAATGATGGACCTTCAAGGCATAAAGTCACAGTTTCTCAGAGCCCAAGGTGACAGGTTCTAATTCTCATCCAACAAACTATCTAAATGTTCTTTTTACATTTGAATCCTCACAACTGAGGATCTGGACCCAGTGTATGTTTGGCAGTTTTCCTTGGCACATGGCTTAAATTATTATCAAATGGTAATTAATTCATTTTTGTGGATCAACTAATTGATTAGCCGCTGGGCCAACCTCTGTCCTCTTGAGAACGAGGAGGGCAGCCATTGCTACAAGGCCAAGCTGGGCCAGACCAGATGTGGCCCCTTCAGATAATTGGCCTCAGCTGATGGCCAGGAGCAGCAAGCCGCCACGCCAGCCCTCCCATTAGTAAACTCCCTGGATTGTGGGGCCTTAATCCTTTTCAGCTTCACCTACTAATTCTGCACAGCCAGCAGTCCAACCTGCACATACACAGGAAACAGACAATAGAGGGAATGAGGAAGAAAGAAGAAGCAGAGAATTGGGGGTGAGGGGGCAGGATGAGATGACTTAATGACAAAGAGAAAAAAGTGGAAAAGAACAGAGTGAAGAATTGCTGGGATGGGGCAGGTGGAGGATGCCTTCTTGTGTAGATCTTGAGATGGAAAAATAGTAATTCTCCTGACCATAAACAGCAGAAGGGAAAGGAGAGCGGTGGAGCAGGGCTTCAACACTGATTGAGAGAAGAATCTTTCTGGGCTTTTTCCACGTAGCTGCCGTTCATGATAGCAGCCCATATTTTTCCTCTAGTGTGTGAATTGCAGTTTCGCTCCCTGGCAGATGGACATGGGGGACCAGTAGTTGAAATCTGATACTGCCAAATAAAGATAGCAAGGTCATAAAAAGTCAATCTTGACTTAAGTCTGTTTTTGGAGTCTCCAGGGGAGAGTGCAGGCCAGTGTTTAGCATGTGGGCTTGTCTGTTGTGGGATTAGCTGCAGACACACCGTTGACAGCGACCACAGTGTGTGTATGATGTCAAAACATAACTACAAACTTAACATTTGTATGACATTTGTTATTTGATCAAATGGACCCTGCTAGTATAACTCCTCATGTGGTGCCGCAGTGACAACTGAATGCTCACTGACTGTTCTCTTCTGTGTGAACAGAAGCATTCTGGTCTGTTTTGCTGATAAATCTCAGTTTCACGTCGTCTTCTTCCAACTGAAAGACAAGTTTTTTAAACTTTAAGTGAAAGAAGAAAATAAGAAGCTATCTAAATAGTGTAGGCATTGTTGAAAAGACCAAGAGTCTGTAATAATGCGATCAACTCTTTGACGTTGTACAACTGCTGTAATGGTTACTATATTCACTTAGTTTAGCTGTACGGATTAGGCTGGTCATTCTCTATATTAATAGTATTTCCAGAAATTTTCATACAGCACCTAAAACCAACTGCTTCTGCTCACGGTTAATGTCTGTCAGCTGTCAGTCCTGGATCAGCTTGTTCGTTTGTGTCATAGATCTCTGTTGTTCAATAACGATTAAAAACACAACAGGGAAACACATCACAGTCCTGAGCGACAGCTTTTTTTCATTATGAAACTCCAAAGGCTCCAAACTTGATGTTTTCAGATTATTTCCTGTGCACACACATGCAAAACAGTCACATAGAAATGTATTACACATTTTATAAATTGTAGTTTGGAAAGTAAAGTAAATCAACAACATTAGATTAATGCTCATGGATCTTCACTGCATAGGGTGTTCAGTGTAGCTGCACTCTGTCACGCCATCCGCTTCAGGTAGTCACTTCCTACATCTCCCAGAATTCTTTATGTCAACAAAGTGAGTGTTTCCAAAAGAGTAACAGTTAAGCTCAGGATTTTTGTTTTTATCCCTGCACCTGGAGGTACGCAAACTGTGAACACACCACCACTGTGAGGGCATTTTAATGAGTTATGAAGTCAGATATTTAGTGTTTTTTAAATATATGAATAAATTCTGTTGAACCAGAGCCTTCATACAGTAGGATTCAGTCACGCACAGCTCTCTTTAATGTGTGTTAAGCACAGAAATGTTTCTGTGCACAGAAACATAAAAAACTAGACTAAGAAAGTCACCGCAACTTGACTCAGCACCACCTCTAATCCTAAAATGACCATCATGTGTCAGCTTTGTCAGAATTACTGTGGTACAAAGACAGAGTATAGGCAGTAATTGCATCATTTTCTCAGGACTCATATAATTATAGTAATTTATGCTGTTGTACTCGGGCTTGCAACAGCATGCACATATTGGCCAAACTGTTATCCAGTGTTGACAGTGGGGTCCAGTATGTTGTCATAAATCAAAGTGTATTTCTTTGCAGCACAACAAACATCGGCTTGATATAGCAGTTAGTGCATTTTTGTGGATTATTTTCAGCTGCAGATTAATAAATATTTCTTGACAAGTATTTACAGCAGCAGGATGTGCACTATATGTGGTACACTACAATTTTCATGTTCATGAAAGAAGATGTGCATAACTGTGTTTTTAATAGTTTTTGCACTTGAGCTCTGTGGCACAAAGGAAGTCCAATATACACTGTCATGTTTAGAAACTACGTCTTTATTTAACTAAGATTTCAAAATGAAGCAGGGGCAGGCCTTCACAATCCAAAATACTGTACTGTGGTTTTTACTCACTCTAATTTCTGTAATTGTAAAATCATTTCTTGTCCTTTTGTGTCTTCAGCCCATTATTCTACTGGTCACAGTGGCCTTTCAGATGATTTCAATAATGAAAGGCCCAATTCTCAGTCTGTTTATTGTTACCTGCTCATTTCATTACATCTCACCATATGAGCTGTATTTGGATTGAGTGTGTGTCTTTCTTTTGTTGTCTTATTTCTAACTTGTTGCCAGAGTGGATTTAATTTCCTCCACATTATGCTTTTCCTCTTTTTCCTTTGATATATTATTCATCATAAAGCAGATCTGGATGATTACTGGATGTACTGAAACCTCCCAACACCCTTTTTGTTTTTTTTTGTTTTTTTCTGCTGCTTCTGCTGCTTCTGCTGCTTCTGCTGCTTCTGCTGCTTCTGCTGCTTCTGCTGCTTCTGCTGCTTCTGCTGCTTCTGCTGCTTCTGCTATTCTTTAATGTTGGCAAACAGCTTTTAGGTGAAGTATGGACCAGTCCCTCTAGCACCTCCCAGGTCCAGGCCCTTTTATAGCCTCCAAAATATCTAATTGAAGTGGACTATACCACTTGTAGGGGGAGCTTACTATAAACCACATACAGACAAACAGACTATTTGACTACACAGATATTTACAATCCAAACTGTTTTGTTCACATGAACAGAAGAAATTTCACTGTCAAATGTAAAAATAACCACGAGCTTCAGAAAAACGCCAATATCATCCAAAACAGACAGACACCTCCCTCCTTTATTCAAACATGGTAGAACAAGGAAGTATGAATAGGTAACAGATGCTTGTTAAATCCTTTTGCCTGAGGACCAGAAAGAAGATTTATAACAAAGGTAAGTCGGTGTCTTGATACTGCTGCACCATTTGTAAGAAAAAGGTAGATAGTGGCAGAAAGAGCGGGCAAGAGAGCAGATAGACTGACACTGTGTTTCTATGTCGACAACTCTAAAAGGGAAAGGGGCTGTGAGAAGGGAAAAAGGTCCTTTGAGACCTGGTCACTGTGGTTTAGCCAGCTGTATGAAACTTTCTTCGTCAACTGGCAGTTTAAAAACAATCCAGCAAATTTTATTTGCCTGTGATATTAGAAGAAGAAGGTTATATTGCAACTATGCTAGCAGATGCTAGTAGAGCTAAGCTTAATCTGGCTGTGGTACTGGTTCATCTGAAGCTATGTAATTATTATACTTTGTGTTGCACTGACTTCCTGCCAAGAACTCATCAGTCCTGCGACAGTATGTAACACAGTCATCACAACAATACGCACGTACAATGAAATGTAACACTATGAAATTGAGTAGCATCTACAAAATCCCTGTGTCTGCAGTAAAACAAGTTTTCTCATCCCACATCCTGGATGTATGTTTATATAAACAGTTGCTTAAGTAGTTTAGAAATAAATGTGAGCTGGTGTGACACTGGGATGGGCCGGTCCAGTTTTTGTATTGTCAGTAGTCCATTTTTGTTATCACGCATACTATTGTATCAAAGCGCTCACCTCATACCGGCCCAACTTGTATACGCCACATGATATCAAGTGACTCTGAAATGTGCTGTAAATGAGAAGTTTGGGGCAATTATCTTTTTAACACCAAGTGAGTTTCTGTGAAATTCCAGTTGCTGTGAAGGTGAAACTGTTTTGCCTTTACATCATACGGGCTACATTCAACTTGTGTACTCTGTCTACTTATGTCTGGGATCATCATAACTCACTAAAAGTGGAGATTCCACTGAAATAAGATTCACTTTGTGGATTGCTTTAATGCTGTATTTCTCTTTTAATTTCCTGAATACTTGAAGCCATGTAGAGTTTTAGCTGGAGCTCAGTGTGATAGTGTCTGGACACAGGTCTGAACAATGGGCAACAGTAAGTTCTCAGGCCAAACTTGTATAGTTGTGATAAGTGCAGAGGTGGGAAAGGTATTCACATTTTTACTTAAGTAAAAGTAGCAATACAACTGTAAAAATACTGTATTCAAAATGCTACTTAAATAAAAAAGAATTGGCATTAAAGTATACTTAAAATAAAAGCTACCACAGTACTTGAGTAAATGTATTTAATTACTAGTGGTTTCAAAGACTTAAATCAATGACTTCCCCTCTGAAAATAAATGATGTGTTCACAGGAAGGAAGAAACATTCAGAGACTGTGAGGTTTGAGTTTGATTGTGCAGCTCACGTGGATCACGCATCACAAAACGACAGAACACAGTGAAATCTGGGACATGAAAATAGGATGTCCTGCTTCTGGAGTTGAACAGGTAAAATTAATTATCTTTGTTGCAGCATTTGTCCAGGGAAAATGCCACTGGTAGTGTCATTGTTTACACAGTAGATCGGTATGATGAACAGATAGTGACTTTAAATGTTGGTTTCACTCCACTAGAAGAGTGTGGTAAGAAAAAAAAGCTAGCACTTCATTACAGTGTAAACTTCATGAAGTATGTCTGCTATCATATCATTCCTGTACAAATTATACAAAGTGTGCATCTGAATATTACACCTGTACTGGATAGAGTATTTCATTCAAGAACCATGTTAATCCTCTGGGACAGCTGGGAAACCTGGCTGCAGAGCATTACTGAGGTCGACCACTAAGATTGCGGCTCTGTGCATGCTCATCCAGTTCTTCCACACCAAACTAGAAAAACAGCTTCTACGTGCATGGGCCACTGTCATGGACCCTGTCAACAGGAAAGAGCCTTCCCCAAACTGTCTGAAGCGCACTGCTGTCTAAAACATGACTGTATGTTGAAGCAGTAACATGTCCCTCACCTGGAGCTAAAAGTGGGATAGTGTATTAAATCTGACTCTTGAAACCTGTAACCGTTTGCATTTAATCAGCAAAATTATTTCTAAATTTCTTAAGCAGATCCTAAGTTTTCTGATCTGGATTGTATTTCTTAAATTCCAGCTTGGACAGCAGTTGTATAAGGACAAATTGACATGTGACTTGAAGTATATGCAGCTTGCAAGTCAGAAGTGGTCAGTCGTGAAACTCACTACTGGCAGTTACCAAAGCTTTATAACCCATGACAGTTTAGCTAAACTGCGGTGAGTCTGTGCCACAATGACACACGACACTGGACAGAAAGCCAAACAGTGATTTAACTGGAGTAAAAACTGAAAAGGGTTATGCTATAACTCAGTGTGTTTGAAGCAAGCAAAATGTGCAACATCTTGAGTTACTGTTTGTGATATGAGTTTCATGGCAACAGTAATCCAAAAGCAATCAAATGTGAGAAGCACTTCAGGATTCAGCCTGTTGCTTCACTTCTGCATGAAGCGGTTTTTGTTCTCTGCAAGTCTGAGCTTTGAAAAATTGTAAAAGAGGGGTTTTCCACTCCCAAACATCAGCGTTAGCAACACAGCACTAGACAGCAAATTAATTGTCATTTATTAAAAACATGTATATTGTACAGTGCAACAAAAAAACAGTACCACCGTACTTTTTTTTCTATTTTCCAAGCAGCTGTAGCTTTTGTTTGATTTTTTTTAGCATGGTACCAAAATCAGTCTGCATAGACTTGAAACCCACTGGAAATAAATTTATAAAAGGTCATCAATCACAGTAAGTTTCTGCTTTTATTGATTGATTGGAAGATCATAGTTTTTTGCAGTTTTACTATCATACCAGGCAAAAACTAATAGAAATGGAAGATTAGAAACAACATCCAAAATGCTGATTTGTGTGGATGGCTGACTTGTTTTGGGGTGCAGCAGAGATATACTGTAACTGTCACTCTCCTTAAAAAAGGATAAAGGTCCCTACTCCTATTGTTTGATTACAGGGCCAGTATTGTTATATCACAGAGCCTGGGAATGTTCTTCTGGATAAACTACATGTTTGGATGTAAACAAGGACTTGCTGTGTTTGTAGGATGCGGCAGCTGTCATGCAGGTTTCAGGATGAGTTGTTTCAGAGGCCTGGCATCAGAAGCCCAGCAGCACTGCAGCCATCATTAAGGTTGGTTTAGCAGCTCTTGTTTTGTTAAATAGGGTGCACCAGATGGGCGGGGTTGTACAGAATTTTCAGTGCCAGTCAGAGAAATATGGTGACATTCTGCCTGTTGCTATATACATGTAGTGGTTTTCTGCCTGTCAGATGTTTCAGTGATATGTAATTGTGGCTAGTAGCTGTCTCACCTTAATGAAGGCTGTCAGTCTTGACAGTGAGGGTGGGGGCTGCCTCCTTCAAACCATCCCACCTGTGGGATGCTTTGAGCTAGGGGGCAATAGTTTAGGTGTGTTTTGGTCTGTGTTAGATGTGGTCTTCACACAACCTTGACAAATTATACATTGTTTAAAAGCTCTGTCTTCTGATTCTGTCCGTGCAGAGCACTTTAAGATCCCCGGATAACTGCAGCAGATGTTTTGCATTTTGTAGCAGGCTAGCACACACAACAGGAAAGCTGCCTTTTTTCCTTTTCAGTTCATTTGTGATGGGTGACACATGTCCAAGTGCTAAAAACTCCATACCATTTTCACCACAAAATACACACAAGCTTTAGAAAAACTCCCCAAACCTGACTTTTGTTTGCCATTGCCACAATAATCTGGATTATTTTCTTGTTTTGTAGTTGTTTTTGGTTATAGACCCTCCTAAAAAGAAAAGGCCCCCATATATACATGTGTTAATGTGCTAAAGACACGACTGTCATTTGTGGATGTCCATTTAAACATCTCACAAAAAACAATGCAGAAAGCTCATGTTGGAGCCGTTGGAGCCATAATGAACAACCCGAACAATAAGAATTGGTTCCGACATGTAACTGTGGCTCCAAAGAGTTTCCCACACAAAAGACACTGCTACAGGACTTGCATTTCACTTTTAATGTAAAAACACAAATACATATCAACCCCTGTGACACTGATTTGGATTGTAAATGTCACTTTATTAAAATTTTGGGTACATTATTTTTGGTTTTGTGTATAAAAACAGGGATGTCTGCTAAATATGCAGCCATTGAGCATATTTGATTCTCTCATAAACACAGTTACCCCTTAGGGGACACCAGGGCAAAACATAAGCCCCTACTGACTCACCACCTAACACCCTCTGTGCATCGTGCGTACCCTTCCACCGAGATTACGGTTAGCTAATCTAATTAATTAAACACAGCCTATTAAAGAATGTGCACCAGTGAAAAGTAAAATAACAAAAGTCAGGCTTTGATGACTCGGCTACAACACCAGGGCCAAAATGCAAGAGCTGCTTTTGTGCATTTCTTGATCATAAACCAACTGACTCGTGGTGCATTTAAGTTTTGAGCCCCTGGGGTTTTGTCTGGCTGGTAATCCAGATTTATCTCAGAACAGCAGTGTGGCCGGAGCACAGTTAGATTCTGTAGGGGCCTTGTGAAAAACCAGTATTTTCATCTACATATTAAAATTGAGGTATGCATTTACAACCAAGGTTTGCTGCTTGAGTTTTTCCGGTAGCAATAGTGTGGAGTCTTGTTGCATTTCATCTTCATTTTACATTGCAGTTAATTTGCAATACTTGCTGAGTCCAGTCTTGCAAAACATAAAAAAACAAACATTAAATTTACAGTGAGGTAAGACACAGCAAAGCAGCACATCTTCACAACTGAAAGCTGGAACCAGAAGAAATTTGCCTTTCTTCTTATAAATTACTCGGTTATTTAATGATTAAAATAGGATTTGATGAATTTCTTGTCTAACTTGTTCTCATCTTTTCATCTGTAGTTGATATTTTCTTACACTTGTGCACAGAATTGTCATTGTGTACTCATAAGTGGTTTTGATGTGAGAGATATCCAAAACATACACAGCTGTCCAACCTATTCTGTTCTCTAATAAATCTTAGGAAGTGGAGGACTCGTTACAGAGAAACACTAGTTTACCGGTTATAAAGCTGCGTGTTAAACTTTGCCCTCTATCTGCAGGCGCGTTCACGGTGCGGCGCTGTCTTATTTATAAGTATTATGGGTAACATTTACAGTGTGCACGCTTTGCTTTTCTTAAGAATGGCTCGGGGCCGCGGGCACGCTTCGTCCTCCCGTCAGACTTTTCAAAATCAAAGCGGATAGCTGCAATTTCAGCCAGTGCGCATGCCCGCCCTGAGTAAACTTTCTCCCACTACCGTGCACGGGGGCGCGCCCAAGGAAAGAATTTGCAGCCGCGCGCACCGCTAGTGTTACTGTTGTGACTTGTTGTGAATGAAGAAGCTCCGTGATAAAAGCCTTCAGCGATCCTGTGAAAGAATTAAAGTTACAGAGTTATAGTGGCAATCCCGGTCCCCGAGGGCCGCTGCCCTGCTCGGGTTCCAACCCTCCCTGCCCTACCCACTGCTGCTTACCTGGATCAGGTATGTTCAGTCGATCTCAAACTGGAGGATACCATCTTAAATGAAGGCGGCGTGAGGAAAGGCGAAGTGAATTGGTATCTTCCAGCTTCTGACTGAGTGAACACACCTGATCCAGGTCATCAGCAGCGGGCAGGGATAGATGGAAAACAAGCAGGGCAGTGGCCCTCGACACCCGGGATTGGCCACCCCTGAGTTATAGGAATAGAAACAGCCGCTATTATAAAAGATTTCTTATTATTATGGGGGCTAAAACAAACGAACCTTAAATATTACAGATGTCACAGAAGATGCCAGTGTTATACTAGATATTGGCATACTGGGGTGTCAGGCTCACAATGTTAAAATCATCTTCTCTACATAGTCATAAACTCATCTAAGGGCCACAGATTCACCAGCCTACATGTTACAATAAAATATTATTGAGCCATTATGAGATAAATTGGCCCCAAAAAGCAGCCAGATAAACTCACTTTGACATATTGATACTTTAAGGTTCAATAAAAATATGTAAAGTTACTATAGGAGAAACTCTAGAGTAAATAAGTCACTTTTAAGTCGAGAAAAATATAGCCAAGATAAAATATGAGCTTAGTATTGAAATGCTAAAAACACCATTAGGTCAAAACAATTCATTTGAATGCCAGACACACTATGGTAAGAGACTTTAGAGGCACTTTAGGTTTAATGTAAACTCACTGTAAATATCAAGCAAATATGAAGTATTAGGCTATTGGAGTATTTTAGATGTATTATGGGAAGTTTATTTCCAAAATGCCACCATAAGGTGACACAACTCGCTTTTGTGTGTCACACACAATGTTTTTATGGTCAAATATAATATGAATATTATGGTCCCTACTATGTTTCCAAAGGCACCTTTAAGTTTAAATTGCTGTCACAGACACACTGCAAATAAAAATAAAATATTAAGACTATTATTGAGATTCTTTAAGAGGATGATCACAAAGAAGCCACCGTGAGAAAACTGACTTTTGGAGTGTCAGGAGCTATTGTGAGATTTTATAGGAATATCAGTTTAAGAAAATTTTCCAGAAAGACAACTTGAGTTTAATAAACCAGTTACGTGCCACAGACACACTACAAGCCATGGTAAAATGTTACAAAAGCAATAGCGATAGTAGGAGAACAATTACCAAAGTGCCACCGTTAGGATTTGCTGTGAGGTTATGGTTAAAATATTCTGTAGGAGTATTACGGGAGCGCTAATACAACAGGGTGCACAATGCAGTAAAGATAAAGTTACTTTTAAGTACATGTAACATGTAAAGCAGGAACGAGGGGCTATAAACGTTGGAGTCCAGACACTGATGGTAGGATCAGCTCGCTGTGGTTTACCCGCTGTCACACCGTAGACCTGCAGCAGCAGCATTTAAACCGTGTGTTAATTCTTCCCGTATCACAGACAGTTTTACTAGTCATTTGAAGACTGTTCTACCTGTGATGGTTTATTAAAGCGTTGCCTCTAATCTTAACATCCTCCCTCACAGCGCACTATCAGTTAAGGCGCACAGTCACTGTGCAGCGCGCTAATATCAGCCTAATGGGGAGTAATATAGATATGGAGATTTGTGCAGGTGTCAGAAAACAAGATAGGGCACTGATTGAATTCATTTTCACGGACAAACTTCTGTTTCACAGCTCAAATAGACGGAGAAAATAAACGGTTCCCACTCACGTATAACCTGTTATTTCATGTCAAAACTGCAGGTTACGTTTAATCATCAGACCAGTGTTTTACTTAAGACGGGGTTGGACCCACGAAGAGAAGTGGGCTCCTGCCAAACCTCAGCCTGAACGAGCCCAAATTTAATCTTGTGTGTTATTGTAGTGTGGTGAGGGCCACGATCAAATAAAGATAATCATAAATCCTTAGAAAATACATCACACCAGAGGACTATTTTGTCCCTGAGTGGGAAAAATATAACGGTCACTCTCACAAAATGACCACAGCATAATATTAAAAGGCTTTAGACAGTTACCTTAATTCCTACAGAAGTTTAGATGAGGTCTGGAAGTTTGCAAAATGTGAAAAAAGTCTGATGTAATAACGAAAATAAATCGTTTAAAAATCATAAAAGTAAAAAGTCATACTTTGCTAAAGCCCAGATCACTACTGGCTAGTCCCAGTGATCCTTAAACCTCTTTCTATTCTGAGATAATCTTTTTAAACTGAGTGGATCAATATGCTGCGGATATTTAGCCAAGTTCTTTATTTCGCTCCTTCCTGGGGGAAAGTGGACAACCGCGGCTCCTCTCGTTACACAAAGACTCGCCTGAAACATACTTGAAATAAACCTCTCTTTTCCTGAAGTTTATTCAAACAAACGTTACCATAAACACATGAGGACTTTGAATCACCTTTTGTATACAGCTTAGACTGATGAACGTCTGCAGAGTCTTACATTAACGTACAAAACACGTTGCACTCAAGGTAAACATGCGGGATTTTCTATTGGAATAAACAAAGTGAAAAACAGTTGACAGTCAGTGAAGGGGAGGCGTCGTGGTGGCACCCTGCATAGAAAGCACACGGAAGCAGTATAGAATATGTACAGGTTAGAGGTCCTCTTTTCTCTCACTGAGTCTGGATTCTTAATAAGCACGACATTGTTTAGATCCTTATGTTGGTCGGGTCAGTCTTCAAAAGCAAACATGCGCACAAAAAAAAAAATCCCATCGTGTTTAATATGTTAGACCTGTATATATTTACATTTATACATGTACAATGCAGCAAGGTAACACGTCTTCATCATTTAAAAAATCCAAAAAACCTGGACATTTCAACTGCTGTGCAAGTTCATTGGTAAACACATATAACCCGCATAATCCTGTTTTTCTTTTTTGAAAAATGTTTGCAACTCGTCCAGTTTAGTTGTCTTTGTTGTCCCCTTCCGCAGGTAGCGCTCTCGACACCGTGTCCGTTTCTCACATACATATTTATATTGGTAACATGAAGGCCCCGCGTTTGGCCCGTCAGCTGTTGTACTGACACGCGTTCAGGCTCGAGCCGGGGCTCTGCAGGCCGCTGTATCCAAAGGTTGGATGCTGTTTGGATTTGAGTCTGAGGGTGGCCAGGCTGGAGTTGCAAGTGTCCCGGTAAACGGTGTACGGAGAGCCGGGAGGCCCGTACGGACACGCGGACGACGACATGGCTGAGTTGATGCCGGACGTGCCGATCCCGTTCAGGTTACTGATGTTGTTTAGACCCGGGGTGGGCATGCCCGGCACGGCGGAGTGGCCCATCCCAGACGCCATGCTCATGGAGGAGATGGAGTTTGGCGCCGAGAACATGGACTGCGAGGTGAGGGGGCTCATGGAGTTGAAGAAGGTGAAGTTCTTGGTGGACAGAGGCGCCGGGGTGAGGCCCTTGTTGGTCCAGTTGTTGTATGTGTAGGCCGGGTACATGTCGTCGTAAGGCTGCATGAGGCCGCTGAACTGCGGCAGGTAGCTGTTTTTGCACAGGTCCATCTGCTGGTTCCGCTCCCGCTTCCGCCACTTGGCCCGGCGGTTTTTGAACCACACCTGGAGGAGACACACACGGTTAGTAAGGCCACTGAGGCCACCGAGTAGGCTAAAATGGCTTCCTGGTTTCTGTTGTTATTAATAAATAATAATAATAATGTGCTGCCCTCTTCAAGGTGTGCTCCTCTTTAACTCACAGACAAAAAGCGATAATGTTTTCTATGTGATACTGAAAAAACTAAAA
>NW_018127999.1:1070009-1072679 GCF_001952655.1 Monopterus albus
TCTCAATATACCAGTTATTAACGTATTTGGTTTTTTTAAACATATTTTATATATATTTAAATAAACACCCTTTCCAGGAATCCTCAGTGTGAGTGTATGAGAGCTGTTATTCCTCTTTTCTTTTTCCCCATGTGAACGCATAAGACTGATTTGCTCCTAATATCCTAAGAGTCCTTTATCCGCAGGCCGGAACCCTGGTTCAAATTAAAGGAGCAGCTGCTGCTCTGAGTCCAGTCCTGTGCTGTGCAGACCTGAAACTTCAAATTAAAAAAATGTATCAAGTAAAACTCCCTTTGCACAAAATTGGCCTCTTTGAAAATAGAACGTAACTGTGGACGGTGAGACACTGACAGGCTGTTGAGTCTGGGTATGTTAAGAACAGACCATTTTTAATTTGGAGTTATGTGTAATGATTCGAGCAGGAAGTGTTAAATGAGCTTCGGTGATCCTGGAAGGATAAAAATATCAGACATATATAAAAAAACGGATTTTTAAATTAAACATTTGGTGTGAGAAAAGTCAAATAGTTTAATTTCAAAACACTGAAAATGTTAAAAATAAATCCAATCAATTCTAGGCTTCACACAGCGAAAACATATAAATCAGTCATCCTGGTTTTGTGCCAGATTGTTTGCAACTAGTATAGCTCGAATAAAACAACCTAACAATCTAACATTCCTGTGTTTGGACTCCAGCTACAGAAACACACAGCTGCTGAATTGTTATTTTAATGGCATAATTCTTAATAAAGACAGGAAGTGCAAACGGCGAATGGACGTCTCCCTGTGTGTGTGTGTGCGCATATGTAGGTCAGACTGCCTCAGATAAAGCCAACAAGTTTACACCACGAGTCAAACACCAATCGGACGCGTGCCTCTGGATTTCCTCACGCCTTATCAAAACCTGACAAAATGCGCGTTGGTCGGCACTCTACGAGTCATTTTTAATTCATAGTAAAAACAATTTACAAGTGGTTTCATCAGGGGGGCTATTTATGGTAGCGCGGAACAGGGTGCTGCGGACAAATGGTCCACTGTGACATGAGCGATGAGCCAGAGCTGCTCGGCTCGTGTGACGCTGCAGCCTCCTGCAATAAAACCAACTTTGGTTTTTAATATCATGTTGACGAGCCAAGAGCTCATTAAAGCTGGTGCAAAATAGCTGAACCTACAAATATCATTTGGTCTCAAGGTAGTATCTGTTAAACTCGAGAAAATACTAATAACTTTGAAGTGTTTGCACCTGACTTTTAAAAGTGTCAAAACATTTGTTTAAACACAGATATGAATCAGAAATCATGAGGCTGAGTCATCCCACAACGTTTCTTTTTAATCACACCAAATAAAAGGCTGCACTGTTTGAACTTCACCCTCCGTGCCTGCTGAAAGAACATCTTTACCAGGTCTGAAGCTTTATTTTTCCCTCGGCACTTTAAATAGCTGTATGCATTTTTATGCAATTTGAGACGGTGGATTTTGCAAGGACGGGTCGCCAGGCGCCAGCTGCTGTAAATGAAAACCAAATGCAATTGTTCTGTGTTTAACGCACGTTTCTCGTATCCACTGTTATTGGGAGGAAAGAGCAGCCAGTATTATTATCTTATACCTGTGTGTATAAAAACCGTGTGTGCATATAGGCGCCGCTGTGCTCGTTATATTTTATTAAAATGATCCATTTTGATTCAAATCTGGTCATTTTAAGTTGCTAACTGCAGCTGCTGAAACACGCTCCCTGACTGTTCCTGTTCACTGTAGACATGTCGACACGAGCACCCTCCTGCACAGGCACAAATGAGGGTGCAAACTGGTGATGATGTCGCCAACGGACAAAATCCTCCACTGACTCCATTAGCAATGCGGATACCCTAAAAAACACGTGTCACTTCCCCTCAGACATAAATGGTTAAAGACAAATTGAACAATATGAAATATGTGGACGTGTTTTAAATACGTACTTTTGTCACTAATGCGCGCGCAGTGGTTTTGTTAATAGCAGTTTTTGGATGCACTGTAGATGTATGTGCCAACAGTGCCCGTCTCTGGATGATTGTTTTTAAATTAAATGTTAAGGCCGCTGTAGTCTTTTACAACAAATCTATTAAAAGGCCAGACTTTATTTTGTATTCTATATAAGCAAACTACAAAGTCATTCGGGGAAAAGCTACAAATTATATAAAGCAGAAAAACTAATACCACAAGTATTATAGCTGTCTTATTGCAGTATCCTGGTTTAGGCAAATGAAAGCTCAGTATTGCATCATGACGTTGTTATGTATTCAGCCCACAGTGTAAGATATAAAGCAGTCAGTTCCACGTTTTGTCAAGTTTTTTCTAATGTTAAATTAGATTTTGTACATAGTCAGTGTATTAAGCCAAGTATTTATTTCAGAGTATTTGGTTTAAGCTTATTTATTTTAGTACATTAGTCTTGGAATAGTTTTATTTATTTAGGTTTCTTAAAAACCACCGAAGACTGTTCGTCTTTATTTGTCAAATCGTCCTTACGCACGCATTACGCACGTCCGGCTGTCTGCGTACTGGCCTCTTACCCGGACTCTGGCCTCAGTCAGGTTGGTCCACACCGCGATCTCCTCCCTGGTGCTCATGTCCGGGTAGCGGTTCCTCTGGAAAGTAGCCTCCAGCTCCTGCAGCTGCTGGCTGGTGAAGTGAG
>NW_018127999.1:1072876-1103525 GCF_001952655.1 Monopterus albus
CCGGCCGCTGCTGGCTGGTGAAGTGAGTCCGCTGCCGCCGCTGCTTCTTCTTCTTCGGGTCGTCCGCGTTCCCGTCATCGCTCCTGTGTTCAGCGCTCCTCTCCTTTTCTGCGGATTATATTGAAATTACCATATGCTAGAGTTCTTTGAATAGCATGTAAAGAAGGCACTTTTAGCATGCACATGCAAGTATTGATTATTTGCACCGTGACAGTAACAATTCAGACTGGAAATATGTGCAGCAACGTAAAGGTCCGTCAGCATGAAGCAAGCAAAGCCAGAGCTATGAATAAATAATTTATAAGGCTGTTAATTCAAAAACGCCCGAGAAGAGAAGTGACAGATTAAAGCCACATATATACAAACGTGTCAGACAGTTCACTTGTATCTGCCTCAGTGTCTTTACGACTCTTATCTCCCGACTCTCTTTTATTCGTGTCCTAACAAGATTGCATCATTAAACTGAAGGGGCAACACGTGCAAAGGTTAACCACAAAAAGGGAATATTCACTTGAATATTTGCCAAGAATAAAAGGCAAATTAAAGTTGAACCCACACTATCTTTTTTAAGTTAACACAAACATTTTAACTAAGGACATTATGAATACAAGATATTCATCCATTATTTGCTATTTCTTCTTCATGTGGACTCAAAGTTCAGGAACAAAAAGCCCCTCCGAGAATTGTTAATAGAGACCGTCTGGCTGTCAGTTTAGGTTGGTTGATGGCCCCAATATTTATAGTTTGTTTTAATGCATTTACTGACAGCAGGCCAGGCTGTTGTGCACATTTTTCCCTGACAGACCTCGGGATCTTGCCAAGTGTTTGGTTCAGCCAGCGCAATAAACAGATAATAGGGTGGAACTGCACCAGCACTGGACTATTTTCATGATTTTGTTGTATTTAGCCGCATTATAGGAGAGGGAAACCAAGCTCTTTGTTGCAAATGGTTGCAGATGTATTTCATCTGTGTGCATGTACACGGAAATTAATCATCTTTGCGGTAAAATACTTTCATGTATGTGTGAAAACCCGCCGTAAGCGTGTTTTACAGGCGTAAAATAAGCTGTTATGCACTCAGAAGAAGGAATCGAATTGCTGAAAGCACTCGGGTTGTGTACCTGCCAACTCTGTGTCTGAAGACTCGCTGCTTGAGTTCTCTAACGTTTCTCGACTGCTGTTTGAAGTTCTCGGTAAATGAAACGCGGGGGCCACGTCGCGGGGCGGCGGTGCTCTCACTGCCTCTGCGATTCTGTCCAAATTCATCCCACCTTGAAGAGAAGGATGCGTACAAAGAGGAAACGGGGTGAATCTTAGGATGCACAAAGCTTTCCTCAACAGCTACGCTACAAAAACTCCACCCGCTGCCAGACGTACACCACGACATGAGAGGATGAACCATGCAGGAAGAATTTCCACGAGTTTTGTTCTTCCGAGAAAATAAACCTTGGATGAAACCGAATTACACAGCCCCCTTTCCCTATTGCGCCGCAGTGACTGCCCAGTGCGCTCTCCGTCTCTCCGCTGCAAAGAATCTTCTGCCCGCTGTGACAGAAAGCAAGCTCCGGCTCTCCGACCTACACCAGACCCACCCATCTGCTACGTTGAGCCTGCACAAAATGAGGGAGCCCCACCCACTAAGCCTGCCCGCTGTGTAAAAAAAAAAAAAAACACACACACACAAAAAAACCTACCCAGACAAGATACTTAGCCTGTCTTCAGGCTGAACATCGAAACAGTTCCATTAGGTTAATTAACTTTAGGTTTTTGTGTGTGTGTTTTTGCAAATGTCATCAGTCACGTGTAGGTGGAGTGAACAAATGAAGTGATCGTTTGAACCAAATAGACTGTTTGTAACAAATAGACCAACCTCGCTGCTTAATGCTGCAGCGTTTAGCTACTTGCTTTTTTAGATGTCGGGAGCGCGCATTGCAACGCGTCGCTCTTTGGGAGTAAAATGGGCCTTTTATTCGTGTAGGTATGAAACGTGTCCGGCTCAGGGCAGCTGGGTGCGCTTAAACACACAGCAGCACACAATCTATGTCTCGGATATGTAGTGAGCTGAATAAACATGTGCCATCTAGCACGGGCCTGCCCTGTTTCCCCTGTGAAAGGTGCATAATATTAGGATTTATTGTGTGCATGAATGACGCGCGGTAAACCTGTACACGAGTGTCGTTTAAACAGATCAATGGCTCACTTTGACAAGTGAACAATCAGGTCTAATTAAAGCCAAACACATCTGTCTCATTAGCTGGACTGTTTTCCGTAGCACAACCAACCAACACCAGGCGTCTTTCTACAAAATAAATCCGCCAATAATAACGTAAGCGCTGCGCTTTCCCCAAACAGCCACCGGTTTAAAATCAAACTTTGGTAACATGCACTCTGTTCTAACGCCCCGCTCTCACTGCACCACTGGATCCCGGCCTTTAAGCTCAAATCCCACGGTCCGTTAATATGATCTGGTTAGAGATCACCTAAATGTGTCTGCTGATGTTGACACATCTGCAGTGAGTCAGTTTTGTGTGCGCGGACGCATAAAGAGGAGACGGCGGTGGCAACCACTGTTACAGCCACTCGGACATCACTGAATAGATGGAATAACGGTTTATATCGCTGCAGAGAGCGGAAGTATTGGAGAATGGTCACCTCGGTCTGGAATCAACATCCGGTGCCTCACTGCGCTGCTGAAGCGAACTAACTCTCATATGCCTGTGTCCAGAACTGGAGCCTCATCCAGATGTTGTCTTGTTGCACTGGAGTTGAAGATGCCACATAGGACATGTAGTAAAATTCGCAGTAACGCAACAGCTGCAGTAGAAATTAGACGTTTTCCACAAACATTGGGAAACGCAGCTGCGCCTGCTTTTCACGAAATACGAAGTTACACTTCCGAATGTCAATGAGTTTGACGTCAGGGTGACGCCAGGCGAGTCCTTATTGTAATACTTTAAGGGTTAATCTGGTGCATTTTGGAAAACTGGAGATGGAAATGAATTTGACCTCAGACCAATAAGAGCAACCATTCTTATCAGTTCACTGGGCCTATATTCGCATATGTGACCTGTGCGTGTGCGCGCTAAGCTCTCTGTTACCTCGTGTTTCTTATTCACTGGAGACAGAAGAGAGTTCTGATTAAACCCGTGTTTTTCTGCTTGTTCAGAATGAAACACGACTGCATCAGTTAATTTCTTGACTGAGTGACTAAGTTGTCAGTTACGAAAAGACCCCGTTAAACGTATCTGCGTCGGACTAACGCCAGCTTACAGATGTATTTTTCTAGGCTGATTACAGCCGACTCGTTTTTAGTTTCTCCTGCAACGTGAGACCATCTGACCAACTGTGTTCTTGTGGCTTGGCCTGTAGCCTACGCGGGGCTCAGGCATCACCACCGGAGACTCGGACTGTCAGCGGCGCCAGTCTCGAGCGTTTTCGGCCTTTGTGTGACTGTGACTTCAGACATGAGATCCCAGTCCGACTGGAAAACTCCCCCTAAGGCCCTCTCAAAAGGCAATTGTGCAAGCTCTCAACAATCACTTGCCTTTTCCCATGTGTATTTGTTCATCCTCTCTCTGCACAGAGTCGGGAGTTCATACAGGAGCCTGTGCTACATTTCTATATGAATAATTTGATGAAAACATTGATTATTATTTGATGAACATGTCGAAATTGGATGTAAAATTCCACGAAATGTCATTTTTCAAACAGATTCCAGCTCCAATATGCGTCATGGTGACCTGCTGTGTGGAGCCACAGGCCTACCGAAGTGTCCTTGGGCAGGAGGCTTGTGTTCACTTTCTAAGCTGCAGTCAAGTACGCAGAAAGCTTTTAGGAGCAAACTGACCCAAACATGGTAGTAAGCGGAAGAGCAGTCCTGATGCATGTTGTATTAAGTGACGTGGAGGATCTGGTCATCCCATAGAGTCAGCATCAGCAGGTGTTATTTACTGTGCAGGTTGTAAAGGTTGAATGGACGATGCGTGGAGTGCGTGCACTCAGTAGTGCAGTTATGCCCTTAATTAAAGAAGGATCTTATAATTGTTAAGTACAGCTGCATGCTTAGGAAAATCCCATTGCCTATTTACAAAGAAATCGTAGTGTTCAAAAATCCTTGTAATTAATATTCTAGCAATACAAACGGAGCAGCAGTAACAGTAAGGTCACAGTAACCCACCGGCACTTGAGTCCCCGTAGGAATATTATAGGATTTACAGCATATGGAGATTTTCCATGCGGAGTTCGTGTGACTGTGCAGCAGATATTACACACTGATAGATGGGAGTAATCTAAATACCCAGCCTCCTCAGCCTGCGTCCCGCTCCTCCTCTGCTCTGGAGGGCACTTTAGCGTGATGGATGAGTTAAAAAGCCTTTCCATCCGGCACGACAGGTTAAAGGCCAGTGACAATGCAAACACTCATCATTTTCCCCCAAGAAGTGAAAATAAACTCGATGACGCCGTTAATTACACAAAAACACACTTTTCTTAACGCAACTAAAGTAAAGCGGGGCCAAAAACCAAAGCCTAAAGAAAATGAAAGCTGGCGAGTAGAATCAGAGCAGGGGAGATGTAACTGGACTCGGCGCGTAACTGGAGAAGGACACGGCTGATTATTGCTGTGGTGAAGGTTTCCCTGCTTGTTCCAAGGCCTGTTTGACCTGGAACCTCGTGACCAAGAAACAGCAGCTACAGGTGGGAATTAAACAGCCTCCCTTATTTCTTTTAGGATTTAATTTAAATAGCTGGCCTGGTTGAATGGCTGAACTTAGGCCAGCTCAGAACACGAGCCTGCTGTGTGTTTACTCAGCCCAGCAGCCATTTATTTTATTTTATTTTATTTTATTTTACTATGTGTTATTTCAGGGACATTACACATTAATCAACATCACTGTAAATGTGCCAGTGTTAGCGAGGAGGCTCATTTTCAGCCGCTGCTCTAGGCCAGATGTTAGACAGCCATCAAAACAAAACTACATTAACCATAAAGCCTAAAATGCTAAGACGCACATAATACAAATTAAAAACACGACACAAAAACAATGCTAAACGATCAATCAACACTGGTTCAGACGACATTAAATCACAGTCACGGTGGTTTTATAGAAAGATTAAAAGGTTGTAACTTGAGTTAAGGTGGAATTAGTTCTTAATGTGTCAATGCCTGTATCTGGCGCACGCAAACACTATTTTTTTTCTATTTAACACTCGGATCTGAGCAGTTGCCTTAAATTTCTCCTCAGTTCTTCAGCCAGTTTTATCTTCATAACCATCCGCCTTGTTTGCACATTTTCTACAGTTGTCACTTCCCCACGTTGCCATTTATTTTGATCTGTGATTAAATTCGGACTTTATCTGTGAGCTAAAACTTAATTTATAAGATTATATAACATTTTTTTCTGAATAGAGCTATTTGTAGTTTGTTTTTTGTTTTTTTTTTACTTTTTTAAAGACACAAGGAAAACGCACAATAATAATAATAATGATAATAAAAGTTGCACGATGAAAACGCTGCTTTAATTAAATTCCCGCACGCTTCCATTTACATCTCGTAAAAGCCATGCGCATTAATTCATACGTCACACACACATTGTGCCAAAGGGCCTAAAAATCTCAATCACCAGGTTGTGACTTCAAACCAAAACTGTTGTTTTTCATAATATGTTAATGTTGTAAGTGGCGGTTTATTATCACAATGTACACAACTCAGATTCCCTCAAAGGCAATTTAATTGTTTAACTGAGCAGAGAACAAGTCGTACCTGGGTCCCCACAAGAAATCACGTTCTTCGACAGATTCAGTTCCATTCCAGTTGCCTGAAAAACAGGACAAAGCTGAATCAGGAGAAAATTTCCTGCATGTCAAATACAAAAAAGTCAAATGCATTCTTTTCTTCCCTTCAACTATACTATGTCAGTTTTTTTTTTGATGATGCACTGAATAAACTATAGTTTAACATCAACAACCCATAATCCTATAAGACAACTCATGAACCTCCATGATTGGACTTATTTGTCTGAAACACATGTTTGTAGAAATTAGGAAAATACATAATGATTACAAAATAAAAATTCTAAGGCAATGGAGCCAAAATTAAACGGATCAAAATAATAATTTCTCTGCAGCAACAACTAAGCAAACAGTCTTTCACAGAATGCCTCCAGCAAGTCTTCATATTTTGGGCATGCACCAACATTATTTAGACAATGTGCTTGACATGTTTATTTGGTTCATTTAAGGCGACAGCACACTGACAGTAGCACACTACAGGCTACATCTGGCTGACAATGATGCTCAGACACTCTCCACTGCAGTGACTATTCTTGTAATCGTGACTACACCGGCATTTGTGGCTGTGCGTAAAGCTTCATCCACTCACACCCAGGCCTCTCCACGGTCATTACACAATCTACCCCAACTAGCCGATAGTATGCACCACTTCATGGATGGAGCACTTGTCAATATTTAATTTCTCCGTCATACTTAAGGCGCATATCCGACTCATATTTGTAACATCTGAAGCGTAAAAGAGCCACTAGCGATATGACAGCCGACCGCCTGACCGATTCCCACAGCTAAGATCCACTGACTTAACAGACGAGGTGTGTTTTTACTCACCAGATGGTTCCCAGCAGAGGCAGACGACAGAAAAAAGAATTTTTCCCCATGCAAATGTTCAGTAAATCCACTTTATGCGTCGGCTGCGCTTAATCGCAGGGTCCGCGGCATTCAGTGCTGTGGTTGCGTCTCTGCAGCGCTGCCTTCGTTTTCTTCGACAGAGTTCTGCAGCACGCCTCGTGGTGACGTCATTACATCGCAACACCCTCCTCCCTCATACCTCTCATCTTCCCCTTTGTCATCCTCTTCTTCCTCCTGCACCTTTCGTCTCCACTTCATTCCAATGCTTCTTCGTCTCGGTCGCTTGTAATCCTCATCGTATTCTTCACCTGACATCATCTTCATCCCAACCTTATCTTCCTCGTCCCAAACCTGTCCTCAGTTATCCTTAAACATCTTCATCTTAAGGTTTATTTTCCTCTGCATTTCTCAGAAAGTCTGTGAGCAAGCATGGAAATAAAAAATAACGAACAGTACAAAACCAGTCCAAAGTCTAACTAATGCTAACAACAATAATTGTACTGTTATTTCACGTTATGGCTCTAAAAACGATCCATCTGGTGCAAGTTCAGATTTTCCTGATATTTGTAGGCTACGGCAGACACAGAGACGTTGTCTTAAAAGTTTTTATAATGCGCATTAATGGAGCCCATCTTCTGTGTGAAATCCAGCTTTCCTGTGAACGCACCCAGGTCGTGTGCTGTCCTCTCATGCAGGGCAATAAAACACCTCTGATATTTTCGTTTTCACCCTAAAAACTCAGACAACGATTCAAATGTGAAAAGTCACATTATTGTACTTATTATTCATATCTATAAATGGCCTAACCTAATTTACAACAAGTAGTTTTTAACAGATTGTTTGGGTACTAATAATGTTTGTTTTTCGCGATATTAACTGATTTGGCAACAGTGAGCTGCTTGAACATTACATTTTAAAGTTCTTGTTAAAGGATTATTATTTGAACAATTAGTCGTTCATGTCGTAGCATTTACATGCAGATTTGGGCGCCGTTTTTCTGCTAATCAAAACATTTTAATTGTACCAATTCTTTATTTGCTGTGTCTTAAAATGTATAAATGATACTTTTTAATAATAGTCTTTTTCCCAATAAGTCCCAAGCACATTTATTTTAAAGAGAGAGAGAGAGATGCCCAGATGGAAACAACCAGGCCTTTGTGAGTGTGATCTGCAGCGGCGGACAAGAAAATAAAGAGTAAAAGGACCAAACACAAAGACAACGATGACAACTAAACGCTCGTAAATCCTTTAGCTAAGGCGAATAAATTGGTGGTTCGGATCAGGTCTTAAGCATCGCAGCACTGTTGTATTAATGGACAAAAGGGCTAAAAAGACAAAGTAAAATAGTAGACCACAAGTAGCCGAGACCGAGATTAAAGTAGATTAGACTCTAATCTGCGGAGTGACGATTGCTAATTAAAGCTTTTATTAAAATCTTGCAAGTGAAAATCAAAACATCAATTCAAATATTCAAATAATTTATTTAATGTGTTTATATCGAGACTCTCGTTGCAAACGTGATCACTGAGACAAACACACGTTCGGGCAGGAGGTTAAACGTCCACAGCCAAGTGGCAAAGAATATTTCCAGCGACACAAACTTTATGTACAAAGTCATTTTTGGCCCGAGACATGAGAGAAAGTGTGAAGTTCTACCATTACGCGTTTTTAAACATGGCCAAGAACTGCGCACTGAACAAAGCCCGGCTCCGAGAGAAGGATCCTGGAGGGATTACAGAATAGCCGCGGGGCTCCCTCCAGGAGTGGACAGACCTCTTTCCCATGATGCCTCACGGAGACACACATCAGCCCCACCCCATCAGGTTCTTCTATGAAAATGGGTACATATATGTGTCTCACTGTTTGTCCATCACATACAGGTGAGACGATGCAATGCTCAGACCGGAATCTGTGCAGAAAACCCAAGCAGTCTGGACACTTGCTCGTCCTCCGAGGCGCTTAAACTCACATCTGACATCAACTTTTGCTCGATTTCATAGCAAATATATTCAAAATCCAGATTAATTATCTGATATCGTGAGGAAAGTCATTAATGATAATGAGATAAAACCACTTGTTGCACCTTTCACTTTACATTAACAGTTTGAATGTGAACAAACTATATTAATGTCCATCTGTAGTTCAAGGTGTGCACTTCATGCCTCAAACACACGTCATCCTGTCTGATGGAGGCACACTGCATGACAGCACTGACCCCGGCTCTTTGCATTCAGATCTGTCCAAAAAATAGTAATAATGGGCAGTATCACTCTGTGTAATTGTCTACCTGTGAGGCCTGCATTGCTAAATAATGAGTCTTACACACACATTCTCTATAATTAGGCAGCAGGCAGGCAGGTAGCAGAGTGCTGTGATTACTCAATGAGTGACTTGAAGAATTAAGTAGTACCCTGAAGGTGAGGCTGTGGCCTCATCTCTCCTGTGTAAATAGGTGGAGGGATTATTTAGCCTGAGTGTGTGTGTGTAGGAAGGGGGGAGGTGGTGTGTGTCTGTGGCCTGGACCTGTCTGATGGTCACCTCTGTGCGTAAATAGTTATTCTTAAATAACAGAAGAGCTGATACACGCTGGCAGGATGGAAAACAAGCTCACGCCCTGTCAGTGGCTGGGTTGGAGTTTGGTGGAGGTTGGATGTGTTAAGATACTTTTAACACACACACACACACACACACACACACACAAACACACACACGCCGCGTCTTAAGGTTCACAGCAGAATTAGGTGTTTTTGATCCAACTTCTTTTTACATTCTTTCTCTTCACTGTGTCCCTTCAGCCAGCTACTCTCATCATGCGCCCCATCCAGGACAGTCGTAGTGAAGCAGAACTGGTATGAGAGCTCCATAGAATCAATCAGGAGGGTTTTGCGAGCTTGACGCTAGGCGGCTCGACAGGATGGAAGGCCTTTTGTAATTGGGAGCAGCAGAGACCAGTGAGCCTGCCCAGATGTTCAGACAGACACACACACACACACACACACAACAGGCAGACAGACAGCTAGTAATGCAGGGGTGTTTACTGCACAAAGATTCCACTGCTATGGATATCGATCCACTTCAACATGTGACTGGTGGAGGATAAAGTCACCCTCATCACTGGGGCTGTTGTGAAGAAGAGATGCTTCCCAGTTGCCTTTTTTCCTTTGGAGCAACCCCCCTTGAAGTGTGTTGAGAGCGCAGATGTCACAGTTTCCAATCAGCAGTGAAATTAGTGATGTTTTGATTACACCGTGCTCAGAGATTACCAGCGTAAACAGGTCTCGATCATTTCAAGAGGAGTCATCTTCCATTTTTTCCACTTCGTAGAAGCTCGGCGGGCCTCTTTGGCTTAGTGCTGATGAGAGTCGGATGTCCAGCTTCCATTTCTTCATCTGAGCATAAACGTAATGCTGGATAAAATCAGCACAGAAGATTTAAATGGCTGATCACCAAAACTACTCTAGCAGTCTTTAGTCACCACTACACTTTGACTGAGCTTGTCTTAAAAAAACATCTTTTCATCACTCTTCTTGGCTTAATAACTGAACCACAATAAAAATAAAATCATCCTCTTTCATTTTTTGTTACCTGTTTTTGGAGTTTGATGATCTGAGGGCTGCTGATGTTGGAGCATGAATGTCGCTGCATTTTTAGCCATGTCAGTCTATTCCAGCTGAGGCAACACAAAGTCGACATTTACTAGCAGTAATTTAGGAATTAATTTGCTTTCCTTGTGTTTGTAAAAAGTTTGGTACAAGGTAGAAAGTCTCCAACAAAGAAAAAAAAAATCTATCAGCTGGATTGGCCTGAGATTTTCAGTCACAAGAAGAATACCGTATAACTAAAACCAAAGCTGCACCAGGCTGTTGTGCATGGTGGCGGCTCCAAATGGTGGCAGTAGCTGTGTGTGTACCCAGAGACCCTAATGTGACGTATTTAACTGGCATACAGTGCTCTTATGTTCATCAACCTGGTGTGTCTGAGATCACTTTAGACCAAAGCAAACTGTGCAGATGAGCAGTTTTCCACTTCCTGTGAGCTTCAAGTGATCAAACCTGACACTAGATGTTCATTTGGGCAGGTCATGTTAAATCTCGGTTGGAGAGGATCTAGTTTTTCTAATGTGCTAAATCCTTCCAACAATGCTATAGATCATCAAATACACTACAGCAGGGGTCATGTTTTGTTTAGCAGGGACACAGAATACAAATAAGGCCTCCAGGACTCGGTCACAGGCCAGCAGGAGTTCATGTCCAGAGGCAACGGTTTTGAACAATAAACCATCATTATGTTCTGCATGATAAGATTTTAATTTGCGACTGCTTACACACAATGAGCATCCTGTATCTGTTTATCCCTTCAATCCACCTGCATATAAATTATAAAACCTAATCCAGAGGAACAGGCTTGTTTTGTAATTAGAAACACCTTGAGCTACATGGTGTTATAATATCTTTGTTCTCCCAAATAGGATTAAAGTACTGATTTCACTCACTGAGGGAGTTTGTATTGAACATGATGCATGTCTGGCTGGTGCTGTCTGACCCACATAACCTCACTGATAATCAGTTAAAACATGTAGTTGTCTTTTTCTAATCAGTTGAACCAGAGCAAGTCTTTAAAGAAATGTTCTTTTTTTTTTCTTCAGTTTTGATCGATTGTTTTATTTACTGTCTCTCTCTCCAACAACATCTGGATTCTGGTCTCTGGAGCAGCAACAGCACTGAACAAGCTGGGCCGTGGCTCGACAGGCTTGGAGATTTATGGCGGAGGCTTATAGCACTCTGCTGTGTTTGGGATAGCGTTGCCCTGTGCTGTCCCACTAAGATCACTGTACTCTCCCCTCCCCTGCTTCCCCACTTCCAATCCAGCCTCTGTCTGTTCGAGGAAAACTGTCTGCCCCCTTCTTCTCCTCTGTCTGCATCTGTCACCAGTGAGGGACAATAAAAAGGTCACGTTGCTGCTTTGATTGCAGGAGTATTTGGCTGTTTGGTTTGTAGCAAAAAGGCTTAACTGGGCTGCATAGTTCTTCACATATGGGCAATAGGAGTGATCTTTAAGCAACACAGTCAGTAAAATAGATGGAAATCTTCACTATCCCTCTCGGTTGATTACCTGTTTGACAGATTAAATGTGCACTAGCAGGTGTTTTTGGCCACTTGTGGGGAGCAGAAACAAGTTGGAAATGCAACATTCTTATATTATCTTCTTCATAGTAAACGGTTACTTATCTAAATGTCCATCTGTTAAAAAGCAACAATATCATTCATCTGGACCGGTGTTTCTGTTCGCCTGGTGAACATAAGTCCAATATTCAATTTCTTTTAGCTCTGGTTTTGGTCTCTGCCAGCTGCTGAGGCAAATATCAGGTTCTGTCACCAGCCACACGCTTGTACAGATTCCAGAAAGTTACTGTTCAGAGCCAAGAAATAGTCCAGCATGTAAGCCCCCCCATGAAATGAGAATGTTGTCTTTTTAACTGACAGTTGTATTGATTAAACCCGTTAAATGTATTGTGGTAATTAGTGAGGTTTAAAGGTTCTGCAATGCATTTTGTAACTCTTGGAGAGAGAGAGTCATCCTGGCTGAGCTAAGCTAAGCTAAGCCAACTGGCTGCTGGCAGTAGGCTGAGATTTAACAGACAGATAAGAAAGCTGTGTCAGTCTTCTTCGCTCCAAAGCAAATAAGCCTATTTCAGAACATGTCGAGATGCTCACATCGATTACCTTTTTATCCATTCTGTGTAAAAGTAATGACATAGACAAACTTTGTCATCCAGTAAAAGGAGGAACCATATTAGAAAATGTTTTGACTTGGAAATTCCTGTTCAGCATGCTCCAGATTTGTATATACAGTACACAGATTATCATTAAACCTGAGGTGCAAATGTATTGTACCAAATGGATGAGATGAGATTTAAAAAAAAATACTGCATGGGAGTCACATTTATTTGAGTAAATTTCAGTCAAATGTAGTTATGTTTATATTGGTGCTCGAGGTCATGGTGACTTTACTTTCTCCCAGCAAGGATCTTGTTCTCTGGCTAAAATCTCTGTTTCTCTGGCTGCTGCTGCTCTAAAACTCATTTGACCTATTCAGATAGTCCCCATGGTAATACATGTTTAAGTATAATAAAATTACACATGAGTAATTTCTAGATAAGATGTTTTTGGCCTAGAGCTTGAAGCTTACTCAGCACAAAGCTTGATAACTGGACTTTTTTGGCACATGGGCCGTCATCACTGGTGTTAAATTTACAGGCCATGGATCATGTTTGAAATGTGTAGGACAACAAAATGTTGCATGTTGTGTGCTTCTCAGCACCTTGCTTTAACAGGCCATTTGAAAGTAGCAAGACTGCAAACTGCTAGAGGTTACTCCAGCCTCTGCACCGGGCCTGATACATGTCCATACAGTGTAAACGTACTGACAGCAGCCTGGAAAAACCAGCAGAGAGAGAATGGAAAGTAGAGTGGAGAGTAAACGAGCAAAAGAGAGGCTCCAGTCCACCCAGGTTTCAACCTCTTTGTATTCCTCTGACAGAAAGATTTATTATGCAAACATTACCATTCCCAAAAATACATATTGAAACAATTTTGGACAAACATGGGAGACAAAGTAAGCATCCTGCACTGTCATGGGAATTCAGAACTCAGGGCGGGCCGGTGAGGCAGCAAGGAGAGCAGCAAGTGCGTTAATAGTCTCGCTTCAGGAACCCTGAAAAGGGAAGCAGGCTGGGGTGGTGATGTGGGCAGTCATACAGGAGCGGAGGGCTGTCAAGAGAGAAACAAAAAGCAGGGAGAAATGATTAAGAAGCTGCCACGGCCTCCCCGCCTAACAGTGTACCTGCCTGCAGCAGAACCAGGCCGAGCTAAGGCTGAAACCCAGAGAGTGTAAACACTTATAAACACACTCCCATGTACATGTACAAAGACCCTCTCACACACATGCCTGTACAGCTGTATGTCCTCAAAGCACATACAATAACACATGTACAGTATGTAACGTTGCACCTTTTGGGCCATTCATTCACCGACGAGCTGATTTTCACTTCTGAGATGAATTGTTGTGGTACCTGTTCCACAGGTGCTTATTGTGGCTCTGCTAGTAGGGCCAGTAACTATGTATGATTCATCTTTTCCAAAATAGCCTATTCAGGATACACAGACCAGAAGAGTGAACAACTGCCATAGAGTAAAATTCCTTCACATAGCATTTGAAGCTGGCTACATTGGTAGCAACCCAGTTTCACAGCAAAATGTATAATAGCTATGTTGGTCTGCAACACAAAACATACTAGTCTCACAATAATGCCTCAAAAATTGGGATACTGCAGTGTTTTTTGGATTGAAAATTGTGATGTGATCACATCTCTGGCAGGAAAGCTTCACATATTGCTCATGTGAATCCACTGAGGTTGAATGAGTCTCCTCTATATACTATTGGCTCCGGCCATGCTGGTCCATCAACAGAAGGTCAACCATGTATTTCATTTCTCATGTATTTCATTGTTCCCAATTCACTTACATTTTCTCTAAGTTGCTGGATTTGAGAAAATAGTGGACTGAACACATTCAAGTCCATATTTACATGTGCACACATACACTCTGCTCCACCTCATGCTCATGTCCTCCCTTAAAATAAATGATGTATGGGTTTTTCACAAAGGACATGTGAAACTCAGCATCCCTCCTCTCTTGTCTCTCTTTCTCAGAGTGAAAGGCATTCAGGAGGGAGAGGACAACATCGCCCTGCTGGACAATTTACTGCCTCTGGGAATTCCACATGATCCAGGTATGGGAATGGAGAGTGGGGAAAGCTGGAGCAGTGAACTCACCCTGGCAGTTTTATCTTGATTGTCAGATAAAACGGTGTCTGCTGCTCTAAAGCTATGCACGCGAGTCTTTGGCAAGAAGCACTTTAGTTCTTTCTCACATTCTGGTTTCTGATAAAATATCACAAAAACACAATGTCATTAGCAGGGCCAGTAGATGTGTACAGAGGCCCGGGGCCTCTTCTGAAGACTGTTGCTTAAAACACCAACATGTGTGGAGAAATAAAAACCTTTCTTCCATGTTCATCAGTCAAAAGCTCTTAAACCCATGTGAATTACGACAAAAATGACCCACTTTTTTTAAGAAAGTTTACTTTGCTAAAATGAAAATTCATGTTAATTTTTAAAATCAAATAGTTTTTTTTAAAGGTTATTTAACTGTTAAATTCCAAATTTACAGTAATGCATTAATAGATATAATAGTCACTTATTGTCTCTTGAATTGTACGATATTTAAATAATCTTTGAATAAATAAAATAGATTTAATAGCAAGGTACCAAAACAAGATTTGTAATGTAATGTGAATATGCTGTTGCATGGCATTCACATACAATATGTGGACAGCTGGTTTTAGAGGTATAATCACAGTTTCCTGTGTATTACAATACAAAGTTATCACAGATATGTCTGTTTTGTGAATGGCTAGTCAGCCATCTTAGTTTGAGGGTCACAATAATCAAATCCAAAATGGAGATAAATTATCTGTTCACAAAGGTGGACACCATGCATGAAAGGGTTAATCATTTTTAAAATACCACAAACATTACTATTGCAACAAGATCCCCCTCCCCCCCAACTAAAAAATTTAGTGTTAGCCAAGAACGTTATTCATCAGAAGAATTTATATATTTGAGGCCTTTTTCCTCAGGGAGCGACTTCCTCCATCATTCTAGTTTTTTTTTCTTCTTCTTTCTCTCACATGCTTGGTGCTGAGCCAGATACGCACTCAGGTATAGATTAACACAGGTATACACACACACACATACACTAACATACATGTACACACAGTAGCCTGACTCAGCAGACCAGGTTAAAGAGGAGTTAGGGAGGAGGAGGATGAGCTGCTGAGACTCTGGTTTTCCTCAGTCGGGAAGAGTTTTCCCACAGTAGCACATGCAAACAGCTTCACGTGCAAGACGGTGCACAACTCTTCTGTCTTTACTGCTCTGTCAGTCTTATCTGATGATGTCGTTTTTTTTAAACAAAACCTATGGCCTGTGACCTCTCGTTGGTGAACAATGTGCTCTGTACGTGAATGAGTTAATGTAACTTTTGCTGAACACCAGACACTGCAGCGCTGTAATTAGTTACAATGATGGTTTAAAAGTAAATGCTAAAATGTAGCATAACAGAAGCACATGAAGAGAAGAGTCATGAAGTCCTCAAACTGTCTAAACAACAGCAATTACAACAGTATATATATATATGTAAAGTTAGCTAGTCACAATAAGCCATCGGTTATAACAAACCAAATGTGTATATTTAATTGCGCAAGGTTGTGTTTTATTATTTATGAATTCAACTTTAAGTGAAAGACTGCCTTGCTTTTCTTTTTGAAGTTATTTTTTAATAAAACTGTCCCACCTTGCCCTAACAGGAAGATGTTTAAGCTCTATTACTAGACATAAAAAGGTGAGCAACCCGAATTGAGGTAGTCTTTGCATCTCTCGTCCATTTCTTGCTGTCTGTTTGGTGGTGCTGTCTCTCTTCCTGCTTCCCTGTCCCTGTGGTCGTGATCTTTTACCATTTGACATCTATGCACACTGAACAAACTAGCTCCCAGTGTTTAGGTGGAGGGAAAACACTACAAACACTCTCCAGTGATAAAGCAGGTGTGGGTAGCTTTTGTTAGACTCTTGTGTTATGCTGTGAGACTTTATTCCCAAATGTTTTGAATTGTTTGGAAAGCCTGAATTTGGCAGGGTTTGCTCCTTCACTGTGTGTGTGTGTGTGTGTGTGTGTGTGTGTGTGCTCATGCATGTCTGTGCAATTTAAAAAAGCTGCATGTGAGAGAGAATTATACACATACCAAACCAAATGTCATTGGCCTAATGCTCTGATATTTTGGGTTTGACCAATATTTATTAATAAAGCTAATGCATTTCATCGCTTCTGTGCCAAAACTGACAAACAGTGTAGCATTTCTCTAGAATTTTGAAACCCACAGAATATGAATACAGATGATGATTTAATCAATATCAGAATGTAATGTTATTTTTGGAGTGAAGCTGCCGGCATACAATTCCACATATTAAGCATTGTAGTGGAAATGTTATTTTTTCGTAGGAAAACCTCTGGAACAGCATTTTAATCTTATACTCTGTGGTCTGGAGGTGCCTTGTGATGTTTGAGCCTTAGATATAACACATATATCTAGCTTTTAAAAGGGACAGTTAGTTACAATGACATTCATTGACTTCTATAACAACCATGAGTGACACCAAGCCCAGATACTAGTTACTGGGCAAAAAAATGGTTAAAGATTGGTTCAAGATGTAGCAGCTTGGTGCAGAGAGGCACTAATTTTTTGTTTCCTTTTTGTTGGCTTGCTAATGTTAGCCACTGGTAAACTGACATTCAGGAGTCACATAATTTTGATCAGAGTTGGAAGATGTGTGAACCCTGCTAGCTGCACACAAGAGTCCATGCAAATGTAATGTTAACATCCTAGGAATCACTAAGGACCTACAACAGAGCCCTGAGGTACACCGCATTAGCTGAAAAGCCAGAGGACAGGTGACCATCACTAGAAACATTTTTGTTTTGATGCGAGTGAAGTTGATTGATTTTTACATTACAAATAAATACTGTGTGATGGCATGTTTAAATTCAAGCTTTGGTGACTGTGACAAATGGTTTTGAGCCTTGTTTTGATATTTCAGAAAAATGGTTCATCATTTTGGTCCTATTATTATATGTTATGTTATATATATGTTATTATTGCCAGTGGATTATTACAACCAATAGTAATGTGGTATAATTACATCTAATGCCCATAGTAGTTATGGCACCCCAAAGGAGGAAGTTACATGATGCAGTATATAAAGGCACAAAGACCATTAGGAGGATGTAGGGGAGATGGCTGGGTCAGAAACCACAGGACTTACCCAGAGGAGTCTCATGTTTGATTCCTGTGTGACATGTTGTGTTTTTTTATCTGTTACCATTCCACAGCTTTATTTGTGTATTTATTATTGTAACTGTGACAATGAAGGGTAAATCTAACCTTGTTGTTGTTGTGCCTAAATGTAAAGAAAATGTATACATAATGTAACCATGTGTTCATAATGAGTAAGGTGTGGTATTGCTTGGTGGGGGAGCAGTCGCATAGAGCATATTATTGTTATCATGATGACAAAGGCCTGGTAGGAAGGGTTTATTTTAAGGTAGGAACAAGCAATCTATAATTGTAGTTTAGCTTGGAGGATTTGTATGTAGGCTATATCTACACACCTCCTGCATGATGGTCACAGACAAATGTCTACACTGCAGTTACATCCACTAACACTACATTCTACATAAAAGGTCAAAGTATTTATCATATGCACAGTTAGGAAACGTGCTTCCCTGTACAATGAAATTCTTACTTTGCCGTCCACATGAATGCCACAAAATACATATGAAATATAAAGTAGATAAATAAGTAACACAAAATCTAAGGCACTTTAAGCAGCATGGCTGCAGAATAATGGATGCGTGCAAGACACAGCTTGCACAAATCTTTAGCAAGCAGGAGTAGGCAGTCGCATTTTAAACTAGCAATTGAAAAGTTTTAAGTCTGAAATTGTAGCTCGTCTTTAGCCACATCTGTTTAATTGTCTTTACACATTTTAAGTTCAAAAGTGATCTTCCAATATGGCTGCCACAGGCTGTGTTATGTCCCCTGTTGGGCTTTCGATTTGCGCCGCAGCTTGAGTTATATATATGAAAACTCAGGAAGGTTTGCATGAGCCAAGTTAAATGTTGGATGGATGAAGGCTAAGAATGTGGGAGAAACGGAGACTAGGAGACACTGGTAGGAACATCAGAGAAGAAAGCCGCAGACTAGAGCTGGCGACGGTGGGAGAGAGGTGGGAGGAGGGTGTGCCGGGTGAGAGCCTTTCTCAGGTAGGTCTGCCCAAACACGACTGCTTGTTTACCTGTCAGGTTGTTGCTTTTGTCTGGGCCTCCCATGAGAGACAAAGGAGATGAGCTTTAGCGCTTCAAGCAGGACCACCAGTGTAGTGTTGGTGTGACAGAGCACTGCTCACGCTGGCGTTTTTGTCTTCACGCGTGTTCACTGAAACATCCTTATGTGTTTGTAGTTGTGCACATGTGTGTGTTGTGAGTAGGTTCATGCATAAATTCATGTGTATGTGTGCACATGCATGTGACCCTGAGTGCCTGTTATACTTGTTGCTGGGCGGGTTTGTGTACACATGCAAATATGTGTGACTAATTTGTTTTCAGGAGCAGCAGTCAATGTACACACTAGATGGCTGAGGAATTGGGTTTAGGGTTTGTGGGGTGTATGTTTGTGTATGTGTTTCTTCGTGTCTGTCTCTATATATTATGTGTGTGTTGTAATTGTAGTGCAGTCAACGAAACAGGCACATGTATTATGATGTCTGCTCACTGACTTACTGTAGCTACAGTAAACGGTGTCATGCAAACATAATGGACAGTTGTCTGAAAGTAAATTCAACTGGGGTACAGTTTAACACCCCCACCCAAGATAAATAAATAAATACATTTAAATAAAAAATGTGAAAAATGTCAATACATATCTAAATTATTTGCAGTTTTTAAAGCTTTTATCCACATTTTGTATGGAGTTTCAGTCATGCAACAGATAACATGTAGGCTAGTTATCCGTGTCTGGAAAAAGATCAAGGAGGCAGTCAAGACAGGGACACTCGAGACCAGGTTTGAATAGAGACAGGGGGTTATCATCTTCCCATATACAACCAGCTGCTGTCACAAAGTTCTTTCCTACTTGGGTCTCGAGATGAAAAACTAAACCATTTCCATAAGATGTGTATTTGAATCCTCTACCGTACATATGTTGTATTACAGTAAAACATACTAGAAGAACAAAGCTTCAGAAATGTACACATTAAGGCTTATTTTTATTCCTTTGCATTATTAATATGTCACTTAAGCTTTACACTTATTTACTGAATACTTAAATTATTTTAACAGGGTGTGCTATCTTGGAATGAG
Organism: Monopterus albus; assembly: GCF_001952655.1. Lineage (NCBI taxonomy): Eukaryota > Metazoa > Chordata > Actinopteri > Synbranchiformes > Synbranchidae > Monopterus > Monopterus albus. The sequence continues at coordinate 1,092,550 of NW_018127999.1, forward strand.
GCTGTTTTGCACACAGTTACAATGACAGTGACAGAGCTGAATTGTGTTGAATATAATTTTTAATTCAAATGTAATTTAATCACATTAAATGTAATTACACTTGTCTTTAATAAGTTAATTAGTTGCATCCAGTTCTTTTGATTTTTAAGCTGGTTTAATATTGGTGCTTTGAGAACTGACACATTTAAAATTTCAGACGACATTTTTTTTATGCCAGAGAGTGATTGTTGTTTGGGCATCTCAGGACACTAAATCTCACTTTTTAATCTTTGTGTTATAAAAATCTTGTCAAAAAGGCAAAGTGACTGCACCTGTCCAATAACACAAGGAACAATGCTTCCTTTAAAAGAAGAATTAACTCGCAGTACAAGACATTACTGAACAGTGGTATAATTATTTAAACGTGCATCATCAAATGCCATCATTTTACTTTACGGACAGAGAAGTCGGCACTAAAATTCTTGTTTTTTCGTTCTTTGACAGAACTCTTTGCTCTCTCACTGCGCGATGACTCTTTGCGCGGATACTGAAAGCTGTGGAGTTTCTGTGGGAGGACAAACAGCAGCACCACCGTATAACTTTTCTTCCCACCTTTATTGGCAAAAGTTTAACATAATATACAGAAAGAGCAATAATACAATAAAATTATTATGCATGATCGCACAAGGACAAAAGAGAATAGTAACACAGAAGGCACAGAGGAGATAAAATAGTACTATGTATTAAAATTCAACAAAAATAAGAACGCAGAAGGAACATAGAAATAAATAAAAGCTACTGGTTTACATTTGTTCATTCTTACTAAGGTACTTTTGTGGTTCTTCCTATGATTTAAATTGTGCAAGACACGTCATTTCTGAAAGTAAACAGGGGTTGATGTAAAGAATTTGCATTTGCAGATACAAGATTTAACCATCAAAATATAAAAATTGACAGTTTATAGAAAGAACTAATCTTGTGTTCTAAAAGTAGAGTTACACTCTACAATGTAAAAGTATTAGGTGCAGTAATGTAATGAGAAATGGTGGCTGTATGCTCTGCCAAGTCTGGGATGGAAAAACTAGACAGATATTTGTGCTTTTTGTAAAATCCACATTTTATATTTTAGACCTAAACCAGTTAATAACTACGTTTGCTATCCATGTTTGCTTATGGTGCAGGTGTTTTGGCTGTACTGTATGTAACAGTTTCCTAGAACCTTACACATCAGTAGAGTCCGGTATTTTAGAAATGCACATTCTCATATTCACATTTCTTTCTCAAGCTACGTGCGCTCACGAAAGCCACACAGATCCGAAATGTTTTAAGAGATTGTGGGAAAACTGGCCATTGTCTCTCAAATGCATCTTTGGAAGTGTTACAAAGGTTCCTTTAATGAATGAATTTGACCCTAAATTCTGATCAGTGAAAGAGCAGAAGCAGTTAGGTTTGTTTATTTGGTGAACAACTCTTCAAAGTGATTGCAACAGTGATGGATCCATTTTCATGCCTTTGGTACTTGTGCTTAATTGTGTGTATCTTAAAGCTTTAGCTGCTGTCTGCTTGTGTATGTGTGTGTGTCCTTGCATGTCATGGATGTGTGTTTGATAGTGTCTACCTGTGTGGCAGGAGATAAGCCCAGTAATCTCTGTTTGTCTCAGTCTGAGCAGTATAATGCTGTGACTCATTCCAAGGATGGGTGTGTTAAAACCCAAAGCACCCTGTCCATCATAGAAATCAGCAGTCGCAACTGTAATTTACCAAGCTAATCCCCAAAAGCCAAATTAATATGTAAAGTATAGGTGTGATTAAATGATGTGAAAGATCCCTGTAGACTCCAATTGTTTAGTGAGTGGTGAGTGAGGGAGAGTTTAATGTTGTAATCCCAGAGAGATCTTTTTTTTCTTTCATGCAAGACTGTGTGGGCGATACAACAGTGTCTCTATTCATTAGGTTGATGTCGAGAGGAGGTGGCGCTCAATTCTCTCCCGCCATGATGCTTGCTGTTGGTAGCTTTTGATAAGGCACAGTAATACTTAGTTGAATCTAAGCTTGCTGTTCTTTATGTTGCCTTAAGAAGAACACTGAGCCTGAAACCTGCTGCATGTCCCTCTCTCCACATTTCAGCTGCTAATCATCATTGTCTGCTTTGTGTGTATATGATTTGTGTCATACTTCTGCATCAGGAGCTTTGTTTTCTATCTCTGGGAGCCCTGTTTTCAGACAAACTGCAAAACCAAGACAACGCATCACATTGTATTTGGGAACATAGTTTTTTAAGTGAGAGGTTGTTCATGGAGTAGGTCCTGTTTTCCTATCACTAACAAACATTTTTCACAACACACCTTTTGTCTATTAATTGTCTGTGTTTTTAAACTTCTCCCTTTTCTAAAATATGAAGTGAAAACTTGTGGTCACAGTAACATATGTGCAAGTCTTGGGTTACTCTGGTGAAAATCAAGCGAGTCACAAGTCACGACGTACAAAATTGTGATGATGTTATGGGAATATCACATTTATGTGAAATGTTCACAAACCTCGTCTGATTATTAATTGTGCATTCATAAGCTATAAACTAACCTTTAGCTACTGAATAAAAAAAAGTCGCACCTTTCATGGCTATCAGAAACTCTTAAAATGTGTAATCGATTCAAAGCCAAGTCCAACAGCTTAAACTTAATGTTAGCTTTCTGGCTACATGCTTACATTTCTTTGTCATCTGTCTCTATTTGAATTTTTTACCAGTGTTAGTCAACCAAGTCTTGAGTACTCAAATTTGTGACTTAAGTCTGACTTGAGTCCCCCACCTTTTGTTAATAAAATGGCAAATGTTTATTACAGGTAAAGTCGGGCGCTCTTGACACCCATCCATCATCTTGACCTCCACATCCTTGCTTTTTGCCTCGCTAAGGATCCAGTGCTTCCTGCGCTGGCACTGACTGTTGGCATAGTGAGCTGAAGTTTTGTCCCATATTGATGTAACTCTTAAGACACTGGGCTGAAATCTACCTTCAAATGATCCCACATCAGCAGATCTGTTCTCTGTCTTCTTCTACTTTTCCCCTTTCTGTCCATGATCTCTCTCTCCATCTCCCACTCGCTCTCTGTCAGCCCCATCTCCCATTCCTCATATCTCTTTCCCCATCACATCCATCCACTGCTTCTTGTTGTGTAACACCAGCTGCTCCTCTTGCACTCTCCTGGGTTGGTGAGCTGAGACCTGAGGAAGAAGATGTTAAATCCAGCTGGACATATTTCACAAGAACAGAAAGAGCGGCACAAAAATGAACAAGGGGAAAAAAGGGTGAGAGAATTAAACAGATAAAAATTTGAGTTCTGAGGTGAGAAGGCAAGCAATATGCAGAGAACAAAGGTCTGGGAGAAATGGTGAAAATGAGAAAGAGGTGAGGCATGGCAACCTGGAGACGTATTTCAGGCTGTGCTTGGGGTCTGTGGAGGCTGTCAGGCCGCGATCTGGCCTCTACATTGTGTGTTGGTGTGTGTCTGGCTTGTGAGCGGATCTGAGTTGTGGTATTAGGGAGTGGTTCTCCTCGTCTGGCACAAAAAAAAGCTGAACAACTTCCTGTTTTTTTTCCAATGTCATGCTTGTTTGATTCTTTGACTCTTAAAGGTAAGGAAGTAAATGTGCAAAAGGACAAGATAGCGAAACTGGATATATTGAATAATGCTCAGTGAAATCCTTAATTTCTTTAAATGTCTAACATGTCATTTGATTATATTGATTGTTTTATTTTAGTAAATTCATTTTAGTGCTCTTTACTGATGTAAACAGGCCTGTTACACCGGCCAACATTTTGTTTAGTCAACTTGGTTAATGCTACTTATGCTGTGAAACTATTATGTAACATCTCTTTTGGCTCTGGAGTTGATCGTTTGAGTTGCATTGTGGGAAATGTAGGCTTTGTGTTTGAGCCAGTACCAGGAACTAGAAATGAACAAATCTTTTTCACCATTAAACCTGTTTTCTTGAGTCCACTATCTTTTAGAAAATGTGGGTTTACATTTTTGTTTTAAGTTTCTCTGACAGCAATTATTTGTTTACATTTGAATCAAATACAGGACTTTTTAAATAAGCCCATAAAAACCTTCTCTGTCTAGGTTTGCAGAGACAGTTGTGCGTATCTTCAGAGTTTTAAAGCTGTTGTTATTCTACTTTTTTTATATTGTCACCAAATCCCAGCAAAGACCCACTATATAAGACTGTGGCTCAATAATGTCTGACCTGTAATGTCTTAAAATGAAGTGTACTGTAAATGAATAGACTGTTACTCTGCTGGAGCATAGCTTAGTTTTCCTCCAGGTGTCTCTCCACAGACAAACGTCTGTGTTCCCTGCCTGCTCAGTGGCTCTAACCTTTGCTCTGTTTTAATCAGGTAAAGTAGTGTCTCGGTAATCCGCTGTTTGCAGCCATGCTGTGCTAAGGTACGTGTGTGTTTGCGTGCGCCTGCTAGTCAGACTGAGGTCTTGTCAAGATTTGAGTGGCCTTCGGGTCAAAGGTCACATAAACACAGCTGGCACTCGCCTTCTTGCCGGCTTAGAGCTCCCCTCTCCTCTCTCTTTATCACCCCACCCTCGTCTATCTGTATCAGTCCCATTTTGTCTCCCTTGTGATCTTTTCTTTCTCCCCCGTCTCTTAATTCTTCTGCAACTTTTTCTGCCGTTTCCCTCTTTCCTTCCCTAATCCCTTCTCTCTGCTCAGCCATCTCTCTTCCTAAGTTTTTATGCTTTTCTTCTTCTCTTTTGTTTGCACTTTATCTCATCTGTCATCAAACTATTTCCATTTTCTCTCATCTTATTCTTGCTGGTCGTCCCTTCCTTTAAACATGTGTTCTGATACTCCTGTCCAGCTGTCTCTCCTGTTTCCTTTCTTCTACTCTTTGCTACATATCTCCATCTCCCTCAATGCCTGCATTGTCAATAAATCAGCCTCTTTTGTGTCTCTGCCCCGCTTTTTCACCTGTGACCTCATCAAAGGTTGAAACTGTCCTCCTGTTAAAAAAACAACAAAAAAGGAGTCCATATGTCATTTGTGCCAACAGTAACAGGTTATAGTCAGGTGACCTCTAGTGACAATAGTACTTATGACACTAACAAAGGAGGAGGTTAGGCGACATAGCATATGAAGCAGCAAAGTCCACATGAGGAGGAGGTTGGGATGGATGGGTCAGAAAACACAGGAATTTCCACCAGATACCAGTGTCGTCATTTAGGCTGGAGGACCTGTTGCCTATCGACACTGTAGGGTCAAAGGTATATGAAAACCCAAACTTTACATTTTATTAAACATCTTATTCAGAGTCCACACTGTTCTGGGAAGAATTTCAATAAGAGTTTGGATCCTGGCTGCAGAGATCTGCTCTCATTCAGCCAAAGGTGCATTTGCAATGTCAGCCACTGATGTTGGGTGATAATGAGAGTTTACAGGGGATAGTCTAGCTATCTCTTCTGGTGTCTTCTTCCGTCATTCAATCAGACATGTCCTCCAATTCCTGAGTGTCTCCACAATAATTGGCGAGTTTAAATATAAATATAAATATAAAGGTATGTGTCAATAAGATATATGCAAGAACAGGCTTAATGATTAATTACATGGAACATTGTGGGTGTGGTGTATGAATGTTAACACCTTGTAATAATTCTTTAGTATGTTACTTGTGTGGTGTAGAAGATAATTATTTAAGAATGTAATTATGTAAGAATGTTAACACTCTGTTATAATTCTTTAGTATATTACTTGTGTGGTGTAGAAGATAATTATTTATGTAGAAATACTGCTTGCAAACCAATGATGGTAAGATGATGTCATGGGGTAGGACTGGATAAGTCTGACTTCTTCCTACTCCATTCAAGCATGTACTAGGTATAAGCAAATTGATATTGGATTAGCATTTGTTGGATATGTGTAAAATTATGTGTGTTGACATATCAACTGTCTTTACATGCTTGAAAGAATAAATCAAATCAAATAACATTAGGAAGCATCTTCCTCAGTTTAGTAAGCTGCCTGCAGTCCATTTGTTGCTTAGATTGTACATCGTCAAGCCTCAGCTGGACAGATGAGACAATATGTTATATTAGTATGTTGGCACAACTTAAACAGTATAGCTGGAGCTTTAGAGGACTAAGAAATAGAGCTGTGGCTGAAAGCTGGAATTTGAATATCCAACTCAAATGGGAAAAATCATGGCCTAAGAAATGAAGGTGTAAATCTCTCTCTCTCCTCCCTCAGTAAACAGCATGAAGGTGCCCTTAAACAAAGCCTGAGTGCCCAGCTGCTTAGCGGTTAGCAGCACACAATTGTGGTTGTATTGATGCAAGTACCACAGTTGATGTACGAAAGTCAAATTTCAGCACGCAGCATTAGAAAAGAGGGTTTATACAGAAGCAATGTGTGCACCTGTATAGATGTTGAAATAGGGCAGTAGAGAAAGAGAGAGAGCAAACCTGCTTTCAATAAATCAGGTTAACAAAAGGTCACACTTTCTGTTGGTAGACAGACTACAGTAGATCCTATTGTTACTGTTGCGGTCTAATTGACTTAAACACATGCGGATGTGATGTTTGTTCTCAGAAACATTGCTGCAGTAGGTGTGCACACTTTCTTCCTCTGGGTGTATTCATCAATAGGTATAAAGAATTGCTGCTCTTTTGTCACCTTTCCAAAGCCTTTTCTAAGCACACAGGATGTGGCATCTTGGTTATGATTTCTTTTAATTTAGTTTCAGGGAATTTTTTTTTTTTTTTGGATCAACACTGTTGTTGTTACCTGTCTTGTCAGCTGCTGGTGGCTAGTCTAATTGCATTGTTGTATGTAGATACTGTGCAGAAGCACAGTTGGAATAATTCACGCTCACCCCTCCCATCCTGTTGAAACTAGGTTCACACCTCCATTACTGATCACCTCCAACCAGCTCTACCTGCTTAATATTAAAAGTGGCCTGCTCCAAGGTAAACTGGGATGTCCGCATTGCATGCAAAGGATTTGGTTGGCTCCTGACAAGAGACCACAGCTGCCAAATGAGAGACAGCTTCATCACTGTCTTCATGTTACAGATGGATGGCAGCGCTGACAGACACGTGGAATAAATTGGCGGGGATATCAAAGACAAGCTTACATTTCAGAGGCATCTCTCTCTCTCTCTCTATCTCTCGCTTTCATTTCTTTTTTTTGAACTTGTTCTTTCTGTGTCAAGGGGCATTTTTATTCAAATGCAGAACAAGGATGAGAGCATTGGCCTGGTGCACATATTTTGTTATGGTGATCTAATGCAAAGCAAAGCATTTGCCTGTATCAGTTTCCCGTATATACAAAAGATCACCTTCTGCATAACTGAACTGTGGTGAGGAGCTCAGGTATGCAGAAAGGAGATGGCATGAAATCGGACAGGTTGCTCTTAGCTCCATGATGAACCAGAATTTACCAATTGTGGCTTAGTGAAGAAATTAATTACTAATCATTCATTTCATTTAGTTTCCTTTCTCAGTAAAGGCTGGTGTACTACAATTAGGATCAGACCTGACTGACTCTGCATGGATCTGCTGATATAATATACAGTGTCCAGTATTTTAGGGTATACTGTAGTTGATCAACAACAGCATGGTAAATGTGTAGATTTGATCAGCTGTATTTTATCTAAGGTACCATGTGTTTGCAAGGTTTCGCTCACCTACAAATCATAAACTGTATACTTTAGATCTTTTCCTGCAGTTCAGTTCAAGTTTAATGTATTACAGGTTTTCAGAACCTGGCAGCTTTCTGTAAGCTGTATTTGAATTAAGGTTTCAAAAGACAAGCATCCAATGACATCACATGTTTCTCAATCACTGGCGCACCAGTGCTTTTCAGCCATTTCATTTTCAGTTGGCCCTTGTGCAGAAAAGACATGACTGTGCCTGTGCTTGCACTGGCCTTGTCAGTTTCATGTTTAGTTTTACTGTACCTTCTTTACTTCTCTGCCTTTCTTGATTGAGTGTTGGGGCGACTTCCAGGTACAGATGTTGTCACCAACACAGAATAAAAACATTTAATTAATATTTTCCAAAATACTTCACAAAATGCTCTGTATATCTTCATATCCGAAGTCCAATGCATTGCTTACTGTAAAGTCTTATAATAACCCACGAAACCAAGTCTTTATCATTACATTAACGGTTTCAATCAAATCCCTTTGTATGGTTAGTCCCACTGCAGACTCAAAAAGAAAGGTGTTAAGAATTTAATTACCTCAAGGCCATTCAACAGATGTTTGAGTTAAAATTTAAGGCTAAAAGATAAACAATGTTTTAATTTTCAGCTCTTTTCTGAAGTGTTTAAAGTACATAGCTGACTAGAAACGTCCTCACATCCTGTTGCTTAAATTTTCAAGGGTATCCTTATTTATCATGGAGCCACATGTCACATCAGATGTTGTTTTAAAGCACATTTTTTGGTCCTGGCCTTGGCCAAACACCTTTACCGGTGACATTCCCCCAACTCAGACAAGCTGTTAAGGCACATGGTATAAAAGGGCAAGCAGTATATTAAGTCCAATTTCCATAAGCCTAACCCTAAATTAGATGTTTTGTGGTGCTTTAAGTAAAACCTGAAGGTAGTGGGGGCCAGAGTGGAGCCAGAGAGATCGGGAAGATATATGGTGACATCAAAGCCGTGCTTTGCACCCCACAAAACCCTGACAGAATCAGAAAAATCCACCCAACTTAAAGTGGAAATGCGAAAACTGTGGCATGTGGTATTTATATCTGCATATGTCAGATGGATAGAGTCAGTGGTATTTGAGCATGTAAACACATTTTTATGCTTTTGTTCAACTGTAAAAAGGACAATGTTATGTGTGTGCTTTTAATGTGGCCATTTGTAGGCGAGTGTGTGTAAGTGGATGAGCAGTGGTGGAATTTAACTCATTTAAATGTAGCAGCTACAACATGAAACAATTGATTACATCAAGATATATCAGTTATAGTAATTATAATTAAACATTCTTTATGATGATGTATGTTGACCCTGGTCAGAGCTGTTAAGACAGAATTGCGACACTGAGGGGTCAAAAATGGCAGCAGGTCACATGACTCATGTAGCTTCATAAACACAGATGTTTATGAAGTGCATACAAATGTACAGGTGTACCTAATAAGATGGCCATTGAGTGCATGTCACATGTCTTAAGTGAATTTGAAAGTTAATTTGTCATCAAATGCGGTCACCAGATGGTGAAAACTGAGCTTCTGCAGCAGATTAGATTTGAGAGTAAATTTGTATTTAATGTGTGGAAGCTCTGCTGAGCCATGAGCAAAAGCACGAACCAGATGTGTGTGAAAGACGTACTGTATGTGGCATGTGTAAGGCTTCACTTGTCAAACCTAAGGAGCTGGTACGTCGTTTGTGGCAGATTTGGTTAGGTAAGAAAAATAAGACGAGGCAGAGGGTTTAAGACATTTTGAGCAATGTGAGATGTGACGTGTGTGCAGGAAAAAAAAAAAGTTTTTTTTCACAGATCATAAAAATTAGAAAGAGGTCTTGTGTCCCACATGACACCCAAATGACCTCTGTCAGACATTTATCTGGGTCTTTTCAGTTGCACTGTATTTATGAGCTATTAAAGAATGATGGCTTTAACCTCTAGAGTCCTGAGCTTTGGAAACCCAAGCTGTGCGGTCCTCATATGAGGACGCAGGGAATCTAGAGGTTAAACCTGCTCACTGAGCCTGAACTTTGTCTAGAGGATATACTTTGATTTCCTGTGCCAACACTGGCATTTTTTTGAGCTGTACAGTAGATGGTTGCTATGAGACACTTATCCCATAGCCCCCCACACATATAATTAAAACCAATTATATGCCCGTATCATTAGTTCTTTCTCTCCCTGTGACTTTTTGTTTTCCTTTGATGCTACACTCTGCAGGGTTTTCATAGCCATGAGTTGGTGACTTGATCTTGCTTAGTTTGCTTTTCTCTCCTAAAGAGAAAATTGCATGTGATTAAAGAGAAATGTCAACACTCCCTGCTAAACTGGTAACCATGTGCCACATCTTGGGTGTGATACCGTTGGTACGTCAATAAAAGCAGAAATATGATACAAAACCAACTAAATGACATCACACTATTGGCACCTGAGATTCCTGAGCACCAACTAATTCTGCAAGACAAACCTCATTTTGAAGTGTTATTCAGTAAAGAGACTACATTGGTAGTGGTTAGAACCAGGAGTAGAAAGTAAATACATTATTTAATTCCAGTCTTGAAGTACTTGGACAGAATCATAATCAGAGTAATAATAACAATAAAATCTGAATTGTACAACATCAGTGTACAACATGCAAGAGTAAATCTAAAATTCATTACCTAATACAGTACTTAAAATACATAAATTCATAATACCAAAATAAAATACAGTATAGTAAAACTCAGACTACCCATCATCTGTCATGTGTTTAATGTACTGATGGCCAGTGCATGCTGTGACACCTCTGTCTTGCAAAAGTGAGCACTTGGGTGCGACGAGCTCATATTAAGACAGTGTAACACAACAGTAGTGCAATAAATCTACTTTTGTGAAGGTGATCATGTTCGGTTTGTGTTCAAATTGTTTTAAAGTTGTTGATTCAACTTTGTGGTCATTATATATTTGTATTTTGATTTTATTGCTATGGTCACCCAATTTATGTCCAGCAGGCTAGGTTAAATAACAGAAGCACTTTTTTGTATTTACTGAAGGATTGTTGTATTAGACTGTATTAGTTTTAGCAAATAAACCATGAACTGAGCATATACAACAACTCCACTTAAAAACTAACATTAAAATACCACTTAATCCACTTTGTTTCATTTATTTAAAAAAATTGATGTACTGTAACTTGTGCTGTGCAGTTGGGATTAAGTAATGTTATTTAATATAAATACAGCAGCTGCCATGAACATACTATATATATATACTGTGTGTCTATATATATAGAGAGGGAAAAAAATAATTTGAACACCA
>NW_018127999.1:1105084-1109781 GCF_001952655.1 Monopterus albus
AATGTGTATATATGTATGAATGTAATTTATTTATAGTAAGTACAGTTTTTTTTCCAATGTGCAATCATTCCATGAGACAAACTTTCTTCTTCATTTTGTAATTCTTATTTATTAAACATGTCCAAAATGTTGTGACAAATGATGTGAAGTAAATCCGGGGGGTATAAAAGTGTGACAGAGATACCACAGTTTTGACGGCATTTTAAAGTGAAGTCCCACCTGAATTGTTCAGACATGGCAACTGGAGTCATTGCACACATGAGCCCTTGATAAACCCTGCCTGAGGAGAGGAAAATGAAAGAGAGAAACAAACAATTTATCAAAGAATACATGAAAAAAATGAGAGCGAAAGAGTCCAAGGTGGTGAAGAACACTGGGAAAAATCAAACAAAGAGGAAGATGGAGACCTGATGAGAGAGCAAGGACTTAAGGTGGACTTGTTTTAAGTCTTCAGCCTGTCACTCTGCTATCTAGGCATAATGTCAATGCCTAAGTGGTCCTCATTTAGTCCGTTAGAGCCCCCTGGTCAGCACGTGTGAGTGAGATAGAAGCAGATGCAGCAGAGGAGGGGATGCGGGGCCTAAAGTGGGGATTGGCTGGATTTGGTGCAGTGCACAAGTAATCCCGTCTGTCCGCTGTTTGAGATTTGACCTCTGTTTACAAACCTATGCACTGAGATTTGTATGCAGACCTGGAGATGCTGCATCTTTGAATTTGTTTCAAGAAGCTGTGTTGCCAATTTGCCACAGGACGGTGGCACATTGTGTTGCGCAGGAGAGTTTACATCCGTGTCTCTGTCGAATCCTTCTAACCCCCTATAGGGACGTAACCAGTCATTTTGGTTTCTTCGCTGCTCAGTCTCAGGTCCTGCTGTGTCCTTAAAGCAGCAGCAGCAAACGTACAGCTTCACTGTCTTAGCAGCCTTCACACAGGCTGCACACACAGAGTGCAGACAGAGGCCTGAGCTTAAACCTGTAAATGTGCCTCACTGAAACTACCTGGTGTAATCCTGTTAGCCTCCACAATCCGCTGGTACAAAGGGAATTGATGATAGGGTATTATGACAGTATAGTAAATATAGCCCACCCTTAGAAGTGTCTGAGATGATATATCACCCTGTTTCCCTAAATGCAACTGTTCTAACACTGAGCTGCTTTTTAGTTTGTAATTAGAGGATGGATTTTTAGATCAATCACTGGATGAAACTACCTCGTGATTAAGGTTCTTTGTCTAGATTTGAACAGCTTAAAGAATAATTAGTGTTTATTTTCATTATACAACATGCCATTAAGATAATCACATTATGCAAAAGTATAGAGATGGTTCCAGCATAACAGTGTAAGGCCCTTGACATCTTGGCATCCAGTGTCTTGCCCAAGGACTGATGACCTTCCAGTTGGGGACAACTGCTCTGCCTCCTGAGCCACAGCCGCAGGCTTTACTAAGAGACACAGCCTCTAGACAAATGTTCCACCTGTTTGTCATAGAGTGACACTGACGAGGTTGGGCTGTATACACACAGACACACTACACACAGAGCCTACAGTGACACACAGGCAAAGCGGCATGTGCATACAAAAACTGACTCACAATTCACTGATGTGTGTATCTGCACATGTTGCAGATGCACACTTTCTTTCTCTCTCCCTATTTCTCTCTCTCGTCCAGTCACCATTGAAGTGTCAAAGTGTCACAGGAGCATTTGAAAAGCTGTAGTAATTAAGGCAGGGCATCGGCGTGACACAAGACTGACGCTCTTTACCTGCCTCCGTCAACACACGTATTGCCTCAGTGGCAGAGCAACAATTCTCTCACGGCGCTAGTAAAAACAAAGTGCGCTGTTCACACAGTGTGCATTGGCCAGACAGTGCTGCTCCTCTGCACACAATGCTTATTTGTTGTATCTACACAAAACAGCACGCTGTTCTCATGGAATCCAGAAAACCCTGAGATCCAGGTGAACGTCTTTATTTCCTGTTGCCTTTAGATGCACTCTCAACATTAAGAGAAGGAGTGAGAAAAAAAAGTTTACAAAAGGAAAGTCCTAAGAAGATTGAATGGGAACTTAAAAGGCTGCAGCTCAGTATTGGAAAGGTGATCCTAATAGTTTGTAAATTCGCAGTAGAGTAGTGCAGTGTTTTTCACATTCTGGGCTGATGTCCAGAGGTGAATCATACACAGATTAAAATGGGCTTTCTGTATCATTCTTGAGAAATTGATATCAGAAATTATTGGGTGTATGATATCGCCAAAGCTTTTTATAGTTCTCAAGTATGCAGAATGCTGGGTAGAGTATCAAAGTGTAAAATCAAAGTAAATGATCTTAAATAAGCTTTTACTGTTTCTGACTGCAAGTAGAAAATGTGCAGCCACCATCTTGTTTTTTCACCTTTGACATGTCAAAACACAACTAGCTCCACCCCAGTGAAAAAATCAATTTGAAGAAACCTGCCCCACAGCAGTCTGCATAATTTCCACTGTAAAAGATTCACAGGGACATTTCACTCCCTCACTGTGTTTATATTAGGGAAGTGATTGTACATATAGCACAGTGGTGAATGTTTTATGAGTCTAGATGCCTTTTAGTGAGTTGCATGTTGTGAATACATTTTCTGATGTCATATCATAGTAATGTTCTGTGTTAAGTGGACTTTGTGCTGAACTAGTTCAAGTGTTCTTGCTGCCTTAAAAATGTGAGGCAACCAAACTGAACTTAATGTTCAAAGTTCATTCTGGATCTTAAGAACAAGTTGAGAAAACCAAAGTTGCCAAAAGGTGCAATTAAAAACTGTTCTGCAGGTTTAAACCATATCACATGATAAGGATTTCTCATCCATGTTGGCCTAAACGCTGAGGTTCAGATTTCATTCTTCACCTTGGAAACAGCTGTAGGGAAGACAGTCAAACAACAAGATCCTGATCTTGAAAGTTGCTTTGCCAGTCTGTGTGGTATGTTTGTGTCAAGCACATGGTGCACAGGTGGAAGGAGAGGCATAGGTAGAAGGTTCATTCAAATGAGGCAGTGCAAGTTGCTGATGTTTTGGTGATAACGGTGTCTCTCGGACATCATTTGGACTTGACGATCAGATCACACATGGACAGCACTAAAACCAGAGTAACCGCTTGCTGAGGTGGTCTGGGATGCATTTGACTGTATATTGTGTTGTAGTGCAAATGCTAATGCATGCTGATGCAAGGACATTGGAGGAAAATATGCTAGTGCACCAATAATCACTAAAAGAAAAAAATGGACAGATATGTGATACAAATTCTTTTATGTATTACGAAAGTTTTCATCTTCTTTGATTTGGGAGGCTACTGATGCCTTTCTGCATCAGACTAATGTGATAACTGTGCACATGGCTTTTACACCTCTTAGTGGAATTGTCACAGTAGTGACGAAGTCTGGACACCTTGGATATAGGTATACTGACAGTATGAACGGTGATGTGTCTCAGCAGTTGAAAGGAGTGGTTGAAATCTTCCCTTCTGAATTGGGACAACCCTTTAAGACCTTTATGCATCACTGATAATTAATGATGACGGTTAAGTAAACATAATGAGTCACTGGACATTTTGAATTACACAGTGCTGTCTTCAGCTGTGGTGATTTCTCTTGTGTGGTCTTTAAGCATCGCTTTGCAATTTTCAACAGCAAATAAGAAAAATGGAAGGATAGAAATAGTTTTTACACCAGGGGAATGTTTGTACAGTAGATGTGTTTGAGGTGTGTGGCATCAGCTATAGGTAACTTTTGTTGTAAATGTCCTCATACAGTTTCAAATCAGCCTCAGAAAATGTTTTGTTTGAAGAGCTTTGTAGCCTGACCACTTCTCCTTACCCCTCCATCCTAAAAAGAGTTGGGGCACCCCTAGCGCTACATGTGAACACGTAAAATGGAGGGGTAGGGGTAAAGCTTGGGTCTGCATTGAATCTATGATGTAGGTACAACATAATGCATAGCTTTGTACACTGTGCTGTAGCCTGACGTGGACCTCTCCAGAAATGTAGCTACACATTGTGGTGACACAAACTGTAACAGCTGTGATTGGTTGCACCACATTTCCTTGTTCATGTTTCTGTGGCCAGACAACAATCCCCCCTTGTTCCAGCTCACTTGCTTCAGTGGTATAGACCATCTTCTCTGTCGTCTTCTCCGTTATCTGCCTTGCAAATAAATTAGTACAAGTGATTCTTGTTGATAAATCTGCAGCCTCTGATCCCTTGTATTTACCTTTATTAAACAAGAGCAAATGACACCAGGCTGCTACAGCGTAACCCCACAAAGAAAGAAATTAAATGTCTCTTTTTCTGCACAACTGAATTAATAATTCTTTCCGACCATGGATCGGTTATTTAGTTTTAGCCATGATGACTTCTCAGAAAATGTTTCCTGGAAAGTGACAGAAGTGACTTTGACCTACATCTTGTCGAGGTTAAATGTTGGCGGTGAGGCATAATTATTATACTGTGCAGGTTTTCCCTCCTCTCCTGTTCACGGTTCGTCTCTTTGTCTGCACTTCCTCTCTCAACATGACAGAATGGCCTGCAGGGTGACCTGTCAGTCAGTGCTGACAGTAGCACACACACACACACACACACACACACACACACACACACACACACACACGGCAAAGGAGCGTACAAGCATGCACAAGTGTTGCAGTAACAAGTAATAGAGGTTGGGAGACAATTTT
>NW_018127999.1:1109811-1121898 GCF_001952655.1 Monopterus albus
GTCAAAGGACACACAGGTATAGACACTACAGAAGAAGAGGTAAACACACCGTCATTCACCACAAGGAGTTTGTGTTTTCACACAATAAAATATGCACAGTCAAATGGAAATGTGGATGCGCACATACTGTAAAGTACAGCACTTGAAGTTTTTTAACTGTAGTTTTTGTGAAGCAGTGAAACACAACTGAGTAATTCATGCCCACTGAGGGGAAGAGTAAATGATCTTTTGTCACTTGGCTGGTGCTTGAGGGGATTGCAATCATAGCTGGAAATTAAAGTTTCTTAGTAGAAGCAGGAAGCCAGAAAGGCTGGACTGAGTTTCAACCGTCTCTGGAAAGCTGCCATGCTATTGTATTTCATGGGGATTTTAAGACGGCTATGTAGTGCACTCTGATTTATTGACCAATATATTAACTAAACCTCACATATACGTTATTAGCACAAACTAAATTCAAAAACATGGTGGAGATTCCATTTTATCATTCAAACATGAACTTAAAGCAGTGAACCATCACTGTTTCTAAAAGAACTTGATTGTTTACTTCATCTGGTTTGTTAAGAGGTCAAGTTTTTGAAATTAACTGACTTTTAATTAATTCATACTCTATTTCATACTCTTCGCCTGTCACACTGACAGTAGCTTGTCAGCTATTTAGTCGCCATCTACACTTCATCAGGCAGATTCTTGTAATAATCCCTCTCAAATATCATCCTCTTTTTTAAATATAAGGCACGCTGCTCTTAGATCTGTACTACCAGCAGCTGTAAACCTGAGTTGCACAGTTTGAATATGGGTTTCAGGCTTTGTTTGTAACTTGCATCAAGAAACAGGTTGGTGGAGTTAACTAGCTCAGATAGGATGTCAGTGACACGCAAAGAATGTAAACTTTCTTTTTAAGCTGCACCCATTTAGTACAGCTGTAATAGTCTCATAATTATGGTATAAAAGATATTTTCCTCTCAATCTAAATAAAGTTTTGCAAGCAATTCATATACAGCAGGCAGTCTGATGCAGTCAACAGCCCAGTCTCACCTGAAAAGGTACAATAACTATGTTGATCCACAGCATGAAATGTAGTGGTTTCACAATAATGGCTGTAAAAATGTGACATGCCAACTTTTATTTCATTTAGTTTTTTGTATCTTATTTATGTTCCTTTTCTTGGTGTTTTATGGTGGTTGGCAAACAACAACATGGTGCATTATCACCACCAACTGGACTAGCGTGTAGATTGGGAAGCTAACATTTAGTATTCTATGATTTTGAACTACAGAACAGTAAAAACAGTAGGAAGGTGGTGGCTGGGTTCAACCACTGATGTATACGATGTGCATGGTGTCACCTCTTCCCTCCACTATGCAAAAATGAAACCAAAATATTGTGAATATGGCGGCTGCCATCTTGCTTTTTTTGCAGCTAGATTCTGTGCAGTAGTGACCAGAAGCTGAGTGGTGTATGAAACCACCAATCAAAGCTGTCAAATCAGTTGAAATATACCTCTTTATCATCAAATAACTTTTTAAAAACAAACTTACCAGAAAAATGGCTACTTATACACAGATTGGTATGGTAATATCTACCAAAAACCACAGAAAATCACCTCTGGAAGCAATTTATCTGATTTGTACTTTGAATTTTGTGTTTGGCTCATGTCCCATCCACTAACAAGGAGAAAGTGGGATTTATGACTTGTACTGAAGCCACCAGGGGTGATCATGTTTTTGTGGCTTCACTTTGGGGAGCTGTTAGCCTGTCCCTCGTTTTTACAGTGAAACACCTGACAACCAGAGATAGTTTTCCATTTCTGACATTTTTTGTTTGAGAGTGTTTTACCCGAACCCAGGGTCCCTATCCTTTACCAAGTAGTTTCTGTGCCTAAACCTAAATATGTATAAGGAATGTCAGCCATTGCATTTCATTCTTGCTGCCATGTCACAATTTTCAAGGTGTTCTTGTGACACTATTATTTTTTGTGTTGCAGACCAACATAGCTGTTATACGTTCTGCTGTGAGACTGTGTTACAGTCAACGTGAACCACACATTTTCAGTGAAAAGAAACTCTCCAGCGAGCCGCTGGAATCCATTTGCCAGCTAGTTAGTTTCCGGCAGGAGCGCTGTGGCCCGGATTCGAGACAGGGTTGTGTCAGGATGAGCATCCGGTGTAAAACACGTGCCAAATGTCAACATACGAGTCATCAGTGTGACAATTCGCTGTGGCGACCCCTACACAGGAAAAGCCGAAAGTGACTTTCTATCAGGACAATTTTATTGATAGTTGAAGTATGATCAAGAGAAAGAGCTACTGTAGTTATTTACGATACACCCAGATATGGGTGCAGAGTTGGTACAGTCCATTAGCCATCAAAACCCCCTCTCCTGTTGTTATACAGTATTAAATAGTTTGCACCATGTGAGCGAGTTACACTCAGCTCTACTGGACATGCATGATCTGAACCTGCCTCCCACACTTCTTTGTGAGTCATGCATCTGTCAGTAAAAACTGTCAGAGCTACACAGCCATAGCGTCTTAAGCTAACAGCCAAATATGTTATAAAGGTCAGCACACAACTTCCCATGTGGCTCATATTGTATGTTTCCAGGTGTGTCCATGTATGGTTTTCAGGTGTTTGAATTCACAGTGTGGCTGTTAGAGTTTCAACTGAATGACAGTTGGCTTTTTTTTTTTTTTTCTTAAAATAAATTCTCCTCCTTCTCGCTGTTACACTGACATTTACTGTACCATTGCTTCAGTATGATCAGTGCTCCGCTGCTACCTGTTAACAATTGCACCAGCTATTACGGCATATGTTCAACAAACGATATATAAGTTAGGAGTTTTATTTGAGATTTTTCTCTTTCTCTGTATTTGTGATTCCCAAAACTGAGCACCTAGCATCTGCTGCATTGCCTTGGTCAGAATTGCAGTATTTTGTGTCTTATGAATATTGATGGCTTTATGAAAACTGTTAGTCTGATGAACATTCAGATCACTGACCTCTTTTATAGCAACTACACTTTTTACAAATAAACGGTGATGGCATTTCTGAAATACTAGTTTGTAAATATGTTGTACATTTGTATAGAGAATAATGTTTGGTAGATAACATGTGGGGCCAGTAATTCTGAGAACGTAGTTTTAGAGAGCTTTGCTATCTCAGAAACAAGGTCAGTGAAAACCACATGAGGTTGACCTTTAATAAATGTGGCCATGTAATCTACGCACATGGGGATTGGCAGTCAGTGTCAACTAGAGCAGCCTGAGGCTAATGAGACATGAAACACATTAAGATTTGTGACAGTTTACTCAAAGTGGAATTGGCAGCTGTGGATTTTCAGATATCAAAACATTTACACTCCTTGTGAAGGTGAATCAGGTTATGAAAGTTTGTTTTGGTTTTTGATGACGGGACTCTGCGTTTTTTCCTTCTTTTGTCTCCCCACCTGTTGTTTATTCTCTGTTCACCTGAATCAGGATTAGAGCCAAGACCATGACACATATCACTTCAGATAAAATCGCCTGACTCTTGACATTTTAAAACTTACCTTCCAGTTCAACTGCAATCAGCACTGCTTTCAAGTCAGAAATTCACGCCTGGAAGACAGAAAAACAGATTTTTTTTTTACATCTATTGTTATAGCTCAAAGTTCAGTTCTTATGCACTGAAATGAAGTAGTTCATGTTCATAGTTAACAAATTTGAACTAAGTTCACAGCCCCAAAAGCCAACTAGTTCACGTGCACCTTTTCCAGTTTACCATTTTTAAATGAGCTGCTCTGAGCAGTAGAAAACATTTTTTTCCAGGAGATCCTCCTGCTACCCATCCATCTTGAGCCCACGGTAGCTCCGCTGCCTGAATTGCCACTTGCACTGGCCATAATTGCAAAAAAGAAGCTTTCTGGAATCAATATTGTTTACAGTGCACAATGCACCATGTGGAGGTCATGCACATTTTTTGTTTTTTTCTGGTAACCACTTGACCACATGCATGCGTTTTTTTTCCTGTTGCAGCTCTGCTTTGCAATGACACCCAAAAGGGACCGAAGGAGGGTAGAAGTCTGCTGCAGCTCGAAAACTGCATTTGTTTTAAGTGTTGTTTAGCCCGAGTGGGTGGTGTGATGTGCTGTGTTAACAGGATACAATGGCGCTGACGTGTGGGTGTGATTGTTGAAGTGGAAAAACAAAACAGGCGATCCTAGAATTTGAAGTAGAAACTTTGAGGGTTTTGCTTTAGCACACTGGTGTTACGGTTGTTCTCCGTGTTGAAAGAAGCCTTTGCCATTCATGCCGTTCATCACTCTGCATGTTAACGAAACTCAAGTTCACATTATTTAGTTGCAAAGTGAACTGTTCAGTTCAACCGTTCACAGAAAAATTAGTGCGTTCAATGGATGGTGCTCTTTTAGAATGTTTGTGAATGGCACTAAATATAGGAGTGTAAGTACACAGTGATCACATCTAATAGTCAGAGACCTAGTCATGAAAAGGTACAGTAATGTTCATTACTACTTGCTCAGGTTCAGTCCTGGTCAACTCAACAGAAAAAAACTAGTTGAGTACATCTAAAGTGATATCTGTGTTCACATCAGCAAGTTGCTGTGCCAATCAGATACAAATTCAATAATACAAACTACTGGCAATGGTTTTAAATAACTCCTTTAAAGTCCTAAAAGAACTAAAGTACAAATTTGAAAACTTTATTCCGCAATGTGATAATGCATCTGTTCCAGAGAAGTCAAACAACTCCAGTAACAAATGTCAAGGTCTCCCTTTAACAATGTCCCACTTGACATTTTCTTCCATGCCTAAAGTGTCAAACATGTCCTTTAATTTCCTTGACAACATACGTATGTCTATATGCATCTTTCAAGCCTTAAAAGGTTCCAGTCTCCCTTAATTGACTCGTCTACAAGACTGCCTGTCATGTCTGTCTCTTAACAACCACATCCACAGTACACCCACCGGAGAATAATGGCCAGGAGGAAAGGTGCCGTTAGGTGCCTCCGAGCCCTCTCTTTCCTGCTACCTTGGCCTGATTAAAACAATTGAAGAGGAACACACGGGTACTTGACCCAAACAGTCTTTTGCACCAAATTGCTTTTGTTAGGTGAACCCTGTGCTACGCCTGGCCTGCCTATCTGCCCGTGTCTAGGGGGGATTTGAGATGCATATACATGAGCACTGCAGGCTGGGAGGGGAGTCAGGTGGAGTTCTGGAGGCCAATTTAGGCCTGGCAGGAGAGGTGAGGAGGACAAAGGAGAACGGAAAAGAGGACAGGAGGTGAACATAATAGTTTCATGCTAACAAGCCCCATCTCTGGGCTTTAAGTCTGATGTCACTATCTTCTCCTCCTCCTCCCTGTCCAGCAACGTTCACTGTTTGCCTCTGCATAATTTCACACACTCATTATGTTACGCTGTGTGTTATGCTGCTTTTCTTGCCTTTTCTCCTTTTGCACCAATTTGGATGGGCAGCAGTGAGTTAAAGACTTTTTTCTTCTCTCTGCCTCATTTGTGGAGGCACAGAACAGAATAGGTTCTGGAGTTTGTTTGCATGTTTATGTGTGTGACTGTCTGTGTTGGTGTCAGGCAGGTGCTTTGTTAAGCTGCTGCCAGTCACTGTGGGCTGAGTCCCCCCAAACTGTCTGTCTGCAAGTGTAACCAAAAAAACAGCAGGCAGGTTAAGGAGAGACGATTACATCTCTAAGTTTTCTTTCTTTTTTGACACTTCTCCAAACAGTCAGAGCAGTTCATTAAGGTGGAGTTCCACATAAAACCACTTCAGGTAACAGGTCAAAAAGTTTCCCGCAGGCACTGTCTAACTTTGTAAGAAAGTTGTAAAGTTATCATTTAAAGATTTTTTTTTTCTTCAGGCAACGACTTTCTGAAAAAATTTTTATAAGTCTAAGATGAAGGATATATTGTCTTTATGAACAAATAAAACCAGCATTAACTAACTAACAGATTAAGTACAATAATCTTCAATGATGTTGAAGTCAGATGCTTTTACTCATCGATTCACCCACCTCAGCCTTTGAGCTCCTCCCTAAAGTCTGTCATACCAGCATTTATAACAGAAAAATGTTGGCTTCACTAGTACCAACTAAGTCATGATGCTATGCAAATGAAGCTGATTTCTTATGTGACCAGGCTAAGAATATTAGAAGCTGCAGATCCACACTGCTAGAGTGACTAAAACTTGCCATCATGTACCCCAGCCTACCTGGGCAAGAGGAGACAAAACAAGTTCACAGGTAAACCCCCCCTTTGACCCCACAAAACCTCTCGAACATGAACAGCTGCTGAAAATGAGCTGCATTAGTGCTTGATCATTCAGGCAATGTTCGGTTACACACAGAGGGTTAAACTGAGAGCTTGTCTCCCTGTCAATCAAAAGCAACATGTCATTTTGACATCTGTGTTAAACAAGGCCTCCAACAAATCCTCCCTCAGCAAGCTTAGAGCAGCTACCTGGGGAAATCACAGCTGTCTGTGTTGGTGTGTACGCCTGTGCCATACAAAACACTGATACCACTGCTCCTCTGCCAACATGCAAGACTGGGTGTGTGCATGTGTATGTTAACGGCATCTACTATGCTTTGTTGTACCAACTCCTGGGGGTAATTGACAGGCTCAGGCTCCCTTGTTTAGGCCGGTCTCAGGAGGGGCAGTTAGGCTGCCTGCGCTCAGAGCTGCAGACCTCCACTCATGGAGAATGCATAAAGGGATCTCTGGTGTATCTATTAGGATTAAGTGTGTTGTAAAGGACAAGGGTCCAAATAAGGATACAGCAGGTGAAGGTGTGTGTGTTTCTGAGTGTGGTTTGACAAACTGCACTGAGTAGTCAAAGTAGAAATAGTAGCAAATTACCTGTGCAGGGTAATTCCTTTCTCATGTTGGGTCTCGATTGATGCTGTATATTTGTTCTTATTTATTACAGTTGAGAGTAGAACTAATGTTCGGGTTGACACATCCTCAGTGGTAGTTAATATCATTTATCATACAGTAGCATTGAGGGCAGAGAAACACTTAGCGGGGTCCCCCAGAATGCCTTAGGGGGGAAGCACCTGGCAGGATCCCCTGTAATGCACCTCTGGGTGAAGT
Organism: Monopterus albus; assembly: GCF_001952655.1. Classification (NCBI taxonomy): domain Eukaryota; kingdom Metazoa; phylum Chordata; class Actinopteri; order Synbranchiformes; family Synbranchidae; genus Monopterus; species Monopterus albus. Next base: position 1,116,917 of record NW_018127999.1, read on the forward strand.
GTATTCATATGCCGAAGTGTCCTAGAGCAAGATGCTGAGCTCCAGTTGTTTTCCCAGTGGGGCAAAAAGAAATATTAACTTTGTTAGCAGTAGATGTAATTGGTAGACTGAGCCTATAAACAAAACCTCAGAAAAACAGAAAAGAGCACAGGACTAGAGAGAGGGAACATCTACCTGTCATCTCATATCCTCCTCCTCGTCTCGCATCCCTCCTCAGTGATGCTTCCCACCCACAGTGAGTCAGACATGACCAAACCTGCGGCAGCACTGATGACCTGGTGCATCTCTCCCTGCCTGCAATGTCAGCATTAACAAACACTACCTGTGATCCAGAACATCAAACAGGGCAGGGCCTTCCGGAGGAGCCAGGGGAGAGGTTTGCATGTTTGACTGTTGTTGTGTTTAATTACATTAGAATTAACATTTGACATTTAACTTGTATCCACAATGATTGACAGCATGACACTATTTTCATTACACTATGCTCCAACTATTGAAGCATACAGTTCTAATTTACAGAGCCTTGATTCTAGTATTATAAACAGAGACACTTACACTAGTACTAAGAGACAGGATTGACAGTATAATCCAAATACAAAGGACATTTGCAACATAGGGAGTTGACATCAAATGCTGCCTCTGATGCCTGTATTTCTAATTTAGTTCATTTTTCTCTAATGTTCTGTGTTTTCATTATTTTGTCCTCCCCTGCACCCTCATTAGAGTACTACTGTTAAAACTGTAGTATAGCTGTAGTATGTTTATACATTTCATAGTCACATTCAGTGGTGGAAGAGGTACTCAGGTTCTGACTTAAGTAAAAGTAGCAATACCACATTGTAACAATACTAAATTACAAGTTAAGGTCCTACATAAAAATGTTACTTAAGTGAAAGTACAAAACTGTTAGTATCAAAATATACTTAAAGTACCAAAAGTAAAAGTAATTCAAAATGGCACATTAATAATAAGTGTATGCCATATTATTGGGTTTAATTATTGATGCATTATTGTATTCATCACAATAATGCATTTTAACTACCTTATATGCTTATAATTTGAATGACTGGGTAGTGTGTGAATTTAGCACCAAGATTCAACAGTCTTATGATTATAATGTATGTTGTATTATTAATCTGATTGTGAAAAGGGACTAGAAATTAAAGTATAACAAATAAATGTAGTGAAGTCAAAGTATGAAGTAGCAGAAAATGAAAATACTCAAAGTGCAGACACCTCAAAACTACACTTAAGTACAGTATATGAGTAAATATACTTTCCACCACTTGACACATTCATATAAAAAAGTTAATAAATATACAGTAGTTTATTTCCCCAGCATTTTTACCCAAAAGAGATAAATATCGGATGTTTAGGTTAAACCATAAGAACTAACATATTTCACTTGCAGTTTAAAGCTTTCTGGACATTCTGCGTAGTCACAGGATGCCTTATTCCTCTATATGTGCAGACACTGTCATGGTGATGCAGGTATGTAATGTGTTTGCACTGTGTGTTTACATTAGGTATGGAGTCGAAGGCTTCAGTGGTAGCAAAAGGACTTCACCCTCCTTTCTTTATGACCAGACCTCACACAGCTCTGTGATCGTCTAAAACATGACACCATGCATAACCAATGAGACACGTGACGCAGTTCACCATTCATCAAAACGGTGACCGCCCTCACAGAACCTCACCTGAGCCACTCACAGAGCGGGAGAGAGACACATCATCAGCACTATCATTAAAAGTTGGCAGTGCAGGCTTCACTCGATACCACAACTGCTCAGAGACACAACTACAGTATCTGATGATTGTGTGCAACACAATTGGCAATGTTGTTAAACAGGCGTGAGAGATCACCCAGGAGGTGTTTATTTTCTCTGTTTGAGCCTGGTAGTCACGCCTGACTTTACTGAAACTCCTCAAGCAGAACGAGCTGTCATTAGACGGCTCTGATGAATTGATTATGATCCGGCTGTGTGTGGATCCACAGAAACGAGAAAGACGAGTGAGTCACCACCTAAAGGAGATGCTGAAATAACTCGGTTTTTGATGGCAGTGCCTGTGCTTGTATTGTACCTTTCCTGGCTATTCAAACAGTTTCTCATTTTATATTACTGTGGTGTGACAGTAAAGCTTCTTCCTTTTAAACCTTGCAGTGCTGCACAGTTCAGACTGGTTGATCCAACACATGAGCCACGCTCCTGACCACTGTCTTCTGCCACAGAAGACAAACTACACATGTTCATACAGTCCTCTTCATTTCACTTACAACATAAACATGTTTAAAAATGTTTTCAAGGTCTGGCATAAAATCCATGTCACTAAAGTCAAAGCCTGCAAAATGTTTCTAGGGCAAGATCAACTTTATGATAGATGTCGACGACCGCCTACGAATCATACCCATGTTTTTTTTTTCTTGTCCTGTTATGCCCAGTTATTGGCATCACTTTCTTAGTGACATGTCTGGAGCTCTCTGTGTGCCTTGTGCTCTCATTGCAGTTTTTGGTGCTGCAGAAGATGGCAGTGCTACGGGCCTTACATTAGCCAAGGCAGATGTGTTGGCTTTTGCTACCATAGTTGCTCGTACAAGATTGTTGCTGCATTGGAAGTGCCCAGATCCCCCTCATTGTACTACTTTGCTAGCAGGCATTTTTTCATTTTTACACTACAAGATTAAATACTCTATTAGAGATTCGCAAGGACGGTTCCACAAAAGGTGGGACCAGGTGCCTTGTTGTTTTAATTTACTTGGCTCAAACTTGATAAGTTCTCAAGATGGGGATTAAATTGAATTATACAAGATTGTTACTGAATTTGATTTAACCAGGATGCAGCCATTTATATATCATATTTTATTTATACTTTTTGTTTTCTGTGTGGTTATAACACTGCATGCCTGTACAATGCTGTACATGAAAATGTCTTTTCACACAGTGTGAATTATTGAAACTCCTACCTCTGTGACAGATCCCTGTTTGGCTTGGTGAACATTTTGACACCTTTATGACAGGCTGTAGGTCAAAGGACACCCCAGCAGGTCGGCCCATGCTGTACAGTGATTGTTTGGGCTTGATTTGGCACTTTACAGATGGCATTTTCCTGCAGTAAACAAAGATATAATCTCTCCCAGGTCTGCACATCATTCATCTTTGTCGTTTGATTGAAGCTTTGGTTCTGTAATGACAAACGTGATGGGGTGGTTTCTGTCTACAGCCTCACACTGCCAAACCCCAAGGTGTGGTAGCGTCTGCTCCAGATGGCTGTTTGGTTGGTGTGTTGGCTAGTGGCTAGTTGATCATTTGATGGCATGATTGGTGGTTTGGTTGGATGCTATGGTTTGTTGTCTGTTGAGCAGAACTCATTGTCTGCCTCCTGTGTTTCTCTCTGCTTCTTCTGCTTTCTTGTTTACACCAATCACTGTTTGGTTAGCATATTAGCTTATTTTTTGCTGGCAAGTTTACTGGTTGGTCAAACTGCTTATATTTTTTGTCTTGTCTGATCAAATGTGATGTTACTACATCAGGTCATCATGTTGTAAATACCCAGTGTTGGGGGAGTAGTGAATGTTATCCTGCTGCATGTGAGCAGCTTTTCAGTATTGTGACGAACTTTGAGAGATGGCTCATGTGTCATATCAACAAGAGTTTCTGCTCTGACAAGTAAAAGACAGGCCCATCATTCAACAAGTGTTCAGACTTTTCATACTGTCTGAAAGGTGCAGGTTGAAGACTGCTGTAGTTGTTAAGACTGTACAAGTCAGATGTTAGAAAACTGACCAGTAAGACAGCAAACATGTTTTTTAGACCAATGATCAAGTTGGTCAATTGGTCTAAAAAGGTGCAAGTACAATATTTTTTCCTTTACAGTTTTAGTTGTAGTCAGATAATACAACATCCAGACCTGTTTACAACACAAATCCAACATTCCCTGCAGTTTTGTCTTTGTGAAAACTCTAGATGGTTTTGTTTAGGAAAGTTTGGGTCTCAGGTAATAACCCTAACTGAATGGCATGTGACTTTTTATATTATATGTTGTTATAATTTTGTATCACATGTACATTGCCAATTTGATTTACTGTATTTTTTTTACAGAGTAGGTTGAACTTTTTCCACAGTAGGTTTAGTTAACCAAACTATATTTCTCCGTTGAGTAGTTTTGCTGTAGTTCAGCCTTTTCTAGAGTGAAGTAACTGGAGCTTGAAAAGCTCTGCTTTCAAAATAACATCCCCAGCACTATCAATACCAGTAAGGAAGATGGACAAAACTACAGCCAGTTCGACAAAGACTGTAAAAAAAAACAAAATGTTACTTTGGGATACTTTTTCTTCTAGTGGCTAAAACATCTGTTTATCATGCTGTGAAGTCCAGCTTCTGTCAGTTTACCTCAATCAGAGATGCAAAGGTTTTGCCTGTGAACCAAATCCAGACAGTGATTATGCCTCCAACGCAATGGCAAAAAAGTTCTGAAGTATATGAGCATCATTTCTAAGACACAGTGTTGCATGATTCAGTTCATGTGGCAATAGTTTCATCTCACTTGACCCACCTCGGCTTCAACCAGGCTTCAATCTGTTGCCTCACTTTGAATATTTAGTTTAAGTCACTGACAGTGATCAGCCTAAAACACGTAAGCGACAGGTTGGCCATGTGGATCACTGCCTGGTTATTGATTGGCAGAGCGGTCGGCGGGTTAGTTGACTGGTCTTCTGGCTCCTTGATTACTACTGTAGCTTGGCTGCACAGACAGCAGCACAGTTCCTTCCAGGCAGCCACTCATGCATGAAGACTTTAAAACACAAACTACAGTGGCTTTGGTGATGTGAACACACATCTGGCTGCACACAGGAAAACCAAAACATAAGCAGCCAAGCTAAATCGTACACAGATTTGGTAATTTGTAATCTCTGCCAACATACACAGAAGACAGGAAAAGGATCAAGATAATGGTTTCTAATCTGGGTGTGTATTGGCTTTGTT
>NW_018127999.1:1121962-1129025 GCF_001952655.1 Monopterus albus
GGGTCTGTGATGGGGTGTGTGGCTCTGCTGTGTGTCTCCGCTCAGGCTGCAACAATGTACGGCAGCTTCATTGAGCCTCAGCCACAGATTATCTTTTATTTGGCTTTATTCTTTGTTCTACAATGTCACTTACATGTTTGTTTGTGTGGTGTTCTTTCCTGTAAAATACAATGAGTGAATAGAATAGGCCCCTTTCAGACATGCACTTCTTTCCATTAATCTGACTGCATCTGAACATGTCTGCTTCATGGCTGAATGATCACCTTTCTGTAAGAGTCGCTGTGGTGATCTTATTAGGTTGAACCTAATGTTTGTCTATCGCTTACAAATCGGCACATGTCTGACCTGCATGCAGTTGTATTAACTGATAGATTGTAGATTTTGTACATTGTTCTATGTTTTTGTCCTTTGGAAGTGGCTGTGCAGCTGTCTTGGCAAGGATACCCTTGGAATAGAGGTTAGAAAACTCAGTGGGATTTTCCATGGTTAAATATTGGTTAAATGAAAAATAAAAATGCCTCTTTGTGAGTTGCTCAGCTCACTAGAAAACATGATGGTTTTGGAGAAACCATAAAACCTTCTCCTGGAACACACTCACGATCGTCCTTCATGTTGTAGTAATAAAACTCTGGTCTCATTTGTCACTTGATGTACTGTCCATTCTTATGTGTATGAAACTGCAGCATCTAGAGAATTGTTTTTACATAAGTAGAGTGAAAAGTGAGTTCCTATACCTAACATGTATTACAGTAATGCGTGTCCAGTTGCATACTAGAATATGAGAAGCTTATTTTTCACAACATAACCTGTAAGGGGAATTTGTCTTTTGAAGTTTGAATTCGTTCTCTCTTTTTTTTTTTCTTTTTGCTATAAGCAACACAGGTGTAAAAAGAGACTCTTTTAGCACTAATACATATCATCAATAGCAAAATAGAATCGTTCTGGAAGTCATGTTTAGTTTATTCAACACACAAACACACACACACACCTTTTGTGTCCATGCATATATGTTGGTTTTAATTTTTTAGTCAATTAATTCCAAATAGAAGGAGCGTAATTCTCTGCTTGCTGTTCCCACAGCCCCCTTGCCACTTCTTCATGGTACAGGTGACCAAAAGATGAGCTTATCCAAACAGAATGGAGACTCACTATCAGTTATGATCCTGGTAAGCCTGACTTTCATGGCTCATCAACAGCCTCTTCAGCTGATCCGACCTCAGTTGCGAAGTTCATGGGTGGGTTGTTGTCAGTCACCATCGGGCAGCTTTAGCACAACAGAAAAGTTTGCATATTCACTGCAGTAAGAGTCCCAGTATAATTGTGTTGGATATATTCTTCCAGTCTTCACGTCTCAGCTGACTTTTGAAACCTGTTTCAAGGTGACATAATTTCAAAAATGCTGTTTTAGGAGGTAGAGTCTCACAGCGTGCAAGATGAAAACTGTAAATTAAACTTGATGAATGTTGTATTGTCAAGTCACACCATCTTAATGTTTATGTTCATCATTCATTTTAATTATTGTAAAATAAAATAATTCATCAAATGATGCTTTCAAGCAACAATTGTCTTCAAATTAGAGTATAGACATGTTACTTATGTATGAGTATTTACATAGAATATTTAAACTAGGGCTGTCAGTAAATTAAAATATTTGTGGTTATTTGCAAATTAATATGATCAGAATGTACTAGTGATGCGCAGTACCACCTATTTCCTTCTGATCTGATACCGAGTGAGACACAGGCTGGTGTCGCCATTAGAATGATACAGATACTTTGTACAGCAAATGACGAGGGAAAAGAGATGTGTGCTGTCGCCTCACAGCAAGAAGGTTCTGGGTTCGAGCACCAGCCTTTCTGTGTGGTGTCTGCATGTTCTCCCTATGCCCGTGCAGGTTCTCTCCGGGTGCTCCGGCTTCCTCCCGCAGTCCAAAGACATGCAGCTTAAGTTGAATGGCGACTCTGAATTGCCCGTAGGAGTGAGTATGAGCGTGTGTGGTTGTTTGTCTACATGTCAGTCCTGTGACAGACTGGTGACCTGTCCAGGATGTACCCCGCCTTTCGCCCAATGTCAGCTGGGATTGGCTTGAGACCCTGTTCATGAGTAATGGATGAATAGGCTATATGTTTAACTACAGTTGAATTACATACAGGTTATCAATGGAAACTATGTTTGACACTGCAGCAACGCTCTCATGAAGGTTTTTCCCACAATACATGTATGTTTGCACAGATATACTGTAACAAATGTACAAAGGCAATCCCTAAAAATATAAGGCATGTAATTATGTTTGTGCATTTGATGTTTAATGAGCATATGTTCTCAGACCTGGCAGCACTGTTGTCAGACATTTCATTGTTATTTCTAAACAAACCATTCATCCATTAATCTTACTATTCTCAAACAAGTGTTTGTACAGACAGAGTACAGGATGAAGGTGTGTGTAGTGTGGGTGGTACTTCCCGTCCTATTGTGTGCTGTCATACAGCAATATGGTGGGAACTTTCTTGAATTTTCACAAGACTATTTGTCTGTGTTTCTGTGTGTCTGACTGGTTGTGGTTTCTCATACAAACTAGTTTTTGCTTGCCTTGCGGCTACATCTGAAGTTGCAACATCAATCAAATTTTAAATCCAGAGATAAAAGGAAGGGGATGCCCTCCCTTGTCTTTTAATTATAGTGTTTGTGGTTAAGAAATCAGGAAATTAAGATGCTAATGTAGCATACAGTAGTCATTGTTCCACTTACCTGGACAGGTAGACAATGCAGTTTCCTCACTGGGAACAGAGTTTCATGCTTAATTAATCATTTGAACCAAAACGAGAGAATGAAAAGGAGATGACAGAGGTAAAGGCAGAGCCCAGGTAAACAGAGAACAAGTCAAGAAATGCTGGTGACTGCATTGTTTTTTTTTTTTTGTTTTGTTTTTTTTTTTGGTTTGACTGGGCTTCAGGGAGGAGGAGGTACACCAGGGGGTTAAAGGTAATAGAGGTATAGCGCATATTGTTTAAGGGTGAAGGCAGAGGGTTGGAGGCAGACAGGTTAATCCTCTCCAGGCAACCAATTACAGACTTCCATCCCCCATCCTTCCTCCTATGTATAATCTCACCGACTCACCCTTACACTGCCTTCTGTCCCCTCTACGAGACTCTTATCCCAGCCTCTTCCTCGTCCTCCTTGTGCCCAATTTCTCCCAAAACACGGCCCACTATTAGGCCCATATTAGATGATTCTGCATGTTATGAGTTATGTCCACTGCCCATGTAAAGGTGTGAAGTTAGCAGGTAAGATTTTTAATTGTAACCACAATCTTCCCCTACATTAACCCTGAAATATTTACTAATATTTACACAGATGGTGGATTTTAGCTGGAATCTGATCTGTCTGAACAGAATCCAGAATTATGCAGAGTATCGACAGCAGGGTAGTACAACATCCTTGTGTTTACTAGGGTGGCACTTCAAAACTGGCTTTAGCCTACATAAATACTAATTGATCAGGTCTGATAAAGAGCATAATTACAATGTGGGGTTAGATTAATTTACCGGCTGGAGGGGACCGACCCGACTCTGGACTCTGACTGACCGTACGCTATGGTATGTTAGGGTGATTTTTATTTTTAGATAGAAATGAATAGAATTAGTTAGGGCTTTCATTATATAGCATACATAAGAACTTTCCTCACAGTTAACATTGACTGACTGACTCTTGACAATTCTCTTATCTAATACTTTTGTTTATTTCTTTGTAGGGATGGTGATTCTGTTCCCCGTTTTTCAGATTGCTGAATTGTCTTACAACTTATTGAACTGTTCAGAAGTATTGTAATAATAAATAATCATTGGGATGGTTTGTCCGAATTAATTTAGTTCACATCAGACCTTAGCAACCACATAATGTCTAAAGTGAATAAATAAATGAAGTGTGATCCACCCATCCCCCTCTGCCTCAGCAGATTTGGTTGATCGATAATAACCTGGCTTCCTCCTTTATGGCCCCTGGTGGACTTGAACGTGCAGTTATGTCATTTTGGAACATTTGTTGAAACAGCAAATTCTAGCATTATTCTTGAGAGGGCGGTTGGATATGGTAGATCTGCTTTATTTTTAACCTCAGTCTCACTGGGCTTTGTTTCATCTTGCTAAGCACATTTCAGAATGTTGAAGCATAATCCATGATCCAAGTAAAACCAAAGAGCAGCACCATCACAGGCGATTTCCTGGGCTGAAGCCCAGGGGTCTATGAAGGGGTTAAATTCCCCCAGAGCACCAGCACCACCAGAACTAACACAAAATACAACACACTAACATCCCCCCCCCACGGTTTTCATAATAATAGTTTAATAATATCTCATCAAATGAAATTATATTTGACAAAACAAATTAGTAGAATAGAAACACAATGGTGGGTGAGACAGATTTGACTTTAAAGTATTTTAACACATTCTGGTAGATACTGTCTTTTTTATCACTTTAAACTGACTTTATTTCAGACACATGATAAAACAATGTGAAGCAGGAAAGGCAATAGTTTGATCTGCGGAGCAGCAGAATACTGTGTAAACCTCTGACACATCAGGTCTGGACCATATTATCCATAAATGTGATGAGAGGAGAATGAAAATTAAAGTGCAGGGAAAATAAGAGTGAGAGAAAGAGAGAGTTACCAATTTGGTGAGGTTGTTTATGTATTTTCCCATAATTAAGTAAAAACTTGATCAGACTTATTTTTCCTTCTGGTTAATGTGCTAAATCCTACAGTTTATTCATATTTTTAGTTTAATCCGAAAGCAAAATAACTTTCCAGTTTTATATGCCATCATTTGTTTGTCCCTCATGTGGTTACAGCTTCTTAAGGTTTTGGTTTTTCTTATTTATGTACGGCTACAGAGCCAAAAACTGTAAATCTGATCCTGCGTGATGCATTGTGTTTTACAGTATCCAACTGTGTTTGCTTTAGTGGGGTTTAGACACTTTGAAAACCTCTTTATTCTGCAAGTCCCCATGAAGTGCAGCCAAATAAGACACAGACCCCAAACACAACAAGCTTTCACTTTGTGCTGCTGCTTTGCAACAACCTCTCAGACATGTCACCGGTGGTCACACTCAGGGTTTTATTGTGTCATAGCTCTGTTTGTTTGTCTGGCTACTCAGGCAATGTTGGTACCGCTAGAATAGCACAGTGACGGTGTCATTTTAAAAAGTTGCAGGGACGATGTCTTCTTAAACATGCATTATACATACAACTTGATTACTCTGTCATTTAGCTAAATATTCAGAAAAGGTTGGCTGAATTCAGGTTGAAATAAGAACATAAGACTAAAGTCCTATTCACACATGCACTGCAATTCTGAATGTATCTAGACATTACCTGTGAAAGAACTGTATTTGAGAATGCAAATGTCTGAATCAGTCTTTCCGGACATTACATGGACTTTACCCTGCCAGAGCAGAAGTACAAAGTCCACGTTGGACGCTAAAATTGTCAGACAAATTCGAGGAAAAGTAAAAGTCCTGGCAGATCAAATTACAAGTTGGATATATGACCACCATATTGGATATATGACCACCATATCACCATATTGCACATGCATCCAAACAAAACCTGACAGGTTTAATAGAAAAGTCCGGCTCTGCTTTTGAACTGTCTGCTGATGCTGACGCAGACTCCCAGCGCAGCCCCACCGAGAGCTCTAACTGTAGCTGAAAGGGCCCCAATTAGGCCCCTGCTCTTGTGGTGAGAGCAGCCCAGGGAGGCCCTCGCCCTGGAGACAGCCCCCTCCCCCCTCAATGCCTAAATCCCTGTGCAGGGATTAAAGATGACCGGGCTGCAGAAAAAAGATGATCCGCAAGGCTTCTTGCTCTTTTTTTTGTTCTTGTGTGAGAGAGTAGGTGTGGGCTTAGTGGGGGAAGGATGGAGGTAGGTGGGTGCACATGTACACGCTTGTGTTTGCTCTAAGTATATCTGCTGGTCTACTTCACTCAGGAAGGACAGTATCCATCCTGCTCTGTCTGCTGACATTTTGTTCTGCTTTCTGTCTGACTGCTCACCGACAGAGGTGTGTGTATATGTGTGTGCACAACACTGGCAAAAGGGACAATGGGTTGGAAGCAGTGAAAGAGTAGCTTACTATACTGTAGTAATTTGCTTTTCCTGGCTTGGGGTCTGTCATAGGGCTGACTCCCATTCACACCTACAGGCAATTTAGCAGTTTTGCCAGTTAACCTAACCTGCTCGACTCGAGACTGGGAGGAAGCCAGAGCACCCAGAAAACCTCGCACAGGCACAGGGAGAAACTCCCACAGGAAATTTTGGACCTGGAACCCTTAATATATTGATTGTCTTTAAGGACAACACATATACTTTTATTCACATTCATTCAATGTAGGTGTTAGAAAAACGACCTTCAGATTAACTTTTACATAAAGGGCCATTGTGTCTCTTACGACTGTCACACACAAAAAACAGAAAGGAAGTTTTCAGTGCAAAGCTGGCGTTTTCTTTCCTTTTCCTATATAAATATCTTTTGACTCTCTTGGTTTCAATCACATCTTCCACTACTCTCAGCCCCTTTGTGTTGGCACACTCCTGGAGCAGACTCAGGACATGAGTCATGCACATACTGACACTTGTTAGGCCGTGGCCTCGAAAAGAAAGCAAAGAAGGGAAAGAAAGAAAAAACATCCCGGAGGTAGTTTGTAAATTGCGCTGGAATGCCAAGGCAGCCAATCAGGCGAAGGAGCCAGAGTGGGAGGGGCGGGTGTACAGCGATGATGACGTTAATGCTGCCAATTACAGCTGGGTTGGCCATGCTCCGATTTCCCCCTCCGCAATGTCAATGGCAGCATTTATCCCCCAATAAAACACATGATCTCAGGAGCCTGGGTCTTGCCAAGGCTTTCCGTTCCTACAAATTTCAGTTGATTGTACAGAGCTGTGCCTGTAAGCACTTCAAGGGATGATTACTGAACTTATGTTGCATGGTTAAAGGGGCATTCCACTGTGTTTTAAAAAGGGGTTTCTAACTTCAAATTGGAATTTTTAACTGAAATACCACTGCTTA
>NW_018127999.1:1129036-1154168 GCF_001952655.1 Monopterus albus
CGCTCTTCCCAACACATAGAGAAGGACAAAGTGGATGCTACTGTATGTGTGAACACACATCCACTCAGGCAGGATTAACCTTCCTAAGTAGGTCGAACACAGCGACCTGAAACATATGACTCAAATGTGAAGCTCTTTCAGTGCAATGAGTTTGCGTGGTTTGTGTTGCTGTAGGGTGAAAATGTCAGTTCTCATTTTTTTAAGTAAATACATTTTTAACTTAAAAACAATGTATTTTGACTTTACTGAAAAATAGATCAAAAGTGCTAAAGTGAACACAAAGACAGGAGTAGCACCTAAATGTCTATTAAACCTAAAAATCACTACAAGAGCAGTGACAACCTGCTGGAAAGATGCAACAAACAAAATTATAATTTTTCTGCAAATAAGAAACACGTTTATTCTTTCATATTCTTACAATATCTATTGACATTCATTATATTTCTTAAAAGCTGAGCAGTGAATCCATCAAGAACAAGACAAAGAAAGAAATTGAATATAGAGCAGAAGATGGTTTGATTAAATGTAATGGCATGTTTGCCATAAATCATCTACTTAGGATTATTTTATATTGTATGAGACAAATTTACATTTTTAATTTCCCAGTGTACTTTTGTGTCGTGAAGTCCACACACGCAGTCATTGCTTCATCAGTGGATTAGACTTTAACTGGCTGTATTAGCTGCTTGCATTCCCTCCAGCTCTGCAGCAGCTGTGATGTTAAACACCACATCAGTTGCCACTGATGGTCAGCAAGTTGGATGGGCGCATGTTGGCAACTGCCGAACTTTAGATACTGTCCAGCACCTGCTTGCAATTACACTGCGGTGGTTGTTTTTCTCACCTATTATGCCTGGACATAGTGAGCACCAAAGTGGGACAGATGTGCAGAAGAGCAGCGGTGGCTCCAAAGATAATTGAAGAAAGTGATATGACTTGGGCCCTTAGTCTCCACAACTAACAGACTGTGAATTTTCTTTAGTTCCTGTATTTTTTTTTTTTTTTTTTTTTATTTGTGTCCAATTTAAGTATTTAAAGATGCATTCCCTTATTTCAGAGAGGTCATAGTGCTCATCCATGCCCTTAAATCCAGAAAGTCTTCTCAGAGTTCATTAAAACTCTGCAGGATTTGGGGGCACTTAAACAAATCCTGAATGCAGCCCCAGAAAGTCTTGTGCAGGACAAAAGATAAATACAAGGTTTTACATGCTGGTATTTTGAAGCAGTAAAGGGTTTTGATTTTTGTACCCTGGTATAAAGCAGATGAGCAGATACAATGAACAAACAAACTTCCAAACATAATAAGAGCATTTTAAGATCTTCACATGTACAGATGAACAAATATATCTGAAATTTGAGATTTTTTTTTTAGATCTCATTAAGACAATCTGGCTGAATTGAACTGAGTTGTATTAATTGATAACTACTTAAACAATATAAAAGGATCCAGGCTTTAATGCAGTAAAAGCCTCCAAGGCCTGATGTTAAGCCCTGCAGCGACTGCCTGCGTGTTTACACCAATGGAGGCTTCCGCATCGATTGCAGATCGAACTGCATATTACATTATTTCAATTCTTCTTATTTGTAGTTGTTTTTCTCATGATTGCTCTGTAAAGTGTTTTATGAAACCCCTAGATTTAGAAGAGTTTCAGTAGCATAGCTCCTAAAAACCATGCGACTCACAGTGCTATCATGCAGTACTCAGATTGTTTACTTAAGTAAAAGTAGCAATACCACAGTGTAAACATACCGTAACAAGCAAAAGTCCTGCATTAAAAATGTTAAGTTAAAGTACGAAAGTATTAGCATCATGATATATTTAAAGTACCAAAAGTAAAAGAGCTTTTGTGCAGAATGACACATTTCACATTAATGCATATGAATTTTTGGATTATAATTACAGATGCATTATTGTGTTCAGCTGATGAACATGAAGCTAATTATGAAGCTACCGTATATACTTATAATCTAAAGTACTTTACAGAGTCACAGGTAGCTGGTGAATTTCCTTCCAGGGATTGATAAAGTCTTATGATTATACTGTAAATGATCAGATACATGAACTGTAGTAAAAAGTACAATATTTGCCTCTGAAATGTAGTGAAGTCAAAGGAAGGAATAGCAGAACATGAAAATACTGTACTCCAGTAAAGTACAGATACCTCAGAACTACTGTTGTCCAAATAAAAGTTTGCACTTTTGCTCAGTTTGAGTTTTGATAATTGAAAAACAGAAATCATGGGGCAGGCTGAGGAAATCGTTTTTATAAGTGTAGGTTTGTTTGTAGTCTTATTTTTATTATGTCTTACTTAAAAAAAGCATTTTAATAGACTTCCTATTAAAGTCTCACAGCTCATTAAAAGACAGAAATGGTTTTAAATACAGAATGTGATAACATGAGCAGCAGGTGAATGATAAAGCGACAACATCAGCAGAATTTTAATATGTATTCATCATAATGTACGTCCAACATCTGTGGTTTAGATCCGAAACAAACCGCTTTGGCAGAGTCATTTCACAAAGAGCATCAGATGCTTAAACACGGATGCTGACTCCGTCATAAGGAGAGAAATATTAAAGCAGTAACACACACACACACACACACACACACACACACACACCCATCCGGGGTTGATTCACGTCTGTCAGGCGTCCTCAGCTGGAGACAGGGGTCCACAGGCTGGAACTCGATCCGTGTCCATCAGATCAGGTGACCTCCTGTGATAACTACTTGAACAATATGAAAGGATCCACGCTTTAATGCAGTAAAAGCCTCCAAGGCTCCTGTCACATGATCACCTCTGATATTTTTCACCCTTTGTATCTTCCATAACCTTCTAGCCTCGTGTTTTCTTGTGTAATCTCTCTCCTTTTCTTTTTCTCAGCCTGTAAAGCCCCAAATGTTCCGGTGGCTCTTTGTTTTAGAATCTATATATTTATTTATTTTGCTCATTATTTAAAATCAGGAAGCATCCGGTTGTTTGTTTATTTTGTCGTTTGATTAATATTATAAACTAAGAGGAGTTAAAATATTCATTGTAAAGATTTGATATTATATGTAGTTAAAGACAAAGTCAAAGTGCATCTTGGCGCAGGAACAAAACTATTTTCTTTTCTGTTTCCAGTGATTTTCTTGTGGAAAAATGAAGCTTCTTGTTTTAATTCTCCGGGAAAAAATAAAGAGGGCGAGACTCCCCCTCCACAAACAAACAAACAAATCAACACCCTCTCTCTATTTTACAGACACACTTTTCTGTCCTAATGTATTTTTTAAGGTTCTTAGCATATTGTTAATACCACATTCCTTTCTATGAAATACATATAGTATATAGTGGTCCGAAAATTCGGTTTTGAAATATAAATTGCGGCACAATTTAATAGAATGTCCAGTTTTTGTCCGTTTTAAGCTTCGATTTCTTTGTTTTAAACATCAGTCTAAATTTATTCTTAAAGATGAAAAATAAAGTGTCTCTTTGGAACAAGCTTCGTTTTAAACCCGACAGCCTACACCGAATTTGAACAACGGGGATGGAAACTTTAACATGATTTTTATTCCAGGCAAATGAGCTCATACGTTGTTTTTTTTAGCTCTTTCAATGTCGGGCTGCTGGACAGAATATAGGATTTTTAAAGGATCATTTTATTACAGAACTCGAAGGTTCTACCAAACGAGTTCTGTAATAAAATGATCAATCAACAGTAATTCCGAAGTAGAAATGACCGAAGTGTTGGTGTATAAATCCCCTGCGGCTTCCACTTCCTATTTCATCTCTGAACTGGCGGTAAATTCTTCTCCCCTCCTTCATTTTGTTCTGTTTTGATTGAGGCCTAAAGGTCAGCTTTGGAGTTTGCCTTTCAAAGCATCTCTGACTCAAAAGCGAACAATAAAGCTTTGAAATAACTGAGTTTTTTTTTTTCTTCAAATCAGATTTCTGAACACCATTTCCCTTTCCAGGGCTTACGCGTGTTCATGTCTGTAAAAACTTTGTATACACACACTAAAATACAATATAAATATCATATATTTGCCCATGCAGAAACAGAAAACCGACAGCGTGTCTGTAGGTTTGATTTGTCACTGTGGTCAGTTTGGCAGCAAAGCCACTTGAATCAGATTCCTCGACTAGTCGGAGTAAAGTTGAGCTGCGTGGTGTAGTGGAGCAGGGTGGGATTTCACTGTCATCCAGAAGGAAAACAGCTCCGATGCACAGCAATTCGTTTTTTTTTTTAGTTTTGACTCAGTTTACAGCAACAACGCCGGTTTCTTTTTTCCCAGTATACAACTGAACTGCTTGAACCTAATGCGCTGTAGAAGTAAATATGAAGTAATCAGATGTTCTGATAAAGCATTTCAGCCACTAATGCTTGAAGTTAAGTACGAGACAGAGGCCAAAACCTCACCACCAGCGTCTTTATCAAAGCATATTTTAACGCGTTTTTCTTCTTCCCTGTAGTCAAAAACGGATCACCAAAAACTAGACACATTTCTCCTCAGCTGTTTTTTTTTATTTACTGGACACATCCAAGCTTCACAGTCTCCTCTGTGGGCCCAGCGCCAGTGTTTGAACCCCTCTGACTAACCTCATCCAATCCTCAATAGCCTTAAATAGCCTTGTTAGAAAGAAATCAATTATTCTGCTTTCATAATAAGGAAATGCTATGTAATAATAATGTCATAATGCAAGTATAATGGGACAGTTTTAATATATGCTAAAAAGGGATTTAATGAACAAAGACTCAGTCATCAAGATCTAAAAGGCAACCCCCCCCCACCCCCACCCCCACCCCATCCAGTCCTCAACAGCCTGTGCAAGTGCTTTTCATCGGGCTTCAAGTGCATGAAGAGCATGAAGCTTGCACACACAAGATGATGAGCGTGTGAATGTGTCGACTTTTACTGAACAGTGAATCCCCCACTGCCACAGTGGCGCTCATGTCACAGTCACATCTCACAGTCAGTAAAACCCATTAAATTGGATATTCCTTGCATTGTGATTTGAGTGCATTATGGTCCCCCAGTGAGGCTCCACTGTACCAGCAGATATGCATCATGAGTCAGCCGACCATGAGTCAGATAAGTGAACTATTCTGGGTGTATTAGTTTATTTTGTCTCCCACAATGGTCTGCACGACCCAATAAACCTTAGTCCAGTTTTAGCTTGTATGTTAACTGATACTGAACTTTAAAAAAAAAAAAAACATGGGACATGACATTTTATGAGCAGTTGTTTTAAGGTATTCCAACCCGTTTCCCACATTTCTCACCTGGAGTCTTTTTTCTCAGAGGAGGTGTCGACTGTAATGACAACTGTTCCACTCTGAGTATCTCCACTTTATTTTTTCATATTCTGTCCACACTCAGTTTGACCAGTAGTGTCAAACACTCTGCTTTATGTCAAGCATGCAGGTTATGTCTTTTTTTGTAGGGCTAAATGGCATTAAAATGATCATCTGAACACAAATATTGTACACTTAAATACCATTTAAAGGAAGACAGATCAAACATTTTACCGAGAGGAAACGTTAGCGGGTAACCACACTGCCAAGGTTCAAAAGATAAATTCTACTAATAACAATTAGTAAATTGTCAAGTTTAGGCATGCATGGTTTATTTCACGTAATAAATTCACATGTGAATTATCAGTTAAATAAACAACATGTACACTTTTTAAGCAAATATAATGTATGTGGTGAAAAGCACTGACACTGGAAGTTTAAGTGGTGATTTTCACCATGCAGCTCCGACATTTGAACATTTAAATCAGTGGAGTTTTTCTCCATTGTGCCTGTTGTTAGTCATGAAGAGGCCTCCTGTCCTGCCTCCCGCTCCGGGAGACACAGAGGCACTTTCTCAGGACTGCAGTTCAGCTCTGCTGTTCCGTGATGAAGATAAGGTTTTAAATCCCTCTGTAGATTTGACCTTTGTCTCCTCCTATATTTTTAAACTGTCTTGTGTGTTCAGGAGTTGCAATCTGGCGGATGCTGGCAGGATTAGGTGTATGTTTGGGCAGAGGTGACTCCAGGAGCCCCCTCTGTTTGGTTTGGCAAACCCACAACCACGGCACAGCTACCGGCAAAACCCAGCTTGATTTATGAGATACCCAAAATCATTATGTGTTGTTTGGGATGGGAGTCAGGGAAAAAAATAAAATAAAAAGAGAGCTTTACTTTTGTTTGAGGAAGACTTGGAGGGTTTGGTCACTCAGACATGTTACAGACGATCCTTCGGACTCGGCTGAGATGTTTACATTTAACTTCTCCTTTTAAACTGTGATTAGCGGCCTGTTGACTGAGCTCACTTTATACTTCATTGTGTCTAAGAAAAATTTGTGTTGGAGAATGATTACAATCATGCCGCTTGTAAACTAGTATGAAAATGTCTTCTCACTCTTCGATACTGTGGACACATGGAGTGAAACTAGTCTGGATAGTCTGGAAATATCTGCAGGGTTTGTACTGCTCATGCTCACAAAAATGTACCAAGTATAAATATTAAAATATATGTATAGTGTGTGTATATATTGTATATAAAACATATTTTCACTTGGGCTGGAGGACATTCAGATCCCTGCTTAAGTAAAAATCCCTTAGCCAAAATCCTTTATACTTCATTATAAGTCCTGGTTTGAAATTTATAAATAATGTAATATATAATATAAATTATTATAAACAAAATGTATTTAAATATGAAAATGTGTTCAATAAATATAATGGAGTAAAAAGTATACTGTTTCTCTTTAAGTTGCAGTAAATTATAAAAGTACACAGTAGACATCCACAACTAAAGTACTGGTACTTAAAAATTGGACTTAAGTACAGTACAAGAGTGAATGCTGCTGAGGTGTTGGTTCAAATATGAGGTGCTTCATTTTCACATGAAGTCACATAAAAAGCAGGTTTCCAACTGTGTCTGTGAAGAAAATACAGAGTGAAGACTCTGTCATAAAGTGACAACAGGCATAGATTTATTTGCTTCTAAACTCACAGACAAACCCATGTTTCCTCGACCACCTGAGGCCGCCTCATACATGTGAACAGTCATTCTTGCAAACACAACCGTGTCCCTCACTTGACAGTTAATGGGTTTGGCCTGCTGATTAATTGTAATGAATGGGAGCTCATTCATAACCCATTATGTAGTTGGCCAAGTGTGCTGTCAGTGGTGCTGGCTGCAAAAGCATCAGCATAGATCTGAGCTGAGTCAGACAGTTGTGACTGCAGAAAGAGGCAAACTACTGCCCCCTGTTGGCCTGAGGCGCTCACTGAGGAAACGCCAGCCTTTTCCATCCATACATCTATTATCTATACCGCTTACAGTCTAGTTTAGTACATGACTAGAATTAGAAATAAGTTATTTACCTGTATCAGTTCTTGTAGTAATATAAAAAAAACACATGAAAACTGTAGCTGCGAGCAGCGACCAGAGGGTTTAAGCCCATATGGGAATGCTAATAATTTAAGGCTGTCAGGGGTCAAGGGCTGCTTGGGAATGTTGGGAATGTTGAAAGAAGAGTTTCTGGGAATCACAGACATAATGAATGAAAGCCATCAACACAGGAAAGGTTATTATTATTGTTAATGTGTTTATCCAATTTCAGATCGGTGTTGTTGAGATAGCTTTGCTGCTACTTTTCGGTTTCAGGAGTAAATCCTGTATGTTACAGGCTTTGCATACATGACATGTTTGTCCAGGAGTGTATAAGTATACTGTGAGCAAGACACATCCAAATCCAGTAGTACATCAAGATATTCTCTCTACATTTAAACATGTGGTGTTTTATTATCTCTCATTATTAATGCCAAAGTAGATATTTTTAAAAATCTCCTTGAAAAGTTTCCTAAACAAGCTGCCATTACCTCCATTACCTGCCTCTCATGACCTTTTATTACATAGTACTGGTCTCTTTGAGGATAACACCATCTGTTTCCATCTTCAAGTAGTAGTAGGGCTGGGTATCATTCCACAATTTTTGATACCGGTACCAATACTGTACCTCAACTTCGATACCAGCTCCTAAAAGATACTTTTTCAATACAAGTTTTATAAAAATCAGTTTGGTGCAGATAATTAGTCTTATTTTTCAATTCCTTGGTATTTTTGTGCACTCAAAGGAGTTTCTTAACATAAAAAGTACAACTATTTACCACAAGTAAAGTTATATTAATATCAATTAATAAAAATGTAGAAAAACATTTTTCAATATTCAATGGTATTGAAGTAATTTGATCGATGACGTTTGATACCAGTAGGTAACAGTTTATCACTTTAACCACTTATCAGAAAATTAACTATGTATGTAAGGTACATTTATGAACACATCTCATGCTGATTGGTTTAAAAAAAAAAAAGAATAAAAGAGTCTCAAGAAAATGGTTTCTTTATCATATTAAAAAACATATTAAACAAGATAACGTGGCCAAAGTCTAAAGACAAAAACGGCCATTCACTGTTTGGATGCCAGTGTTTTAGCTGCACATAAGAGATTATGCCTAAAGTTGGCCAGAGGTCTGCAACCACCCTGTAGCATTTTCACAGTTAACTCCACCTCCTACAAGCCTTCAAGACACAATCAATACTAACTGAGATTTTCATGCTTCAGTGATATTTTTAATTGCTACATGCAGGTGATTGTATTGTGGTGTTTAGCTGCTCGCTAGACAATGAAATATAGTGAGGAACTATAATCCTGTAATCCATAGCTGGTGAACTTTCATGACTGCTGCTCTTTTCTGCTTCATAGCACCGATGATGAGTTCATTTACAGTCAGAAGTTGAAAGTGGGAAAGTGAACTACCAAAGTGGCAAACCAGACGCCTGCAGGGAAAAACTTTTTAAAGCAGCTATAATCAATATTTTATAGCAATTTAACAATGGACCTGTGTGAAAGGCATCACTCTCAGTGACAAAGCATTGAATTATCACATGACTGTGCTATTCCCCTGAGTTCTAAACTCTTATTGCCATATTAAGCTAGCTGCTTAAAGGCAGTGGGGCATCTTTAACAGAACATTGCTACGTTGCTGTCAGACGAGGCTTTAGCCGCACTGAAAAGCCAGCACGCGATCCATTATGGCAGTTATCGTGCACACACTCAGGCTCCATCTGTCGCAGTCTTGGGTATATCTGAATGAAGCTGTGAGAAACATTTTCATAAAAGCGATATACTTTAAATTTGAATGACAGTGAGGTGTCCCTCAGCAGGTTGATGAAGCAGCAGTGTTTTCTATTCTAGGTCTTCAAAGGGCTTAGACAGTCTAGCAGAACACAACCACTAAGACCTACAAAATTACAAAATAAAGTCAAATAGGAAACATGTTGGACATCATCTTTGTGCTGGGGAGTTTTTCAAACAAATGCACAAGCTTTATCTGACTGAAAGTAGGTTGAATTACAGCATTTTTTTTTATTAGTAATTGATTGAGAGCAGAAAACAGACTTTTTTCAGATTCAGATTTGTGGCTTCTCCTTTTATTCTCTGTTCATCTTTCACTCTGTCAGTCCAACATGCTGTAGCTTCTACCACCATCCCTCTGTCTTTCTCTCTTTCTCACACACACACACACACACACACACACACACACACACAACACTCCACTGTGCAGCTCAGCAAGATCTGAGGCCAGCTATTTGATTTACACCGGCGGGGTCAAAGAGAATGCATTAGGGCCTTTTGCAGGAGAGGCACAGGGAAACGGCCAAGCGTTATAAAGTGGTTGGATGGATGCTGACATATGGCCCTTCATAACAATCAGTAGAAGAGTTAGATGCACTGGCCCTGACCTCCTCCCCACTAACACCGTGATCCATACACCCCAGCCCTCTGCTCCCGCCTGCAGGAATCTGCCTAAAAGCTCATGTTTTCAATCCTTCTGCTGAGTTTTCAATACTTGAGTGAGCTGAAAGAATTTCGCCTTGTTTCATTTATAAACTGTTATGAGTAATTGTCATCTTACAGCCTGAAGCGTAGCACATCCAAAGTCTCGTCTCTTATAGTCATGCTATATCATAGCTAGGTTTGAAGAAACGGCGCAGAGGCCATGTTACTCCCATGTTTATGTGTTATCTTAAAATCTCTGTGGTTTTTTATGTCTGTCGTAACAGCTCTTTATCTTTGTTTGAAGTGATTACACAGTGAAAGCATCTCCTGGTGTAGTTAACACATGTTGGGCCTGTAAAATAACAACAGCACTTAGTCTAGTTCTTTTAGACCATCATACATCAAGACAGCTATAGATTTGCTCTGACTTGTTTTACATGCACATCAGGTGCCATTCATAAGATATAAGATTATATTATTCAAAACAATTTTACCTTCCTTATTGTGTTAAGTGAGGGATTAAACACATTGATGTGAACATGTTTTTTTTTTTAATCTTGTCACAACGGTTCAAAAAAGGTCACATACAGACACAGACATAAAAATCTTCAAGCCTGACACCAACCTCTATAGTTCACATCTTACAGTTCAAGTGAATTGCACTATTTTGTATGACACACATTAGCTCCAAGAAAACGTAGTTTTTAAAAATAATTTAATGTTTACTGTTTTTTAAGCATATGAGCATACAAGGAGCATAAACCCCTCTCCCTGTACCTGGATATCATGGTTTAAAAAAAAAAAAAAGATCACAGTCAAAAGGTCCATAAGCCTACACTGATACATCTTTTACCACACCCATAATGTCCATAGTGTCCACTCAGAACTCAGTTGTTTTGGGAGAGGATTCGTCAGTCCTGGTGGCCGAAAGTTCTTGAAATATGATCTCCAGTAGCGTGTCATGCCATGACCATGCCGTCAAATTGCGTGGAAGAATCCAGGCTTGAGCAATAAGTCTTCTGTCTGCAGACAGTCCAGCCAGCTATATCTTAAGCATTGCTTTGGTAAGTAAAAGTTCAGAGGAGGCATTAAGGAGATGAAGTACCTGGTCCATAGGGAAGTTCACTTTTGCTAGGGTAGAGAGAGTTTGTATTGTCTCTTGTCAGAAGCATTGCAGCTTGTGACAGTCCCAGATCATGTGTACCAAAGTGCCCAGGGTCCCCGGAGGACAAGATGTACAGCCCGGGCTGGGCCCCAGTCCCATCAGGTATCTGTTCTGGGTTGCCACATATGCCCCATCACAGAACATGAAATGAATGAATTGGTTAGTTACGTGAGGAGTTAGCCTCATACAGTTTGACCATGCCATGCCCCAGTCTATCTTCCTATTGGTAGCGGACATGGTCCTTTCCCCTTCCCGACCCCCAGTGATGGAGACCCTAGACTGTGATAAAAGTTTGCTATACATAACAGATGCAATAGAAAATTTACAATTCTGGATATGCAAACCTCCTTTAAATAAATATGTTAAATGACAGTAAAAGTGTCATAATGGATGCAAAGGTAAACACATATGCATGAATGGCACCTTACATACAGAGAGAGCCTGATATTTTTGACTAATAAAAAGTTTTGCAGATGTGGACATAAAGCCAAACCTCAGCTAATGGGTTTTCTTTTCCTTTGTTTAACATAATGGATATGTGCTACTCTGCAGTGAAATCCCACAAAGTGTCCTCAATCAAAACATGCATTTATAAAGAGATGAAAACATATCACTCAGAATGATGCATGTGAAAATCTGCTGAGTTCATCTACATCCAAAATTCAGTTCAAATCAGTAGTGGAGTTTATACTTGACATATATGCACTATTATTACACAAACAGTTTTAAAGGATATTTACATTTGTCATAATCAGTTGTGATAACATACTCACCAGGTTGGTTATGGGGTAAGCAGATGAGCAGTTTGTGCAGTTTATCAGAAATGCTCAAAATGACAGCGAGTGGAACTGAAATACCCATAACCACCCTTCACTGCACAAAAAACTCTATAAAGTTGATGGAAAAGCACTTCGTGTAATAGTTTTACCGCTCATCTTTGTTTTGTCCTCTTAATGAGTTTGATTAAGTGAGGTTTGTTTCCAACCCGTTTGACCATTCAACTGTTCTGTGGCATGGGCATGTTCCAAGATTTCAGCATTTAGGTTGGTGACTTGTTATTACTGATAAGAATGATGCCCAAAACCAGAATTTAAATTTAAACAACATGCATTGAGTAAAAGAAGCTGTTACTGGTGATAAATGCAGAAAATACATACAAATACCCACTGACTCAGAAATGAAAAGGAGCAAATCATGTGAGCAGCAATATACAAGATACTCTGTCACCAGAAACGCAATTGTCTTTAATTGCCAAGTATGTTTGAACATGCAGGAATTTGACCCTGGTACTGAGGCTCAAGATCCTCTGTCACCACCAGCCAACACTGTTGACACACTGTTATATTCTTCATGCAGTTTAACTGACATGGTTACTCCCATCACCATGTCAGATCTGTGCCCAAGTAAATATTGAGATGTCAATGTGCTTGTTTACACAGATGAGTTAATTCTATAAAGTTGATCTGGTGTAACTAGCTTTAAATTGGCAGCTGTCTTTTTGATGGAAGTGTCTTTAGTTCACTCCATAGCTGTGCACTTATAGACATAGTGTGGGCGGAAAACAGAAGATTAAAAAAAAAAAAAAATTTAAGAAGCCGCTCTAGAAAAGTAATGTCCTGCTCTATGACAGTTATGTATTCTCCTGCCAGACCTCTCTCTGTCCAGGCTTTTCTCAATGTTTACATCACTTTTTATAACTCCGGGATGACAGACACAGACCTGCTAGAGCCCAAGTACTGCACATGCGCACATACACACACATGCACTTATGTCTGGACAGCATCATGCAGCACTTCAAAGTGCAGGATCCCCCTTTTTACAAGCCATATTAGGCTCACATCAAAGCACGCTCTTTGCTTCAGACCAGAGTTTTCTGGTCAAACGGACATCTCTGCCCCACAGCCTGGTGATGAAGAGTCACATCAGACCTGACACCAACATACCTGCACAGAGATATTAGAAGCTGGACTCAGAGCAGGATGCCGAGGCTTTGACCTTTTGAACTCTTTACTACCAGCTGCATGTATGTCAGGATCCAGGGAGTTCAACTGAGTTGTTGTTTATTTGAGTTTGTAGGTAGAACAATGTAGAAATCAGGGTTTGATTGCTTTTCTGATGACCTTTAATAATTTACATCTTTGCTTTATTGTTATTTAAAGCATTGCAGATTAAAAATGAGGTCACGTCAGGTTAAGATCTATATAATTACCCTGAAAATGTAAAAAAAGAAAACACTCAGTTTTAATTCATATACTCGTACTTAAAAACAGTAATGATTTATTTTTTAAATTATTTTCAAATGCCTGTTATTACACTTTTTCCTCTGTTTATACAGGGTGTCCAAAAACAGTGAGATAAATTCAAGGCAATTTATTATTTTTTCCCATCTCCTGTCAATAATCTCCTGATGAAAAGCACTTCAAAGTGTCACCCAGAGCCCTACTTAGCCATTGCTGCCTGAGTGTGTTTTATGCCTCAATCCTCATGCAGTGCAGAGTCCTGGTGAAACACCGCAGAGAAAACCCCATACATCAAGCCTCTTCAACCA
The DNA here is from genome assembly GCF_001952655.1 of Monopterus albus. Classification (NCBI taxonomy): domain Eukaryota; kingdom Metazoa; phylum Chordata; class Actinopteri; order Synbranchiformes; family Synbranchidae; genus Monopterus; species Monopterus albus. Next base: position 1,142,568 of record NW_018127999.1, read on the forward strand.
TACTCATGGTAACAACCGAATAAATAATGAGGGTCATTATGCAGAATCATGTTGACAAAGAACAACCATCTGTCTTTTTGACAACAACCGAGTCCTTTGATAAACAGAGCAGCACCTATAGCTGCTCAAAGATACTGGAGGCCTTGTTTCAAAACCATTTTTCCCTCCTCAGCATTGGTTTAATCTGAGGAGAGTGTACACCAAAAATTTTATCATGAATTAAGTGATGTAAATAGTTAAATGATAAGGCGATTGTGCCAGAGGTGATTATGCTTTGAGGACATACATTTTCCCCAAAATGTGTTCTTGCAAACTAACCTTTCGGCCTTTAACACCCCTAACCTTCACTATATTTTAGCCACTTGTCGTTTTTGTTTCCACTGTTTCTCCTTAAGCCCTTTGTTTGAAAATGGCTCGCTTCAGTCACCGCTGTAACTGCTGTTCACTGTATAACACCGAATCATTTTGAAACTGTTTTTTTGTGACAGAAGCTTGACTAGTTTTACACAATACATCACTGCCACTTGGCATGAAATGACAGCAAACTTTGTCCACAGTGGAGAATGTCAGACAACATTTTTCTCTCGTGTCTCACTCACCACTCCTCACCCTGCCCAACAGACATGTAGGCCACCTTTTCATCTCAGTTTGTTTACTCTTTGTTTAAGACCCAGCTTGTTTTTCCAATGAGCCGCATTTTAAAGGGAAACTCCCTTCCTAGAAGTTGACTTTGTGCAACAGTACCACCCGTCTTGAAGCAAAAGTCCCATAAGTCATTGGTTCCTCTCTGTCAGAGGGCTGCTGTCTCCCCCACCCCACCACCTCGCTATGCCTGCTGTTGCTCTCTCTCAGGTCACAGAGTTGAAACCAGGCTACAGTACATTTAGGAGCCACCTCTACACTGCTGTGTACTGCTTGTTTTCATAAAGTAGAACGCGTTCATCATCTGCTGCTCAAACATAGCCTGTGACTGAAGCTGTGTCTGTCATACTCTGAATGCAGAGGGTTATCAGGAAGTACATTCACTCAAATACTATGCAAGTAGAGCTTTGAGGTACTTGTTTATTACTCTTGTATTTCATAAGTATTTTATGCTGTTCTACTGTACTACAATTCAGAGAGAAATTTGCTAATTTCCCTCCACAATACTGACAGCTGTATGGTTTGCAAACTTTATTTACAAAACATACAATTAACACACTCTATAGAATATGGCCGGCCATAGATCAGGCTCCATATTTCTGTCAACCTGTGCTTGAGAGTGCAGTGTCCAAAGCCAACCCACACTGGGCAAATATATATTATATAATGTCCAAACTCGACCTGAGCCCAACACTGTTGAGTCTGTATGTTTTTCCCATTATCGTTAAATGAAGTGGACATTTGAGTGCTCCAGCTGTCTAGCCTAAAGGTAGACCAACATGTCCAAACCCGACCGGACCAAAAATATAATTTCAAAATTTCTGTGCAAACCCGACCTGAACCTTCAGATATTCACAGGTCCTGTCTGCTTCTGTTCAGGTATCCTCACCCTAGAATATGGTGTGCTGGTATATATTAAACTATCTAATATGCCAAGTTCTGAACTTGAGCTGTACTTCAACAACAGTAAAATTAAAATGCTGGCTACATGATAATACATCAGTAAATAAGATATTATATATACTAATATAGCACTCTCAGAAGGACCATTATTCCCAGCAAGTCAGGCGTTTATCAATTTTATTATAGTACTTTAACTGCATTTTCCTGAGCATCTCTTCCTCCACTAATGTTACTAGTGGGGAAAATAGCCTTTTTCTGACAGATAGTGACTCTGAGCCCTCTGTAGACTTGGGATAATGTAATGCAGTGATCTGTGTTATTCAGACATAAGTCACTGTTGCTTTACTGTTCCTCGTGGCTTCACTCAGTCACACCCACGACTCTGAGGGAGAGAGCCACGGTACATGCCATGGAGTTTGTACTTGTGCTGCATTAAAAGTGATAATTAAATGTTACTAGGTTTGACCTAGTAAGAATGACTTTTACAGAAAAGTGACCAGGATGCTCATTCAGATATGAAGCTGACACATTCAGATCAGATTAATGAAGAGTTAGTTCACATCTGAAAGGGAAGTTTATGAAGCCTCATTTACTGCATTATTTATATGATGCCTAAGCAGTTTCCTAGTAAAGGATAAAGCCAGTCATTTTCTCTATTAACAGTATTTTCATCAACCTCGCCTCTACTCAGGGTTAATGTGTGTCAGCTGTCAGTCCTGGATTAGCTTGTTCGTCTGTGCTATAGACCACTGTTATTGTTCAAAAACACTTACAAACACATCAGGGAAATGCATCACTGCACTGAGTGACACGTTTTTGCATTAGAAAACCCCAGACCCGACTATGCGGCCCTAAAGTTTCTGAGCAGCCACAATTTCCTGAATTTACCACTGGTCAGAGCCAATTGCACATGTGCAAGATTTAGTGTGAGCGCTCAGTTTTGTTTACGTTTCGCTAGCTCCTCACACTCAGGGGTTTGCTAATGAAGAATTATGTCACCCAGTGCAGCAGTGAGTTTCGCCGATGTGTTTTTAATCGTTTTTGAACAACAATGGAGGTCTATGGCTCAGACGAATAAGCTGATGCTGGACTCATACATTGACAAACATTAACCGTGACTAGAGAGAATTCATTGTCAGTGTCTGTATGGAGAGGGCTAAAAATACTAATAATATAGAAAATGACCAGCCTTATCCTTTAACATTGCCCCTTTAAAGAAAGGTCACATTGTTGGTTGATCACATAAGCTTTTTAAAACGGTAAGCTTTAAGTAAGAAAGCAATTTTAGAGATTTGTTTTGTTTGAACATAATGCATTGCATTAATTAAAAGTTTATAGCTCTCAATTTGGGCCCAAACTGTATTGTTACTGTGGGGTACAGTCAAACAAACAGCACTTATGCAGAGGTGTACTGTTAGCCATCAAAGTAATGACCAAGAAGGAACAGAGTCATGTGTTGACAGTGAAAAAAACCATACAAAAACACCTGATACATCTGTTATCCTTCAGGCCAAAACACAGCAGCTGAAGTGGATAAACTCTCCTGAAATCTGTTTTCCTGCTAACAATGATGTTTTGTTAAGGGAAATGCTACGGAGACATTTTTGCAGTAGATTCTAGAAAGCCATGAAATGCATGCATACACTTTTCACAGAAGCCATTCCCATTTGCACATTTACCTGCTTTGCTCATTCTTGGTTTTTCTTCTTCTTCTTCTTCTTCTTCTTTGTGTGTGTGTATGTGTGTGTGTGTGTGTGTGTGTGTGTGTGTGTGCAGAATGAGTCACTCCAAGGCGTTTTCACTGCAGAGTAAACCAGGCAGAAACTCCCATTCATCAAACAGGTATGTGTGTGTTGTCTTAGCTCACAAGAGGGATGCAGAAAAAAAGTCCAGGGAGTTTGTTTTTAGCCTTGTTTGGCTTCTTTCCAAGCCTTCATACCATCCCTGGGCCATCCCATCTTCCAGACAGAGGCCTAGGGTGGCAAGGGGATGGCAGAACCCCTGCAGGATTAACACAAAGTCCTCTAATGGAGCCTGAGGTGGAGAAACTCTGCACACAGCAACACAATTTAAAGATGACCACTTAAGCTTTAGGTACTTAGGTTAGATACTCAGCTAGTCTGGCTCCTGGTGCTCAGCAGCGTGGTCACTGTTTGTTGAAATGGAGATTAGCAGTAGGAGCTGGCAAGTGGCTGTCGCAGGCTGCTAAATGCTCTTGGTAATCCTGTGGCTGCATACAGCACACTGTAAATCCAGGATCTGTTTCTACTAATTTCTAATTAGCCCTAATCCCAGTTTAATGCCCCTGGTTTGAGACCATTAAAATAACCACTGCTTCAATGTGCATTATGTCCAAGACGAAAGTCAGGACTTCTTTCTGCTTGTGGCCTGTTAGTTTTTAAATTCTTGTATGTCATAAATTTGAAAGCACTCTTCAACCGACTTCCTCCGACCACATCACTGCAGGTAGACTATGCAGAAATGGTCATCTGCTGCTGTTTGAACAAGGATGCATATCTCCTCCATAGAGACTGAGAGGGTAAAGAGGTAAAGCGAGATAAGCCATGCAGACCAAATCCTCCCTGATTCATTTACCTAAACTATCTCCAAGTCATTTGGCATTAACAAGGATCTAATGGGCTAATTGCCATTTAGTAATGGTTTTTATCAGGGGGGCTTAGGCAGCCTATCGGCCAGTGTGAGGTTTGCACGTGTGTGTGTGTATGTGTGTGTGTGAGGGCCATCACCCTGAGGAGAGGCTCTTGGGTAATCCTATGTTGGCCAGAGGGCTTCGTGGTCCATTACAGGTCACGGCTCTAGACGGAGGGTAAACAAATTCCTAACTAACGAGGGAGGAGGGAGGAGGCTGGCTTTCACACCCTCCTCCTCATCCTCCTCTTCCTGATGACCTTGCTTGTGCCATGGAGGCAAATCCAGATGCAACAAATTACTATTACTCTTGTTACAGTGCATAAAGACACTTTTAATTTTAATACTTTGTATATTTTGATGCTAGTAATTTTACTCATGTAACATTTTAAATGCAGGACTCTTACTTGTATCTGTATTTTTACACTGTGGTACTGCTACTTTTACTAAAGTAAAGGACCTGAGTAGTTCTTCCACCACTGGAAGTATGATGCCACTGAGTCGCCTGGGCTCTCGCACTTTGCTGTTTTTACAGAGTAGTCCTTGTCCTCTTTCTTGGAATGTCAAATAAACTGAACAAACAAAATGCCACCAGTTGCTGAGCGAGGATATACAAAGGATATACACAGAATAAACTAATGTCTGAATTCTATTTTCATAACACTCAAAATAAGGTTCAGATGTTCTTTCTTTGGACTGCATGGACCTGTGACAGCTGACTGTGCTGTTTTAGGCCACATGTGCACGGGGTCAGAGTGCACAGTTAACTCTCTCAGAGCAAATGTCACCTGAAGCATCTCAGAACAGGGATAAAGCTCAGTCAGTGTGGTTTCTGACTGAGAAGTTTTGATCTGTGCAATGAAAGACTTCAAAGTCAAATCTTTTGTTGACTACAAAATAAAGACTGGTTAAATTAAAGACACACGTTTGCGCCAAACCTCCTTTTTTTGGCACCTTCCAGTTATTGTCTGAACACTGAGACTGTTCTATGATACAATCCTCATCTGAAAGAGAAACAAAGAATAAAAAGGATTTGCAAAAGGCACAATGACTCACTTTAGCAAGATCTGCGAGATGTCTGCTCAGGCTCAGGCATGTTGATTTTATTGTAAATATGAGCTGGCCACCAAATAATAGCTCCTTTTTTCTTTTGACATTCAGTCTACAGCTGCAGCTATTGTATAATCTACTAGCTTTTTTTTTGATTAATTGTTTAATATAGAATGTAAAGAAATAAGTGTCCAACAAAAGCTCCCAGAGTTCAAGGTGAAGCTGTGTCACTTTGTCCAAAGATATTCAGTTTAATATCAGAGAGCCAGGGAATGTTGTATGATTTTTTTTTTTCTTTTTTGCATATTTTGCTTACAACATTTTCCTGTAAGCTTTTAATTTGAATTGAAATTAGGTTTAAGGCTGGTCTGAACACAAGGTGGCACTTCCTCTCATCCTGGTATACACAACCTGACAGTAGGTTGTTTCCTCCACATTAACCTGCAGATCAGATAAGGACAATATTCCCGCCCTCACTAAAACTCTGGGAAACAGTAACTCACAAATCCATCCTCTCAGTGACAGCAGTGGGAAGCCGGCGGCATTTCACAAAATCCACTAAATCATCTTCAACCCATAATTTGTCAATACAACAGAGCAGTTTAAAAAGCTTCTGCAAGCAGAGATGATGCAGGCTGTGTTGGAAATGTTGTTTTCATAAACTTGTTAGTGATTTTATGTTGTGTTCAAGTTCTGGAACAGATTCTAGCTGCAATTACAAAATTCCCTCTGACTAAGACACGAACTTTGCATATTTGTCCAAATGAAAAGCAGGCTGTAGATCCTGGCCACTTTTCAATCCACAGAAAGTGACACGTTGACCTCAGTGACCTTGTGATCCTCTAAATCCAGAAGTGTGACGGAGTATTTCTCTTACTCTCCCATACCTCGTGACTGGCTGCTAATCATTTACAATCATTTACAATTCACTGACGTCAAGCTAAAGGATTCTGGGTACTGGTCCAACATTTTCAGTTCCCTTACACTGCTGTTTGCAGATGCCTGTGCGCCTCCTGCAGCTTTTAATACAAACTATTACAAACCAGGGCCCAACTTACAGTATAGGATCAAATCCCTCCTAGGCAGATTATCTATTCTTGACTGAATGTGTTCTACACAGTACAGTGTAGAATAAATACAAGTGCTTTATAAAGTAATTTGATGTAGAATCTGGTTGTAAACTATACTCCTTCTCAACAGGCAGATCCAAAGAATATTGCTGATATAAAAAAATGTAGTTTTCTGTTATTTTCCATGATGAAGTTTAGTAATGAATTCAGTGTGTATACATGGGTTTTTTTTTTTTTTGCTAAACCCACCTTTAACTGGCTTCTGACAGCCATCCCGCTGCAGACTGACCCGGCTCGGTCAAAGTATAGAACGTGTGCATCCCTCGTTTGTGTCTGCATATGCATGAGGGTATGCGCAAAGCATGATGTGGCCATTAGGTGAAAGGCCTTGGTGGAGCGTGATGGACCAGAAAGAGGTTTGAGTCCCACTACTTGCATATTGTAGCTTTAAGGACAGTGAAAGGTTTTGCTCACAGACCATTAAACACATCAGATTAGATCAGATCTTCGAGACTGACATGTTTGCCTCAGGCCTGTCAATGCTCATTAAAAATGCAAACATTTTTTAAACTATTACACAGTTAAGGACACACATTCCCACACACACACATTGCAACATCCCTTTGCCACACCAGAGCTGTGATGCGTAACTCCAGCTCCTGTTTTCAGACACCCTGGAGCGGTGTTCCCCTGCCTGACGCCACACATGTCACACCAACACGTCACCAGTGTCAGGTTCATTTTAACACCTTGTGGGTGGAAAAGCAATCCAGCTGACAGACAGCCTCCTCTGACCTGACTTTCACCGCTAACCTAACAGCTGTGATACATGGGCAACAATACTGAGACAATGTGAATTCCTCCCTCAGAGATTAGTTAACGCTGTGCATGTACAGTAGCTGCAGGTTGTGATGTAGTAGTGTTACAAGAAAATGTCGGTTGATTTGAGAAATGTGTTAAAATTTGTTCAGTTAGCAGAGACAAACTTCTTTGAGCATGTGTAATGTGTCGCCTTGTAATTAGATTGGATTATAAGTAACTGGCTAGCTGAGAGAAAATAAATCAGAAAGAGGTTTGAGTTAATAGTCAGGCAAAATGACAAACATTTGCTGGTTTGAGTGTCTCAGACGTGTGTATTTGTGTGTTGCATATATTTGGCTGTTGGTCAGTTGTAAAAAAAACAAAAAAAAAAAACAGTAATTATTCAACATCACTTGTGCAGGACTTGACACAGGGTTTGCATCCTGAATGACTTTGTTATGCAACCAAAGCCTGTCGGTTAAGATAAGAACAAGACTGTGGTTCGATTTAAATTTCGCAAAATACCCACATCCTGGCGCATCCTTTACCTAGGCCCCAGGCTTAACCAAAGGTTTTTAAGGGCCTAAATGAAAGTTAAAGATAAGTTAAGCTTGAGTTACCACAAGTGGAAACTCTATTGCAAGAGATGATATTGCAGGATATACACTTTAAATGTGTTTTCAGTGAACATTTTGGAATATTTTTTTTTTTTTGTTTAAACTTTTTCCAGCTTTGAAATTTACAGGATTAAAATGCTTTTGGTTAATGATTATAATTTAAAAAACAACCCTTACTCTGACTGCATAATGCTTCTGTACGTATTTGCTCTTATAAATCAGTAAATTCCATGAGACAGGATAGAACAGTATTACCCTGACAAATAAATGGTAGTATTACACTTAATGATATTCAACTAAAGCACATTGTACCAGAGTTAAATTCTTTGTGTGATTGAACACACCAGCTGATTGTGATTACAAAAACACTTTCACCAATTTGATTCCAGATATGCAGCATTTAGAAAACACACAGCAGATACAAAAAAAACCCACAATCAAATACAGAAAGAGTAGCAAATATTATGAAGCTTAAGGCTTCATCTCGCCATCACTACTAACATTGTCAGCTTGAGTAGGTTGATCAGCAAGCCTAGCCTTGCCTCGTCTGTCACTCTTTAGCACCCCCTCTCTCCATTGTACTCTGTATCATTTGCAGGACTTGTATATTTGCTTTTGTTTTCAGTATTTGCTGCATGTTTGTGTATTTGATTGTTTTCTCTATTCGCTGGTGTTTTCTAAATGCTGCGCAGCTTCTGTCTAACTGGTGAAAGTGTTTTCTCAATTTTCTAGTGTTTTATTTAGTTGCATGTGTTTTCTCAAGTTGCTTGACCTTGGTGACATGAATTTGAATATATATCCACTTACAATATAATATTAATCCAAATGTTTGGAATCAAACTGCAGATTGAAGTGATGTTGCCGTTTGTAGCAGGTTGCACAGCACAGCTGAGCCTAGTCTAGACTCAGCGGTCGCTGCAGGAACAGTGTAAGATTGCTGGGTTTGTTGTATCCTTCATGACAAGCAAACACATAGAACTTCATCACCCTCCATGCGAGCAGGTTCCACACTGCACTGTGATGAGAGATAACATCATCACCTGGCAACAGGGAGACGCGCACACACACAATTTATTTTTGTTCTTAATCTCCAGCAGATACTAACAAGCTCTTCATGTGATTAATGTCCAACTAGAACACATTTTTTCATGAGTGATTAATGATTCAAGACCTCTTTCCTTGACATGTAGGTCATTAAACTGATCAATACCTGGCATATGTAACCTCTCTGCTGACACAAACACAGCGAGGTAGTAATGATCACCTTAAATACCCCCTGAATTAACAGCAGAGGTGTTTGTCATGATGATTTTCTCTCTGATAAGCACACAGCTTTGGGATCGAGGTGCTGCAATTCCCGTTGCAACACAACACTAGCAGGTAACCATTCACCTAGAGTCAACATCACCCCAGACCCCTCAACAAACGCAACACAATACACACACACAGACACAGGTATGCATATAAATCTACACACTGGAATGTCCTCAGAGAGCAGGTGAATGCAGGTCATCCCAAAGTGAGGAACCGATGAAGGGAAGGAAATTGTAATTGTCAGTGTCTGAACTCTAACCAGACATCAAATGTGCAAAAAGGAACAACCGAAAATAATATTTTGACTTTCTAGAGCCTGTCTGACCTCCATTTTAGATTTAGGTGTACGTTTAAACCTTATGATTAATGGCTCAATCAGCAGTTGATCACATTCTGGATCATCATGAACCATGAAGACAGAAAACCTTTTGTTTTCTATGGTATTGAAAATCAGTTTAACCCCCCAGGAAAAAAAAAAATTACAAAATTTTATCAATTAAATAATAGGAGGTGTATTAAACTACAGGTTTCTGTGATGCATAAAAATGCATTTTCCTGCTATTACTTCTATTTTATTGTATTCTTTTTCCACTTAACAATTTGTTTTAAATGATAAATTGCAAGTCTTTCCATTAACTGTTTATCCAATTGGCTTGATCCTGATTTGTACTTTAGTACTGAATTAAAATTCTCTTGTTTTGGGAGTACGCTTTGTGTAATGTTAGTGCTTTGAGTCACATTCTTAGCAGTGACCAGTGTTCTACTGGACTGACAGATTTACTCACTTTTCAGCTAATGCTAGCTTCAGACTGGAGGCTTCAGTATTTATAGTTTATCCCAACAAGGCATCTGTAGTTTATGTTGTCACTAGGAAATGGGACATGATGCGAAGGGCAGAGAGCGATGACTTGTAGTGTCAGTTCTGTACATGCAGTCCAAAAAGCATTTTCTCCATAGACCACAATGATAAAAGAGAAGTCTGTAAAACTGTTGACAGGACACCTCAAACTATTAACAAGGCCAATTAGAGTTCTTTGCATTATGATTTTTTATTTTTGCGACATCACCCCAATGGAAGTGGGCCGAGCGGAAGCTCAAATGCAGAAGTGGCGTTAACACTCATGCATGTGCTGCAGGCTGCACAATGTAAAATAATAATAACCTTTATTTGGCCAAGTATGTTACACACACAAGGGATTTGTTTACGGTACAGAACCATGGCAGCTATCTGTGGCCCCAACTCACATCGATGGCTCTAACCATCGAGGAGAAACTTGGGGGTTCAATGTCTTGCCCAAGGACACTTTGACGTGTGGACTGCAGGTACCGAGATTCGAACCTCCAACCCTACAGTTGGGAGATGGCTGCTCTACCCACTGAACCACAGACCGTCATGTTTGAGTCTAAGATCCAGCTCTAATAACACATTCAAGTCTCACTAGTCTCTAGGCTGAAAACACATTAGGTAGAGGAGCTTTAAAGAGACAGATGAAGAGAAAATTGTCACCCAACCAAAGGGAGTTTTCACAACCTAATGTTCCAAAAGTTGTTTGGCTAATCAGGGAAAATAATTAGGACATTATTTAGCTTGTTATGGTTTTTGGTTCCTTACCTCAAACTATCCAAGATTCTCTAACAGAAAATTTTTTCTGGCTTATCATGAAAAACGTGTCTTTGAGCCGGACACGGGACAGTTTTCAATTTTTTAAGAAACCTTGGCCAACAGAATTATAAAGGCAATCTTTTAAAGATTAATCAGTGATTTGGAGGCACAATAAAAATAGCTGAATGCTATTGTTTTCCAGTGTGCAGTGGAGCTTGCTGGTCAAATGACTCACTCTCCCACAGACAAGTCAAAGGTGTCACACCCTCTGTTTGCCTATATAATGCCACCGCAAACACTGTGAGAGTGAGGACAAAGCCTTCACCACATCCACACAGCACATTCACCCTGTTATACAACAGTATGGCCCTTGTTAACCAAATGTCACACAAATGCACAGTGTACAAAGACACAAAGCTTCACAGCATGGATTTCGTCACTGTTATTTCATCATTGCGGCAGAAAATTAGCCCCCAGTCTCTTATTTCTCCCCTCAGATACCATGTGTTGTTAATAAGAGGTTAATACACATGTAGATGAATACATCTGCAGATGGATTCCCCAAATTCTTTCCTCCTGTGTGTGTGATTACAAAGTGTCAGTGATTACTGTGGTGCAATCAGATGGTAAAGTTACCACAGTGTGTCTCTAAAGCTTCCCTCTCTCTCTCTCTCTCTCTCTCTCTCTCTGTGGGTCCATGAGGGGCCAAGAAGGAAGAATCAAATCTCATAAATACCATCATTGAGGAGGGGAATGTACCTTAACAAGGTAACTCTAGAGGCCGCCTCAGCACAGCCAATGTGGACCAGCTGTGCAGAGTAATCTGTTACCTTACAGGGGATTTGGGGAAACCATGTCAAGTCTAATTGAGCATTAATTACAAACAGTTCCCAACAAAATGGGACTGGTGTGATTGAAGGGGGGGGGCTCTAATTTGGATTCAATTTGTGGC
>NW_018127999.1:1154194-1165572 GCF_001952655.1 Monopterus albus
CTCTTTCTTAATGTTGGTCTTTCACTGATTTCTGTATTCACTCAATCTCATCATTTACTTTTATTTTTCAAAGCATGATCTGGAAACGGATTAGCCTGCGTTCAGACTGAGTCTCAAAGGTGTGAAAAAATGCAGACTTCTCCATTTATTTTTATGGGGGATTATGTTCACCGCAGCCAGCATCAGCACCGCAGAGGGCTCCAGCAAAATGATGCAACCCTGTGCTAGTTTCTTGGGATTTCTTGTTTATTTTATGTAACTTGATATTAAATGTGACATTTACTATTTTGTTTGAATGGCACAAGAGTAGAGCCATTTGGCCCCTGATCACAGGATTGGTGGTTCAATTCCCCACATGTTGAAGTGTCCTTGGGCAAGACGCTGAGCCCCAAGTTGCTCCTGATGGCCAGGCCAGCACCTTTCATGGCAGCTGCACTGCCGTGTGTGTGTGTGTGTGTGTGGACGGGTGAATCTGTAAAGCACTTTGTCCAAGTATGGTAGAAAAGCACTATATAAGTGCAGTCCATTTACCATTTATATACACTATTCAACATTTACCAGTTAATAATACACAAATGTGCCAAAGAATGGGAGAGCATTCATATGGACGCAAACTGTGCTCTGGGTTGTGTTATGACTGCTGTGTCACAGAACTATCAGGTATCTGCTCAATAATACCCGACAGATATAGTCTGAGTGAGCTACATTCAGCTCTTATCAGCCTGTTCTTCTCAGCTCAAGTGTTTGTTTCAAATACAGCACTTGACCCAGACCTCAGATGAGGTTGCATGTGTTTCTGTTCCCATATGTTTGCGTGTGTTTGCGTGTGCTGAGCCTTCAGCAGAGACGTGTATCTGTGTGCATACTGTAAACATCTCCTACTGACTGGTTGTATGCATATGAATGTGTGTGTGGCAAGGGCCAGAGCCACTTGACAGAATCAGTTTGAACTCTGTATGTGTGTGTGTGTGCGCGCCAACTTCCTATTGTGGAGAGATTTATGAGCTCTTACATTTATGTTATGAGACAGACTGAAACACTGTTGTGTCGTCTTAGCAGAGTCCATCAGGATGTTCCTCAGAGCTGCTGTTCTGTCCACTGCTGTTTCCTGTGTAACCTACAGCTGATTTGAACACCTCACCCATCAGCAGCTGATTTCTGACTGTTGGAAGCACTTAAAAAAAAACGTGTTCTGATTTTCAGCACTGACAGCACCCCCGATTTATGTATCAAATCGCAGAATAATGGTGATGCAAAGCACTGTTGGAAAGCTTAGAATCTCAGGATTTGATACCCACAAACCAGCAAACAATACGTTATTCACCACTGTTATTAACATCTCATTTGCAATATACTGTAAGCATCACTTAAGAAAACACTAGCAAACACGTGGGTCCTTACCTTCAAACCTTGCCGTTATCTACAAAGATACCATAATTCAAAGCATGTGGTCTTTATAATATGCAAGAGTCCAGACAAGTAAAGGATCCATAGTGTTTGTTCTGAAATACCATGTAAAATATTCACAGACTTGACCAAATCACAACAAAAAAGTAAAAATTTCATTTCTCTCCACAACAGGAAGTTGGCGCGTGCACACACACACACACACACACACATACAGAGTTCAAACTGATTCTGTCAAGTGGCTCTGGCCCTTGCCACACACACATTCATATGCATACAACCAGTCAGTAGGAGATGTTTACAGTATGCACACATTCTTCATTTCTGAAGAACTTAAAAACCTTGAGCTTTCTGATGATGAAACAACAGAAAGAGAAAAATGGCAAGTTTTAAGGTTTTCAGATTTTTGAATAGTTTTTAATAGTTCCTGAGTTCAGATGCTGCTAAATTGTTGTTGGTGTACACCCATTAACCCCAGGGGAGGTGGAAGTTAAGACAATGGATAGATGGATCAAGGAAGAAAAGTAGAGAGGGCAGATGGAGGGAGGCAGCGTTGGTTTATTTCGCCCGGCTCTGAGTGGTCACCCCCTCATCAAGTATACACATCTGACCTCGATGCTTTCATCTCCACTCAGAGAAAGAGACGGAGCGATTCTGCTGGCGGAGGATATACAGTGAAAAACAAGCTGTCCTTAGCTAAATCAGGCAGGATGGCTGGTTGACATGACGGGGGAAATGGGAGGGTGTCGTCATGTAAACACAACTCAGTCCTCTGAGGCCATGATGTGTTGTTTGCAAAATGGGAAGTCAGACTGGGTGCAGTGTGTTGGTGATTTCTCTGCTGTCAGCCAGATGGGAGCTGGAGGGGAAGTTAGTATGACTGTCTTTGACTCAATGAACAGACAAAAGCACTAGAATTCACTTTCATTGCTGAGCTGTGGAATAATGCAACAGGTTAAGATGGAAAAGTTAACTGTACAAGCTTAGAAATGCTGTGTCTCCTAGAAGTTATTTACAACTCATTTGCAAGAGCAAATACATTGTTTATATGTAGTTTTTTGTTAAAATAATGAGGACCTGTTGCTATTTTATGTATATTTAAGGAAAATAATGCATTGCACACCCTATGAATCCTTACCTACATATACCTTTTACAAAACTACTTCATCTCCTTTTTCTGGAAATGAAATCATCCTTGTCGTACAGTGGTCACTTTCTAGGATGCAGCTGGCCAGCGGCTCAGACGTAAGCTAATATTCCTAAGGAGTAGATTCATGTTTAGACAGAAATTCAGAGGTGCAGACACAAAGAGAGAGAATAACCTGAGACAAATGACATGCACGTTACATAGCTTTGGCCATGTCTGGCTGTCATACCATCCTCTCTGCTCCTGCCCTCTTCTCCTCCCATCATCCCTCAGTGTCATGATGTAGAAGGAGAGAGAACATGGACGTAAAGATGATCTGAGGTCTCAACATCGCTGGCGTTCTCTCTGGTCACCTGTGGCCTCCTCGCCATATGTTTCTGCTCATCATGAATTTTACTCTGCGATCAGTTAGATTTCTTCTTGCTGCTGATGACACATTCCCCTGAAGTGATTGGGTTTCATGAATGTGTACAAAGTAGTTGCTGCTTTGAAGTGGAACAATTGTTGTGATAAGTTGCTGACATGGTACCATCTGCCAAACATGACACCGCTCATTCCTCCATCGCTAGAAAATACTTTTCCCAATGACACATTCCTCTGCCCTGGTAATGTTTCAGCTGCACTTCCATGTTGACAGTGGTTACAACTTTGAAGTGAAGAATTCAAAAGCATATCAGTTAAATGATAAACCATACGCCGTGCAGCTGTTAAGGGCTTTGTTTGTTCCCAGTTTTGATGGATGGCATTGTGGACTAGATCAGCTGTCATTAGGTAGACAGGTTCGGATCCTGCAAACAGCCAACAAATCTTAAAAGGTACATTCATATCACCGGCCTTAATCCTCAATTCAAGCTGTTTTTGTCAGATCCAAGCTTTTGGTGTTGATGGTTTACATTCATGTTTGTAAGTGATGTACTTGAACACCGATGATGCTCTAAGCTGCCGTACATGCACAGATTTAACTGAAAGGTGAGCCACGTACGTACAAGAATAGCAATGACATCATTTATGTACCTGTTCAATCGCATTATTTCCTCACAAAGCATTAGGTTATGATATGTTCCTTTCACTTTGGCTCAATCAGAAGCTTCTCCGTAAATATCCAACAAATGTGAAATATCCTTGTGTCTCCACTGACCCCCATCACTATTGTTGCTCTCTCTTGTTTTTAACCAGTGAGATCAAATAATGACAACGAGCAACATGAGCAGAGGAGCGACACATCAAAAACACAAATCTACTCTAGAGCCGCAGATTAAAGTGGCCCAGATCTGATTTTAAAAAATACAGTTTGGTTTGTTCACACATTTGTGAAAAGATCAGATCTGAGTCACTTGCCAGTTAAAATGAACATACAGTTGCTTCACTGGCAGAGACCTCCGTCCCTCATACTCAATTTGTAATTGAGTCCCATTTAAATACGTAGATTTCTGACTTGCAAATAGCAGCAGCCTCCTTGCTGTGACACTAACACTCTGTTAGGTTGCATGACTTTATTTGGTGCTGTAGAATAAGTTAATAGTCACTTTGACTGTATTTGATTATTTCATGTACTTTTATGTACAATATTTTAGTCTAATCAGTTCTAAAACCTTTGAGTCAACTAATCAATTAATTGCTTAAGGCGGTCCTCACAATATAAAACCTGTGATTGGTAGACTGTTTTGATAATAAGGATAATCACCTTTACTGGCCAAGTATGTTACACACAAGGAATTTGTTTCCGGTACAGAACCGAGGCAGCCATCTGTGGCGCCAACTCAGCCGATGGCTCTAACCATCGGGAGCAACGGGGGGGTTCAGTGTCTTGCCCAAGGACACTTAGACACGTGGACTGGAGGCACCGAGATTCAAACCCTCAACTGTATGGTTGGGAAACGACTGCTCTACCCACCGCACCACTGTCATCTCCCCCCAATGATGTTATTGTTATGTGAGTAGCAGCTTCAGTTAGAAGTTGTGGGTCCATAACAACTACTACAGTCAGTGTTACTCCTACCACCATTACAACCAGTACTATATCAGGGCGATAGAGCTGCACCATGAGCTCCTGTGTTGGTAAGCATCTGTTATTTGTATGTTTGTGCTAATGAATGAGTGTTTTTGTTGTCGGGCTGCTAACAGGGGCGACGGCCGGTAGCTCTCTGGTTTCAGATTGATTCAGCTGCATGTTTCTGAGGATTAGAGCCAGTAGCCAGCCAGTCTAGACTGGTCTCCAGTTACACTGGATGCACACAATGACTGGGACACAGATGGAGAGGACACCATGGACAATATGCTTAATGGGCGGAGGGGGTTGGAGATGTGTGGGCCCTTAATTGTGTTTGTAGCATGTGTTTGTGTGTTTACACGTGTAGAGGGTGTTATGGATGAATTGTCCAGACAAACTGAGTCATTTATCATAAAAACTGTTAATTGATTTGTCGACACATTGATCAGCAGTATAGATCAGGATTTAAGTCATTTTTCAAGCAAAATTCCATTTTTGCATTTTTCTACTTTATTTTTAATGTCTGCTTTTCTCTTTTCTCCACATTAAGGACATTCTTCAACAAATGTACTGTAGATGGTTTATAATTTATGTTCACAATTATCAAATGAGTACATTTCCTTGTAACCTACCAAGTTTTCCTGAAAGTAATCACCTTAATGGACATGAGTGAGAGCCTCTCCTGATCCCTGCCACCTCACAAAATTACATCACGTCATCAGCTCTAATGAGGTCTACTCCAACAGTCATTATTTTCTTTTTAAAGCACCTTTCTTTGGTAGAGAACAGAAAGAGACTCAAACACTAAAAAGGACTGAAGTATGTACAGCCAAGATTTTGCACAGCTCAGTCTGAATCTGTTAACCCAGCAGCAAAAGGCCCAGATCCCCTCTGTAAGCTCCTAATTGTGTCATATTGTTCTGGTGGACTTTGAACTCAAAAGGGGAATAGTTGACACCCAGGCCTGCTGTCTGCACACCCTCTGTGGTCTGTGTGTGTGGGGGTCTGTGTAGGATGGGTTAAAGCCTAAGGTCCTGCTGTCTTCCTGTGGGCATAAAGGGGAAATGGCTTAAAGTGTCAAGAGTCTGACACACAAATCATACAGTCAAAGACGTACGTATATGTGTGGCCTGAGAGAGCACAAAAAGATGTCATGCTTACATATCCATCCGGAAACATTTTTCACCCCCAAACCTCTCTCAGCCTTCTTCCTAGCCGAAGACTGCCGGGTTGGCTCCATCTTTCTGGGAAGGTCTTTCTCAGACATAATCTGTCTTCAGAGGCATTTTCTTTCCTCACTGTGGGCTGGGCTGAGATTTGCGTGACACGTGTGTGTCAAGAGCAGCTGATGTAGGTGGTGATGTCCAATTTCAAGGAGTTTGAAAATGCAGGCACTGACCAGTCATGAAGAAGCTAATGAAAGATGCTACTAGAGCTGCACTATGGGAATTGTAGGAATCATTGTTTTTGTAGCTTGGTCCATAAGAACTAAAAATGAGAATGTCTCAGTCTCATCTCTGGAAAAAACAAAGCCCCAATAAGCCTAAAATATATGCTAACTGTCCGGCACCAAGATTGAGTGACAAAGTTGGCAAATCGATGGTGAACAAATTGAAGCATTTAGCCAGATATTTTTCTCAGAGCAAAATAAATCTAAAAAGGAGAGCGAATAAGGGGGCTGTAAACACAACTCCAAGTGAAGGATAGTAAGCAGGTGTTCCGATTTAGTGTAGTAAAATGTAACTCCGTGCTGTATTTTTACACAAAGGGCTGTGCTAGTCACGTTCTGACCGTCCCCTGTACATGATTGGTCAGCGCCATGCCTTTGCTGGTTGATGTCGCTGTTCAGTGGGGCAAAAGTTGAACCAGATCCAACTTTTTCACAGCACGGGGCTGCATTGTTTTGCCAGAGCCCCCTGGTGCAGGCTGTAGCAAAAGCAATCCTTCATAGAAATGAATGGAGAGGGCTGCGATTTCTCACACCTTTGAAACTCAGAAGGATGCGACCTAATGGTCTTTATTTACTTCATGTCTAAATAATCCACTGCTAGCAGACTGTCCTTTTTACACCTTGATGTGATGTCAGTGTGTGTTTACATTTTATTTCCACTGGCCCCAGGAGGCCAACATTGGTTTGTTCAGGTTTATATACGTTTGTTACCTTCCACCTCCATGCATAAGATAAACTCATGCAGTGCTGCTTCAAACATGTTATAGACTAGATCAATAACAATGGATGAATATGTAATTTTTTGCACTGGAATACCTTCAACCCACCAACCTCCCTGTTGGAGTGTGTCATCATGACAGTTTGTGTGAGGCCTGACACATCTCAGGATTTCTGAGGATCACTGAGCTGACAGGTCACGAATGATGTGGCGTCAGGGCAAAGTCGGCCAGAGATGTTCCACACCATCCAAATCTGCTTTACCCAGAGGGATGGATTAATTTTTACATGCTGGAGTGTCGATCCGGAAGAAACTGTGTTTGGCACTGATTGGGCTTTTTATCTTTATGTGAATGATCTTGGTCCCTGTGGGATGATAGCATGTCTACACATAATTGTATTTTCCATCAGTGCATGTGTTGGTGTTTGCTGCTGCCAGCAGACTTAACATGTAGGCACAAGATTTAAGAGCTTTGGAACCACATGAAACCCTGGTTGACCCTCTCATTTGGTCCATGTGGAGTTAAATCTGACACTACTTTGATGCTGGTAATATTTTTTCCATCATGCTTGTGTCATTTTGTGACTAACAGTGGTGTATGCCCATAAAGCACAGGTGCAGTTGGAAGTGATCAAGCACCACAAGAAGTTGTTTTGAAACAGATGTAGTTTACCCTTAAAGATGGCTGACCTGTGGCGTAATATCACGATGACAGCATTACTATTTAATACTGGTGGAATATTTTCACAGATTAGAGCACACACTCTGACTGGATTTTAACCCTCCAGCATTGGCTGCTTTAGAAATCTGCTGTTATCAGCTGTTTGATGGATGCCACACCCCCTCTGCCACGGTCGTTACTGTACCTGCCACATGCACAAACCACAAAATAACTGGTTACATGTTAAGGAAGCACTAAAGACAGATTTATCTAAATGTGTAAGCACTGCTCCTGTATTTTCCCCTGAGGAACAATAAATGTTTTCATCATTCAACACCACAACGTAATCTCTGAATAAACAATACCATGCCAATCTTTGTTTTTAAACCGCATTACAAGAAATTACTGAGGAATTAATATGTAGCAAGATGTTACCCATGCAAGAACAAGATAAAAGTCCTATATCATAAGCTGCATGAGTCCTTCTGGTACCTGAACTGGAAATTATTACTTAAGTCACCACTATCGTCTCCTTTCTCCTTAATTCAAAGCCGTTTATATTCAGAACCATATAGGTTTAGCACTGGCAATTAAATAGCACTGTTCATTTTAGTTTCAGTTTTTTATCTAAATATTTTGTTGCACAAATTAAATGTTATATAGTCATATACAGAAAAAAGAATCATGGTGTTGGTACAACAACATTTGAACGCCTGCTTGTTTTTGATTTTCTAAATCTTTACTTCAGCTCCTTGTTTCACACTGGGCTGATAGACAGGTTTCTTGGTCTTCCACTTCGATTTTTGTGTTCAGTGTGTTTGTTTTTTTTTCTGACATTTTTTTCTGATATAAATAATCATAACATTGCTAAAACAACAAATCTAATGGTGGCGTAAGACTTTTGCACAGTACTGTATGTGAAGGGGTCGGCTCATTGTGATGGACCTACAAAAAATATTACCCGCTTTGTGGCTATAAAACATCTCTGTGTCTTTTGGCTCATTATTTTGGTTTCAGGGCCCATATTTATTGTAAATCTTTTAACAACTACACTACTGTCCTGACCTTTCTGATCATTTTATGGAGTGTTTCATGTTCATACAGTTGTACACCTGACAGCGTGACACATAAGCAGCTCTAGTGGCCATACTGGAAGTCATACAGTAACTGTTTCAGCATCAATGAAAATTAAATGTTGATGGTTTTTTACTTTTTACAGCTGGGCCATATCAGTATATTTCACCATTTCTGTGCTGATATAAGAAATTATCTGAATAGCACTGAAGCATTTGATTAACAGAGAATAACAGCATGTTATCTACACAATCATTAAAAAGCCATTTCACTAATGGATCTCTATGATGCTGTTGCCAGAGAGACTGGTGATGTTAACTGAAAAGCTTTTGTACTATTGCCCACATTTATCTTCATCTCTCCATCTGTTGCCATCTGACTCCTGGCCTCTGGTGTTTCACTGAGGACAGTGGCATCGGTGGGGCTACACAGCTCAGATCGGCCTCAGCTGATTTAGAGTCACGCTCGGTGCCAAATGTAGATAGATGTAATCTGCAAATGGTCTCCAGCCTTTTCACAATATTCTGCTTGAAGGAGCTGAACTTTTAATATTGTCTATCTTCTATCATGAAAACAATTGCAAGGCATCAAAGCAGAACTGAATAAGTATGAAAAATCCCTTTTTGAAATTTAATATGAAAGCCAACAATAGTTGAATAATATATTTTATTCATTTTGTCAGAACAACGCTCATATCATATGATACTTTAGGACATTTATGAATTAGTCATAATGTAATCAAGTTATTTTAAGTAAGTACTATATTGTTTAGTGTCTTTTAAAATTAAATTAAATATTTTAGGCAATGAAAAGGCAAATAAAAAAAATAGAGAAGAGTTCCTGTCAGCAGCTATTTTTGTCAAGTAAAAGTTATATTTGGGTTATTTTTTTGCTTTTTTTAAACTGTAGTCCTTGGGTTTGGGTAATTGACACAGCAAAACGTGTCTATTTATTTATAGATGTGTCAGTGATCCTCAGTGTGTTTCATCAAACCAGGAGTAATGGGAATTATACCGACCTCCTAGAAGTGCTGAAATAGTTTGTCAGTATTTCATGCAGCGGTCACACCCTGTTACACACCCTCCTGAATACCTGGAATGAGTAACACGGTCCGGCACACACACTCATCACCCTGTGTTGAAAGTGTGCAGGCTTCCACATGTATATGCATGAATGTAGACAGACAGGTACACACCACACACACTGAGACACAGGTAAGGCAACATTCATACAAACACTGAAGGACCTGAGTCATGGCACTCAAACTTTACCCTGGGGTGTACCCTCGTTCCACCTCCGCTCCTTCTCCCCTCCTACCTCCTTCCCCTCTTCTCAGGTGGGGGGGGGCACACTGGCGTCATCTGTCTTCTTCAAAGCACTGAGGTGAGAGCCCCACTCCTCTGAAGAAGGCTAGGATCCCAGTTAGCCGGAGGCTGACCTCCCTCTACCCCACGGAGGTATCAGAAACAAGAGGCTCTGGTGGCGAGTCCTCTTTAAAAACACACTCATAATGGAACTGTTGCTGAAAGGCTGCCCAGCTGCTGGTGCCTCACAAATGTACCTTTCACTTCTGGCTCACTCTTTTTTTTTCCTCCAATCTCTACCACTTCTTCTGGCTGTTATCTCTCCTACGCTTCCCCATCTGCCTCTTTCTTCTCCACTCTCACTCACTCTGGCCCACCCTTCATGCTAAACCTCAATGCTTTGATACCCTTCATTTAGCATGTCAGCAGTGATGACACATGTACCCATTCATCCACCCCTGTCTACATTGTTAGAGATGTATTCCAAATCAAGCAGGGACAGGCATAACCTTTTGCTTCCCATTGAAAATTTTCTGCCCAATAAAGCCTCCAGACATTCAATTGGTTAAATATTTGGTCTTTTGAAAAGGATTCTTTCTTGGAGATCCCTCATACAGAGCCATTAGAGTATAATTTGCCTGGTTTTCAATGAGATCCTGTCAGGGCCGAAGGGTCTTTTATCTCTATGGGTGTCTTGAGTGGCTCTCATGTCTGGTTCTGAGCAAGCAGAGGCTCAGAACTGAGCTGAAGGGTGACGTCAACATGAGTGACAGCAGGGTCAACAGCAATGGCTTGGACAAATCCTCCTCTATCTGGTCTAGAGTCCTCTGGGGCTACTCGGGGAGCTGCTGTGAATCACCTTGAGCTTAATGATTTGCAGATTTAGAGAAAGGAAGGGGCTGGACCCTGCAGGGCCGAAGTTTATCTCCTGGACCTGATCCTTTGATCTGGCCCATAGGTCGACCCTGCAGACAGAAAGTGTGTGTGTCTTTGTATTACTTACATTATGTTAACACACTCACGTTGTGGGGACTCACTGAATTTTAGGGTGGCAACATGGTTTAAGGTTAGTGTGAGGTTTGGTGTTAGGTTAAGTATTGGGGTTAGGCAAGTAGTGGTTATGGTTATGGTTAGGATACATTTATAGGAAATGAATGTAGGTCGATGTAAAGTCCCCACAAGGAATGAAAACACAATGTGTCTGTGTGTAAGAAGTGACAAAGCTTATATCTCTTGTGTGAATGTGTGTTCTGAGATGTTTGGGCCTTGAATAACCTCAGTACAATCCTAAGATTCTGGCAAGACCATAAAAGTAATTTACAATTGTCCACTGATGCATTACCTGATCCTGTTGTCCTGTTTCCATGAGGAGAAATCCACTGTTGTGATTTGTTTGTTGTTGTCCCTCAGTTGTTCTAAACAGCCACTGTAATTCAGCAGTGTTGTGACACAGCCACATTTTACTTACTAACAGAGCAAGTTTACTGTGTACTGGATTTTCATTCAATGTTGTAATGATACTTTTATCTAGTGTATTGTTTTTCTTATTTATTTTTCACCTTTTCATTTCCTCTCTTTCACTGCTCCTTTTTTTTTTTTTTTTTTTTTTTTCGTGGTAAAGATGTTT
>NW_018127999.1:1165828-1172864 GCF_001952655.1 Monopterus albus
AATAAGAAGAAACATTTTCCCATAACAATATATTTCACAAAATGCCAGGTTGAAATTACAGGGGGGAAAAAGACTTTAATTAAAAAAAACTGTGGCTCATTCTATGATGCATTACTTCTGTTAACGCGCACTCTGATGGGAGTGACTGCGTGTGTGGTCAGAGGTGCCTTTGTTGCACAATGCCAGCACAGGATACTGGAGTAGACCCACATATCACTGCAGCAAGGTAAGAAGTCATTAATTTTTGCCACAGAATTTAGTAAAAGACAACGGATATATTATTACACTATGTTGCCACTGAAAGGTGACAATACTAAACTGTTACCAAGTAGGATGGTCATGGTTTCCAGATGCTGCTCCACATGTTTCGTTGACCGCAGAGCCTTCCACCCGTGAGACAAATTCAGCTCAAGTTTCAACAAAGTTCTTACACAAGAAAATGCAAATTAAATCATCTCCATTAACTAGTATGTGAATATTGGAAGTTAGCATATAGAGAAAAGCTAAACCAATCCAGAAAAACAAAGGCACGTCAAGATTACTGAAATCTTGAGAGCTTAAAAACAGAAATCAGCATGAAAATATAGCACACTGATTTGAGTCAGGCTCCACACAGATTTGACATTTCTGTTGAAGTCACTTGTTTGATGTACCTCGTGTTTTATTTCACTGCAGTAAGTCTGTGGTCATTGTATTTTCTCACACTTTGCTTTTATCCATACGATTATGACTGAGATGTGAAATCTTGAGTTTGCACATTCCACTCTGCACAAATGTGCATGGAACACATTCAAGTCGAAGTTTCCCCTTGACCAACACTTTATTCCATGGCACAGTTGGAGTTCAATCAAAATTTCCATTAAGTTTGGAAGTCTCTGGATTTTAATTAAAATTGCTGCTGATATTTGTAGCATCCAGAGAATTAATTATTTTTCTGTGGCTCCATCATCAGGCAAGCATTTCCAACTGTGCCATTACATTTACTGAGCACATTCATGCTGCTCAGAGGATGAACTTACACACCAACCTCAGCCCAAAACATCTACATCACTCACAACTTATCACATAATCTGATGGCCATATTGCTTTGAAATTTAATTTAGGCTTTCAAAGAGGTGACCCCACTGCCTCTCCTGTAGTGCCACCCTCAGGACAAACTTCACAACTGAGAAGAAGGCTCAAGAAGGTGTACGATTTGTCTTTGCTATATATTAACATTTAAGTCAGTGTTAAAGTTTGTGACCCTCAGATTGTTAGCAAATGGGAATGTGAAGTGTAGTTAAAGGCTCACTGTCCTCAGTGGACAAAAGCGGTTCTCCTTTATTCCACTATAATGAAGTTCCCATCTGACTGCTCACCAAACTACGGATGAAGACATTGCAGCGACCACCCACCACTACTCGTGCATCATACTGGAGCAGCGTGCGGGCCATGTTTGTCTGCTGCTGACAGATGGAGTCAGGCAGAACCTGAGGTCCTCTCCTTTATCTCTGCATCTTACTAGAGTGACGTTAGATGATTCATTTCAATTCAGAATTGAACATGTCTGGCTTGGACTTTATTGCAAGCGCCCCTCTTGAAAGGCACCTTATGCAAACGTTTTAGTACACCCTTTTTCACAACCTGATTCATAAAAAGGAGCTGTTACAAAAGAGCCGCCTATTCCAGCCAAACATTCATTCTGGCTACCACTATAATGTTCTGGCGAAGATGTTGTTACTGGTGACAGGAAGTGGTCAGCTGGGTTTCCGTTTTGCATTCTGTATCAATTTTTTTCCCCATTTTTGTGATGTCTTATTCACATTTTATCCAATGGGATGGACTACATTTTGCCCATGTAATGTGTCTCTGAAATGCATTTTATGATAGACTAGGGTTGGAAAATGGTGTGGCTTGTTATGAGGCTGTGAAGATTTTTGATGGCATGGGCTCTTTGGATCCAAATGATGGGTCAAACATGACTTAATTTATATACTTCTACTGAACTTCCACGGGAATGCCCTTCTATTCTTTGGCACATTTAATTGTATATTTCCTATGGATTTCATCTGTATTTGGCCTTAGGGAATTGCAGCTAACATTTACTATACTGTATAGACAGTAGCTGTTAACTTTTCTTGCACCATAGCTTTGTGTCGTGATCTTCTGAAAGTTACGACAACCCCATCACTGAATCTAAAGCCTGTAAAACTTTTAATCTTCCTCAACCTGTTTCAGGCTACAACAGTGGCATTATGCAGCTTTAAAACCTGCATTTGACAACATGGATGCATTTCTTGTTTCATCATCCATCAAAACCCCAGCACAGCTCTGCCACTTGCCACACAGGCAACACTGACTCTCAGATTGGCAGTCTAAACACATATTTCAGGCTTGCCCTCCCCCTCAGGCATAAGACTGGTGGCTCTACTGAAACCTTTCACAGTGTGGCGAGGGATCAGGACTGAATATTTTGGATCTCAGACTCTTGAGCCACTGGGTGACACATCTCTGTCTCTGTCTTCTGACATTGCTTTCCACAGGGGCAGCAGCTGTATCCCATGTCTCCTTCTCTGCCTCCTTGCCGTGACTGACAGCTACACTCTGGCTTCATTATTGCCACACAAAAGCCATATTTGAACCCATATTCATTGTTTTTTTTTTCAGTGCAGTTGATTGGGGGGGGTGGAAGAGGAGAGCAGGAAGGGAGGGAAAAGCTCCCCAAATGAAAATCCTAAATCAGTATGCCCTGCTGCCGCAGCTGAGGCCTAGGCAGGGATTGCATTTAATTTATTCTCCTAAGCCTGGGTATCAGGCCATCAAAAGGAACCAAACTATCAGGTTTCCAGCACTAAATGGCCCAACAGAGTGATGTGGCCAGCCTGGGATCCAACTTAACCCTTTTGAGGTGGCAGAGACAGCATACTAATTTATCTCCTGACACTAAAAAGCTACAAGCACAGAGGTTCCTGAGTGCCATAAAGACAGTGAGGAAGTGAAGGTGACATGCTGGGGATGGGTGGCACTCTGCTAGCATTTGATAGATGTTGGATATCCCTTGTTTAGTAGTTGTGGATCATGGGATTAAGCAACATGGGCATGAGGTAAGCCATAGGACTATAGTTTCCTTTCTAGTAACCTGTTGAAATGCCAGTCCAGTCTCTGTAGGAAGTCACATTTGATTGTTTACATCCGGTGCCAGCGTTCAGTATCGATGCAGGATGGAGTTTGTTCTTTATGCAGTGAAGCAAATAAATAACAACACTGAGGTCAGGGTAGTGGCTGAGTAGCCCCTCTCGAAATCACCATATGTCAACACTGGACATTTCTGCACTTTATCACATACAGTACATCACTGCCAACATTAAGCGCTAGCACATGCACCAGTCTGTCAGGTGGTGGATGGGCAAGTACAATGGCTTTCAAGTTTTATCACAAACATTTTTATTTTTAAAACCATAACCACAGTCTTGCCCCACCATTAGCTGCCATGCACAGACACTAAACGTAGCGTTGTAATGTTGCCGTTAGACATAGTAAAACTTCTTGTCTTGTTTATTATTTGATGATACAAAGGTCTTTCTATGTGGAGTCTGCATGTTCTCCCTGTACCTGCGTGGGTTCTCTCCGGGTGCTCCGGCTTCCTCCCACAGTCCAAAAACATGCAGCAGGTTGACTGGAGATTCTAAATTGCCTGTAGGAGTAAGTGTGAGTGTGGGTGGTTGTTTGTCTACGTGTCAACCCTGTGACAGACTGGCAACCTGTACAGGGTGGACCCATCCTCTCATCCATTGGCAGCTGGGATTGGCTCAAGCACCCCTAAGGCTCTATTCGGAAATAAGTGGTATACTGTAGATAATGGATGGATGGATGTTGCAGGAAGCTTCAGCTGATGAGCTTTTATTTTTTATTAAGGTGCAGCATCTTTTTTAAAGTTATACTTTAAATGTGAAGTTACAAAACCCGGAGGCGTGCTGTAGATTTAGTGTTGATTGAGATGAGATTCACACATGATACCGTGTTGCCAGCTGTTGACACTAAGACAGTGAAATAGGAGCCAAAGGAGGTGAAAAAAAACATTTGACAAAACCTGAACGGTTCCCATGTGGTTTTAAACTGGGCTCAGCCAGTACTCAAATCAAATGGGCTCGTTCTACTTGAGTCAAGTCTACTTTGAGCCCAGATTACAACGTTTTCTCAAAATAACCAACTTGGATTGCATGAGGTCAGACCCAGCACTATTGTGCTCCTGTGTAAATCCACCTTGAGTTCTTAGAAATTATCACATTTCTCATTGCAACTTTGTCCTCAACCACGTGAAACCCAGCTCTGACCAAACACAATCAAAGGCCACTGTTCAGCCGTTGCTGAGAAACACAAAACTGTAACCGTGCTCAAAAACATACTTCACAAAGACTTAACCTGAAAAGCAGTTCCACCACAGAGACTTTATAAAGTTTTATGAACGCATTCTAATATAAGGAGTGGTCCTGATGCACAGATGAAGCCCTGGAACCTTTAGGGGGTTAAAGGAGACTTACTGTTTTGTGAGCTGTGTCCCAACAGGCAGTGGGATTTCAAAGTTGCAGTTTGACTGATGTCGTATGATCCATGTACTGCATAATTTTATGAATATAAAACAATGCAATATGTGTGTTTTTTTTTTTTAATGCTTCATCATGCTGGTGACAGCCGCAGCCAGAGGCATTATATTTTCAAATTGTCTGTCCGTCCGTATGAATCTTGTGAGTATGATATCTCAAGAAAACCTTGAGGGAATTTCTTCAAGTTTGGCACAAGTATCCACTTGTGAATTTGACTGGTTGGCTGAGGCATACAATCCCAAAGTGGTAATTCTAGTTTTATATAAAAACTGCAGCACTAAGCCGTCAGAATCAAGACATGGTGTAAGGAATTTACTTTCCCTTAAACTACAGGCTATACGCATTCATCTATAATTAGATCAGATTATGAAATACGAATTCTTATTTGTTTTATTGTTATATCTGATTTATTCAGGTGAATTGTGATACCTATATGCACACTTTAATTATGTGCTGTTGTGTAGTGTGTGAGACAGTTTTCTTCTTCTTCTTAGTATTAGTATTTTTATCATAGTTTTGGTCTTGGGCACATTTCTCTTCAAAAACCTTTTTTCTCAGTGAGATAATACATTAGAAATTTTTAACTAAAATAAAGGCAGTTGAAATATTATGTCGCACACTGGCATGAGAAAGCCCAGTGCATTGTTTTATTTGTGTATTTGAGTATTAAAATTGGAATTCTCTTTTTTTTAAAATGTAACTATTACATTTTGGTGTCAGTTTTCTGAAATAATGAAAGTGGTACATGCGAAAATAACATTTTGGCCTTTTTTCAACTCATGATCAGCTGTTACCTATCGCTGGTGTTCAACAATGAGCCCAGTGCCACCACATACACTGGGAGTCAGAAACCAGTAACAGATGGCAGCAGACTATTGCTGTTATCAGGCTCCGGTCACGACTTGCAGCCATAAAGAACATAATATTACTTCTTTCTTGTGAACACATTGGAAAGCTGGGTAGATCTCTGATGACCAGTTCCTTACCCCTCTCCTTCTTGATCTTCTCCCACTGTTTGCTTTACTTTATTTTATGTTTTTTCTCCTCCTCCCCCTGTAATTTTTTCGTGCAAATAATAAAATTTCATCTGTGCAGGTTCTGGGAAAGGCAACCCTTAGATTGGCCCTTGCTCATACAGATGCTTTGAATTTACGGAGCTTTTCTGCTTGCAAGAAGAGGCAGGGGGGAGGTGGTGGGATAGAAGGTGGGATGGAGGGAAAGCGATGGGAGGGGTTAAAGTAGGGGGTGAAACCTGCCTGTATTTCCTGAGGATTAGACATCAGATGGGCGCCCTCAGAGGAGGTCTCAGGTCCCAGCCTCCCCGGATGGCTGGGAAACTGACCCCCATCTGACTCCTTGGTCTCCACTCTACCCTGGCAGTATGTAGCCCCAGGCTGGAACTGAGCCCTGGACTCAGTTTGATGAGCAGCCTCACTGCTGCCTGCATGGTAGACAGACCACATTGGTGCCTTATATATACAGTACAATAATAACATTTGATCTTCAAAGGACAACTCCAGTTTAGCATAACTTGGGTCATAACTAAAATAATTAGTTATAGTAATTCTGAGAAAAGGGCAGCATCACAAAAAGAAAACAAACAATCACACGGATAGCTTGGTGGTTAACACCACTGTATTTGGTACGGCAGGACCAGGTTCGATTCCTTGTCAGGGTGCGGTCAATATCCAGAGTGGGCCCTTAGCAGGGCCAAACCAAGCTTCCCCTTTTCCTTGTTCTAAATGCGTGCTTATCGAACGAGTGGCATAGCTCAGTGGTTAACACCACTGACTTTGGTACGGCAGGTTGGGGTACAAGTTTCGTGTGCTTGTCTGTGGGACTGCAATAATCGTCAGCTCTTATCAACACTTCAGTCTTTCCTGATGTAAACCATTCTAACCCAGTGTCCATTTTATGTGTTGTTGCTGCGCATCTCTAAAAGATCAGCAGTGCCAAGACTGAGTTATGCGTCTTTTCAAGCATAACACTCAGAATATTTTTATATTTTGCTATTCTTCAAAAGTATGTTTTTATTTCATAATGCCTTTTAATGTCCCGTTACTACAGTAGCCTAGATGGGACATTACTGTATGTTCATGCTGCTGTCTGTGACTCTGCAATAAACATGCTCTTGAACACAGTAAGTCTAGAACAATTCATAGCAGAAACTCTACTTATAGAGTAGATGGTCTGGTAGGAATATGCATAAATGTGCATTTTAATGAGGGGACTGATTTCACAAAAACTGCACGTTAACCTAACATATTCAAATTATTACCAAATAGATACCGTTATGCAAAAAAGTATGTATATTGGTAGCAACACATCCGTGCAGATTCTCAGTCATCCAGGTCATAGTAAGCTGAAAAAACGTAGAAAAAAAAAATCAACTGGACTAGGTTTTAGGTCGAAGACGTTTCACCTCTCATCCAAGAGGCTTCATCAGTTCTGCC
>NW_018127999.1:1173237-1192796 GCF_001952655.1 Monopterus albus
GCTGCTTAGTTTCACCAATGTACAAGTCGTTACACTCCTGACTACACTTAATTGCATTCACCACATCACTCTGTTTATGTCTGGGTGTTTTGTCCTTCAGGTGGACCAGTCTCTGTCACAGGGTGTTCCCTGGTTTAAAGTTAACTGGGATATTGTGGTTGCGAAATATCCTTTTTAACTTCTCTGATAAACCAGCCACATAAGGGATGACAGTGTTATCCCCTCTTGTTTCTGGTTTCTCCCTGTTGGTGTTGGGCCTCTTCCTTGCTTTGGTGAAGACCCACTTGGGGTATCCAAAAGCCTTAAGGGAGTTCTGGATGTGTAGTTTCTCTTTCTTGGCCCCTTCTGCAGTTGTGGGCACTTCCTCTGCCCTGTGATTTAGAGTTCTGATGACTCCCAGTTTGTGTTGAAGTGCATGGTGCGAGTCAAAAAGGAGGTATTGGTCTGTGTGTGTAGGTTTCCCATATAGTTTTACCTTCAGGCTTCTGTCCCCTCACAAGTGGACTGCACAATCCAAAAAGGCCAGACAGTCATCTCTGGCATCTTCACGAGTGAACTTGATGTTGATATCTAGGAGTCTGTATGCTTGGTGAAAGCCTCTGCCTCCCAGGTCCTGATTTTAACCCATGTATCGTCCACATAGCGGAACCAGTGGCTGGGAGCGGTACCAGTGAAGGAAGACAGGGCTTTGTCCTCAGATTCTTCTATGTACAGGTTGGCATCTATAGGAGACACCGGGGAGCCCATAGCACAGCCGTGTTGCTGCCTATAGAAGTGCCCCCCCAAACTGGAAGTAGGTAGTGTTTAAACAGAGTTCCAGCAGAATGCATACATGGTCTGGGGTGAGGTTAGCCCTGCTGTTCAGCGTGTCATCCTTCAGGAGTCTCTTCTTCACCGCCTTGACAGCCTCTGTAGTGGGGATGCAAGTGAACAAGGATGTGACATCATATGAGACCATGGTCTCATCCTGGGACAGTTGCAATTGTTTGCTTTCCTCGCAAAGTTCCTGGGAGTTAATTACGTGGTTTTCTGTGTTTCCCACCAAACAAGCCAGAATGGTGGCCACGTGCTTGGCTATGTTGTAAGTTGATGCTGTTGGGCAGCTGGACCTCTCTTCTAGTTACATGACTAGAGTCTTCAAAACTGTGGTCCAGGCGCATGCAGTGTAACAGCGTGGAGAAAAATGTGAGGTACTCTGCTTTGATGACCCAACCAGAAGGGATTTCCCATTTAGGCCAAAACTTCAGCAGCATTTTTTTTAAAAAGTGTGATTTCCAGGCCCTGTCTTCATTGTGGTCTTTCCTCAATAAAGCTATTACAACTTTAAAACTTTCTTGTTCTGCTTTCAGGCACTGGTTCAGGTCTCAGTTCTTCACTGTATTGAAGAACTGAGACCTGAACCAGTGCCATTTAAAAAAGTGCCATTAAAAAAAAGAGGGATACTTGGTGAAATGGAGCGTGATTTTGAGGCTAAACAGGAGTTTGAATGACAACCGTTTTCTCCAATCAGTTCATATTTCTTGCACATTTGAGCCTCTCCTCCCCTACTCACCTGATATTTCCTTAATTTTCCTAGCCTATACTTACATTAATATAGTAACAGCATCAAACTCTGTTGGAAAAAGCAATTGAGGCATCTGTACTTATTTTTAGTTTCTGCTTCTTCACATCTTACCATACCTTTTTACTCCACTAGATTTATTTGATAACCAGAGTTTATATTTTCTTTTCAGAATTAGATGAATAAAAAGGAAATACGGTATAAGCCTAATCATGAGACTTCAGTAATCTCTGGTGACAAATTTACAAGCTACTCACCATAAGTTCAAACTTTAAGTTAAATTTATCCCTACCTTTACCAGCTACAACATTAAAACGATGAACAATAATGAACCAGAAATTATAATGAAATATACATTGTGAAATGTATTTTATTATTACACAGCACAGTGAGCGAACGAACGACTCAAAACTGAGGATTCGAAAGGTGTACTAATCTTTAAAAGATTTATTTAAAAACGAACGACGCCAAACCGAGGACTCTAAAGGTGTACTAATTTTAAGCGATGTTGCGCATGCGTGGTCAACACAAAATGAACAAATCACTCCCCGAGATGACCCGATGTTCTCGAGTCATGGAAAGATTCGTTCAAAATGAACGAATCATTTGTGAATGACACATCACTAATTAGGGGTCGCCACAGCAAATCCAATTCTCATGAGTAAATTTGGCACGTTTTTACGCCAGATGCCGTCCTGACACAACCCTCTCTATTTATCCAGGCTTGGGACCAGCACAGAAGGCACTGGCGTGAAACTCCTGTGGCTATTCACACTAAACCTCAGTAGGCCTACTCCTAAACTGAGTTAAATGTGCAACTTGCTACTTTCTGCCTGTACACAGATGTTCACAAACAGGCTTGTTTTCAGTGTCTTTGTGTAACATAATATGTATAAAGCTTTTATTCACAAGAACAAAAAGGTTTTTACATATAAATCTTTCCTACACATGCTCACAAAAACTGTGACCATATACATACATTGCTATTTGTACCATTAAATTGCCATTCCTTTTCACTAGCAGGCAGTAATGGTTCACACTTTAGATTTGTGTAATGCTGTGTGCCACCACTAAAGGGAAGCATTACTGTGTGCTGAGATGGAATAGGAAATAAAAAGTTACAAGACATGTTTTAGGCAAAACTGTGGCTTGTTCCTACCGTTTATTCTTTAAATAAAATCTGAAACCACTAATATTTAGTATGAATAAAGAGTGTACAGTGTACTGTGTACTGTAGTGTACTGTACAGAGATAAATGTAAGAATTTAGTTTTCAGCTGCTTTGGCAAGTCTAGCAACGCAGCTTATCACACGTTGTCAAATGTAGTTTATATCTAAGGAATCAAAAATGAGCGATGTATCCATGCCATTATTTTTAGTCAACTTAGGATAGTACTGAATGTTAGGAGCAGTTTACTTTTCCTGATGAACACAAAAAATACTATTTAAAAGCTGTTTATTTTGCAAGTCATCTTACAACAAACCATACACCTGCATCTGTTCTGCAACACTGAGTTATTTCCCCTGTAACACAGTGAAGATGGATTCATTACTTCCAACCAAACACACTTTTAAAAACGGAGGCTCAAAGTCCCTGGCAGCTTTCTGACAAAATTATCTCACAACTTCAAGAGGACCAAATGATGTTTTAAAGGTATTTTATTAACGGAGTGTATACAGACCTTTTGTAGAATCACCAATTGTAGCAATTTTTTAGAAAGTGTTTTATATTTTTTATCATAAGAAAATTAGGCTGTTGAAAAATCCAAATGCAGCAGAGCAGTCAAGTTCCTTGTATATGTCCGTCCGACCCAATTCAAATCCAACTCAAATGGACCAGCGTCGGTGTGAAGAGGCCTGCTGCAGCACAGAAAATGGCTGAGGTTAAAAATCCAATTTGTAATTTCAGGCAGCCATCTAGTGGCAGCTGAGTGAAAGAGAAACCCAAAAGCAACGACAGACAGACAGAGCCTCTATTTCCAGCAAACGTGAGTACATTTTTATGGTTTAACAAAGACAAAACACACACACACAAAAAAAGATATCACTCACATTTTTTCCCCTTTCAAATCATCTGCATCTTTTAGAATCAGTGTGGAAATTAAAACAGAAAATAAGAATCTATGTTACAGTCCAATATTTTACTATAACATTTCACAAATACTCCATCTATATAAACACTGATAGGAACGCACAATATAAACCAGGTGCCCTGCAAAAACCTCCAAACAATTTCATGCCACTAATTTTAGTTTGTATAAATGACAACAGGTGATCAATTTAGAGTTTAAACTCAAGGCGCTAGCACCAGGAGTATAGAACATGGGCGTGTACCATTTTTTTTCCCCAATTGATTAATACTTTTTAATCCAAGGTCTTTGCAGCACACTAAAACAGTTTTGACTGTGTTAACAAAGACAAAAAAAGAGGAATCTGCAACACACAACACAAAAACAAAAACTGTTATATTGGTCTACTGACAGCTAAAGTAGAGCAAACTGAACTTTTCTTTATGCTTTACCCTTTCATTATACAGTACTATTAACAACAGAGATGTTCCAAAATGCAGAACAAACCAAAATAATTAAGTAGGAATTATGTTTTGAGCCAAAAAGAAAGAGAATAGCTCTTTATTATCTTTACTGCCTTCACATGCATGAACCCGTATTTATTGGACTTCTCTGGAAGTCTTGGACTTGAGGTGTAGCTATCTCTCGAACATTTTTATTTAATGAAAATTAAATTTTAAAGTGAGTCTTCTCACTCATTGAATCTGTTTTGAGTGGCACTGCCTGTGTTAAAAGACTGCAGAATGAACAGTGCACTTTTAGATTTAAACACCAGAGGTGACAAGTAAACAAGGAATTAAAATCGATAAGAAAAATACAAACATAATGCAAAATCAAGTTCCCAGCCTTTAAAAGATTCTTCTTTCTTCTTCTCTTCATAGTTACCAAACCAATAGTAAACACCTTTCTATTTCCTTGCAGGAAAAAACGAGGTGAGGGAGAAGGAACAAGTAGGAGAACACGCCAGACTCTTAGCTCGTCTCCAGTTTGGCCATTTCCTGCACGTAGATCCCAATGCTCTCGCTGTCAAACAGCACAAAGTAGACGGTCTTGATGGTGGAAGACATGGTGGCCACAAAGTAGCTGGAAATAGCTTTAAGGATCAGCTGGGCCGCTGTCTGCTTCGGGAACCCATTCCTTTAAGCGCGCACGCACGCACACACACACACAGAGTTGAAATGTGGTCAAACACCAAAAAGACTTCTCATTTTTTATTTACTTGACCATGTCATTCATTATATTTATACTGGAGGTCAACATAGAAACAAAACAGACAGTATCTGGGCAGTATTATAGTCTCAAGCTACTCTGCCTAATGTCTTTTCAGCCTAGAGGGTCTAGTGAGACTCAAAACAAACTGACACTATAAGCTGCTCCTAACTACAGTGGATTAAAGAGGAGACTGGTGACATCTCCGCTGACTCTATAAGGACCATAAGGAGAGTAATGGCGGATCATGGGGACATTGAACAGCTCCAAACATTGGCAGCAGCGCCATAGAGTTACACTGACGTGGCTGCTATTTGCTAAAGTAAGAACATGAAATCAATAGCAATAATTATACTTGTGACATTTTAAGTTAGCAATGTGTCAAAACACGTTTTACAACCTTTTGACACTCCTCTCTCAAATGTTGTCACTTCAATAAATTATGTACCCTGCTAACTAGCTAAATTGAGCCTCCAGTCTGAAGCTAGCGTTACAGTAACTATGTCAGCCCAGTAGAATGCTCTGGTTACTGCTGATGTGTACAAAGCACTAATGTCACACAAAGCTCCAATTACTCCCAAATTAGAATAATATTAATTCAATACAAATGCTAATGCTACCAAAACAAACAGGTTAGCTTTAGATACAGAAGGAAGAAAGCCACATCAGAATCAAATCTGAGTCCTTTGGCTGCTTTTAACCTTCTCCATGTCAAAAAGCCAAACCAATGTCTACCCTGGTTGTTGCTATTTCACCAACAGATCCATCATGTTTTCCTACCTTCCACTACCAATGGAGGGGAAAGCCACAGACTTGAGTTTCTTCTCGTCGGCCAGAGCCAGGCAGTTCTTCACCGTCTTGTCCAGCATCTCCTCACACTTGTCGGAGCCCCAGCCTGGACTGTTACAGTGAATGACGTACTTAGCAGGCAGACCAAAGCCGGCGGTCAACACAGCTACGGCATGGAGAGAAGAGAGGATGAAGAATGGTTAGTCTAGGTAAGGCGGAAAGAAAGATGGAGACAAAGTCATAAGACAAGGTGACATCTGACATGATTGATTGACAAATACCAAATTCTCATGGCTAACAACTAGTTAATGCTTTGCTTCTTTTGGTTTACACATTTTTACATTAATGAATTAATCAATCAAATTCACAGGACTGGGACAGATGTGAGGTCACTGTGACCTCTGTTCACCTAAATCTAATCAGTTCATTCTTGAGTCGGACATTTGTGCCAAATTCAAAGAATTTCACTTAAGCCATTCCTGAGATATCGTGTTCATGAGAGTGGGTCGGATAGACAACCAGAAGACATCATACACCCAGAGGCATTCAGAAAACTGAAGAAACGGGGCGTCACACAAATATTTTGCTATTGGTTAAATGTTTACATACCGGCCTGCACAACACCGAAAACATAACAAAACTAAATGAAATCA
The DNA here is from genome assembly GCF_001952655.1 of Monopterus albus. Classification (NCBI taxonomy): domain Eukaryota; kingdom Metazoa; phylum Chordata; class Actinopteri; order Synbranchiformes; family Synbranchidae; genus Monopterus; species Monopterus albus. The sequence goes on from NW_018127999.1 coordinate 1,179,518, forward strand.
AAATGGGTGTAGTTACCTACACCTTCCACCTGCATCATCACTTTTTCTGGGCAACTACTTGTTGCTGTGCGTCATATTTTGCTAAATCTATGCCACTTTAGTTTAGTCAGAAGTGAGTTAAGAGGTCTGAGATACTTAAAAAAACACTTTGCTTTGTGGAAAATGTGCATAGCAAATCTCCAAGAGCTTACAATGGCTTGACTGGGGTATTATAGTGAGGTGGTCCAGAGAAATAATTTTTCCAGACCACTGGGGAGTAGAGAAGAAAAGGAGAAGAGGAAGAATATGGAAGAGAACAAGAGGAAATGGAGAGAAAGACAAGAAAGGAAGAGAAGACAAGAGGAGAGTCTGATCTCTGGGGCTGAATGTTCATCAAACCAGCAGCTGCGCACCGTGTAACTCAGGCCACAGTGAGCGTGCGATGGACTGGAGTCAATGCCGAGGATGAGCCGATTTCCAGATGGCGCACACAGAGAGGATGGAGAGACTTCACACGGCAGAGCAAGAGCCAGCCACTAACTGCATGTGTGCGGTAAAGTGTGTGCAAGATGATGATTATGGCTTCTATGACTTGCCTGCAAAGTCCAACTTGTTTTATGGTGTGGGTAGGTGGAACAGTATGCGGTGATGTTAAAACCTGTCAATCAAACTGTGCAATCAGTGCACAGTTTGCTGGAGTTTGAGCTCATGTGATGGTCTTTTTTGTCAATTACGCCTTGTGCGTTAGCTCCTGCTAACTAAAAATGTTATGTTGCTGTGGGAATATGAACTGCATTACCTCCTGTGTGGAATATGGTTTCCCTGCAAGAGAGCAACAGCACTACTGCAGGTGTGATCTTCTACTTCTATTGTCAATAAGACAAAAGACCAGAAGCAACAGTGTATTATTCTGTCTCAACAAACACTTCCTCAGGCTTGGTCATTTTTTTCTTTATTTTCAATACTTTCTCTCGTGTTATTGCTTCTTTTTATGAGCTTAACTTGTGGCACAAAAAAGTTTTTGGCTCTTCAGTGCTTCAATAATAAAGGAAGCTCTGGCGATATCACCCCTCAACAGAAGGAAGAATTAATCAAAGTGTGTGAAATCTGTGTGTTGCTGAGGGCTGACTGTTGCTACAGAATCCTGAAATCAGGGGCTGAATGTGGAAGTCAAGTCTTATGTATAGACAAATTTGCCTTAAGGGGTTTCAAAACCCCTTATCCTGAGACCCTAGAGCAGGAAAAGGAAATCCTTTTTTATACAGTGTACAAATTAATTGATCAATGATAATGAAAATAACCAAGGCTGAATTAATAATGAAAGGGTCTGAACCTGGCAAAACCTTCAGATAGCAATAAAAACTGCAACTTGTATAAAGAGATGACAACCTCCATCTGTGATGTCTCTGTGCGCTTACCGCCAGCCACCTCCAGAGGGCCGTTCTTCTTCTTCAGCTCCTGCAGCGCTTCAGTGAACTCCTTTCCTCCTTTTTTTTCCAGAGCCGAGCCTGTAAGCGGAGAGAGGACTCGGATGAATACATCCTTCACATGCTGCTGACAGACAGACGGGCAATGTCATGCAGACAGCCAGGCAAGCAGGCGGACATGAAGACAGACAGGTAGGCAGGCGGACAACCATGCTGTCAATCGTTTGACCTGGCCTGTCGCTGAATCTCCAATTCACGCCTGTCATGCAGTCTGTTACTTTATTTGTGAGGCTCAGAAAAAAAATCTCACAAATGAAGATTCAAAGCTGGTATTTTCCAAATGACTAATTGTGAGTCAGACTAATGCATTAAAGGCCCAACACCCAGTAACTTCTCTACTCACATACTGGCTGATCTGCTGTGGACTTGGACTAGGGCCATTTTCTTTCACTCTCAAATTACAGTAGAGTGAAGAGTTTAAAAAAAAGTGCTAGTAACATATCACTGATGAAAATGTAAGCACTATGTTCATCTTGGTCGTACAAATCACAGCTAGAGAAATTCATGTTTTGGCTACAGCGTCATTAAAACAGGCAGGAATGAAAACATAGTAAGATTGTCAGTTGTTTAAAGAAATGAGAAAAACAGCAATATGAGCAAGCAAATCAGTAGGAAGAATCATCTTTGTAGCTTGTTGTTTAGTCATTATTCATCACACCTTAATTTGAATCATTAGTTTTAATTTGAGGCTTCAAGAAATTAACGTCTCAATCAGAAACTTTTCTAACAAGCTGGACTGACAGCACAGTCAAGGGGACGGTTACACGAAATGAAGCGAGTCCCAGATCGTCCACATTTCAGTCACATGGAACAAAAACAACAAGCAGCAGCAGCACAGTCTAAGGATTCCACTAACAGAAACACAGGGTCGTGTATGTATGGCATGACACTCAACAACTACTCTGTACTGTCTCTCACATTTCAGTTAATCTCTTACACAACTAACTGCACTTGCATATTTGATGACTAATCGGTGTTAAAAGGCTACAGTATGTCCCTGCTTCTGGCTGGAGCTCATGTGACATTAAGATGAACTTGCAAAGACTTAGCGAGTTGCAGTGGCCGGCTACTACAGTCTCCTTCAAATATTTAGTTAAAAAGTTGTGCATGAATTGTGTAACAGCTAATGTTCATGAAGCAGGATTATGAGTCTCAAGTGCTCAGACCAAAACCAACCCTAGCTGCAGTGGTGAGGGCGTTGTTCCAGGTACCAGCGAGGCAACGCTGGACATCCAGTCTCAGTAGGAGGACCGTGAGTCTGACGACTTCTCCAACACAACAACACTGCACAGTATTTTATAATACTCCTGTGACAGGATTTAACAACTATGGACATTGATCACAGTGGCCACTATTTTAGATTTTGTCATGACAGGTATGAGGTAGACCGTAGAAATACGTCATTACAAAACAGTCTACCTGGAATGTGTGCTTGCAGTCTCTCACTGGATGTTAAAATAAAGTTGAGTAAAGTTTTTTTTTTTTTTACCAGACATAAATCCCATGACACAATTTGGGGAGTTCCCGATTATTCAGCTAACTTTATTCCTGCTTTGAGAAACAGGGTCTGGTTGTGAGCAGGAACTTTTCTGAAAACACTTCCTTTTGGTGCATGTCAATGGAGGAATCTGAGAAAAGGCAGTCAGCTGCCAACCAACCAACCGCCTTCTTTAATATGGTGAACAGCCAGAGTCAAATGACCCTTTACACGGTGTCCATGTTCAGTTTGTCTTCTGGTTGTTATTCAAAATAAAGTATGACTGCAGTTCTCAGTGGCAGCTGACTTTCAGGTCCTAAAGGTGGCGGCTCACTGCATAAATAAAATGGTCCCTGCTTGCACATTTCAAGACTAGATTTCACTCATGATACATTGTGATTCTTTCAGTCAGTGTTAGAGTACAATGCCTTTACAGTGATCGAAGCTGGGTTGTGGGTTAAGAGCCCTGGCTAAATAACCTTGTACAAAGTGGAATAAAAACTGTGCTGCTGCTGTGCTGTTTGTCCACAGACTGCAGTGCAGGCGATATGGAACATGCAGAGAGAGCAGGCATGGTCTCGGTGGTCTCAATGGTTCCTTTACCTACTTCACCACCTGTATAGAAGGAGGAGCTGGTCGGGTGAACGACAGCGTCGCTCTCCACGATGGAAATGTCGGCTTGGACAACTTGCAACTACAGACAACAACAACAAACAACAGGCAAACAACATGGTGGTAAATTACAGTGAGTGATCAGGAGCAACAAGATGGGACAAGGAGGAAGAAAAAAAACGGATGAAGGAGAAAAAGAGGAAGAGAAGAGAAATGGTGAGCACGCTCCTTATTGGCTGAGGACATCACAGGGGACAGGGAGGCCACTGAGGACAGGTGGGTCACGTTATGCTATTAAGCAGGACTGCACATTTAGCCAAATTACTTTAAAAACCATCACAAAAATACAGTAATCTACCCTAAATGTGTAGTTCCATTCATACAAGATTCCATGTAGTTTTTAAATTCAGAACATTTAAATATGTTCTCTGGCTAATTGTGTCATCCTGTTATTCTTGGCTCATTAAACTGAGCAAAGCTTTTTATGATCACACTCCAGATGAGCAGCCTTACAGTCTGGCTGCACTGAGCAACTAACAGAGGTTTATGCCAGTTTGTCTTCTGTAACCAGATCTTCTATTTCAGTCTAATAATGTTCTCACAAGTGAATTGATTATTAGCATTATGAAAGCCTGGCAGCCATCTGAAAGGAGCACAACCTGGAATGAATCTTATGATGGTGAAGAGCAAGCAGGACCACTGCTCTGAGGAGTTTTGAAAAAATCCTTGAATGTCTTCACAGAAATTCTTGTCTTTCTGCTAGAAATTCTATTTTATTTATTCTTCATTTATGTGCAACAGCAGGGTGTTACTTGAGGACACAGGGGGTCAAAGTTACGCGCAACGCTGTCAATAAGTCCTTTATTTCTTGAAAAAAAAACCCAGGAATCACCAACAAGCAGATCTACTGAGGAAACTGGCTGCAGCATTAACCACAAAGCAAAAACAAGAAGTGGTTTACAGTTAATTACAAAGTTAATTTCTTTATCTAATTTTCATTCATTTTATTTCATTGCCCAAGTGTCCAAATTTTGGTTTTGAAATGCTACAAACAAATGCACATATAGCACACAACTGGAGATGGTCTGTGTCAGACACGTTCTCACCTGCTGAAAATACACTATTTAGTAGAGCGTGCACAATGCGGGACATGGCATGGACGTAGCCAGTTTGTAATGTGTTCATAAACAGCCGAGTCTCTTGCCTTGTCTGACGATTCGGGTGCAGGCTCTTAATGACAGAAGTTTCTGAATCTCGTTGTGTCTCCAGTTAGATATTTTCATTGGCGTCTTCATTGTAAACAGCCATCTTTATTCACCACTGGATGTTTGTATTCTTCTGGTTTCACGCTGGTCACATGATAAACTTTGATCAACACGTCGACTATTTCTGTGCGAGTACTCTGAACTACAGTATATGAACTCTCACGTGGCCTCACTCCAGCTCACTAGAACCTTACGTGGACATTGCACTATGGAGCTGGCAGAGTAAAGTCTGCTTAAGGTCCTGGTCAGCTGACTGGGACATATGTGTTCTCACATACAGCTCCCCGGGTAATGTCTAGATAATTTCAGGGTTCCAGTGCATGTGTGAAAGGGGCTAGAGTGAGACGATAACCAAAGTTCCCACAGTGTGACTGAACAAACCTGCTGGAACAGGGTCCTGCTAACCTGTCAACCAGCCTGAAACCTTAAGTCACAGAGAATTTTAGTTAGAAGTTGTGAAACTGTTGAGCATTCAAGGATTTTTTCATTCTCAAAGGGACCAGAGAAGGTGAGGGGGTGGGGTAGCTCACCTAGATCATCTTTAAGTTCAAGTTCAGCATTGGTGGGATTGATGACCCCCTCCACGTCAAAGCCAGCCAAGTTACTGACCTCGCTGTGGATAAGGTTGAGCTGCGGAGGAGGGAGGGGCGGAGGGAGGCATGCCGAGCAGGAGGGAGGGCAAGAGGGAAGAGGGAGGAAGCAACGCCATTAAAACCAGATTTACTCTGTAGCTTCTTAGAGAGATACCTTGACTTTCTGATGAATTACAAAACTGGACTGAACTGTCCACAGCAGAAAGCACTAAATACGTGTGAATGCAGTCTCATGTGCAGTGTATTTTAAATATGGTAAAAAAATACACTGGACCTCGTTTACTTTCAGTTTAGAGTTTGTCTACAGTTAATTTGTTTGTTGTACTTCTTGTTCGTTCGTTGATGGCTCATCATCCCTGTGTGCATGTTATGCAAATGTGTGGAAATGACAATAAAGCTGAATTTGAAACGTAGGCCGACTGCCAGCTGTTAATGTGCAGAGTGTACAAAGGAGTACAGCAGAAATAAAGCCAATGAAAAAAAAGCCTTTCACCCATTTACTGCAAAAGGTGAGTCATACAGCATCTGGTTGAAGTTTTGAAGCCTGGATGAGCACTTCCATACAAATACAAGCAGGAAATGTGAAATTATTTAACATACTGAAGAAAAGTGTGAGAAATAACTGCAGTGGTTTGAGGTTAGGATGAAGTTCCTCCAGGTTCAGAGTGTAGAGAGGACTTCTGTTTACTTACATTCTATGCAGTATGCTTTTCTTTGGCCTGTTCTTCCTGTAGAATACATTACTGTGGATTGCTTGAATAGTGGCACTACCAAAAAGCCCTCTATATTTATACTGTTTGTCATTTTACCAGGACTACAAACATTTGCCAACACCAGTCAATGGACTCAATGAGGAATTTTCTAGATTTAAAAAGTCAAAATGTCAAGGTATCCCTCCAAATGTAAACTATTTCAAATGGACAGGTTACATCTCATTAGCACCTTTCAGATTAAGATTCATTGCATACAAACTTCACCAACAAGGATTTAAACAGACGCCTTATAGGCCCAGATCATCAAAAAGACCAGTCGTGGCAGTGACAACGAACTGAGACTCAGTTGAACACAAAGGGAAATGCAGGTGCAGTTACAGTTATTTAAGTCCATACAACAGAAACAGTCTTGCATTGCTAATAGAAACTAAATCCCTAGTAAAATGTGTAGTAAGGTGCGGCAGCTAAATGATAGAAGCAATATACTAAAAGTTAAATGGGTGTGTTACTATATCAGCTCATGTTAATTAGTATTAAAAACATTAGTATGAACCAAAGCATGCAGTGCCATCACAACTGAGCCTCACACTGAGGTCTGGAAGTAAATTCCCCACAACTTATTTTTACATATCAATGTGTTTTTATGACTCCACATTCTATTCTGTAGAAGACAGTCCAGACCACCCTCTTTGTTGATACAAAACTGGATTCAGTTCTTACAAAAACAGAGAAATGTTTCCTGATCCAAACTTCAGTCTGGATTTGAACCCAAACACAACACATGTAATATCACTTTTAACTCAAAGAGAATGCAGAGGGGCTGAAGTCATAACAAATCAGCAATTACCATCATTATTATCATCGTTTTAAATGAGAAACATGCAACCAGTGATATTTCTCGCATCGTTCATGCTCAGTGTGATTCCCCTGCCTTTGATGATTTTCATACTCAAATCGATTTACGCACAATTCTCATCTTGATGAGCTTTAAAAAAAAGTTTGATGGAATTTTCAGGCAAATTTACTTCCACATTTCAGCTCAGTAAAAAGGTTATAGGGCTCAAAGAGAGATCTGAGATCCAGCAGACATAAGGTTAACACAGGAGACCTGTTAGGAAGTACAGCCTGTTGGAAACTTGCAATACAGTTACTGAACAAAATTACACACTGAACACATTTTTTCTATGAGAGAGACCTGGTGAATAATGGAGGAACGTTGTCACATTCCCCTGACTGATTTTGCCTTTTGAATCAAGTTCAATTATGAATTAGAAGAACTGATAAAAAATAATAAGCTCACAGTTTGTTGCCTTGAGCAAAAGTCAACTAGTGTATTTGTTTTGTGTCTTAACTAAAGCACATAAAGGACTGTTTATCCTGAGAACTGATCTGATTAGGTGATCTTTTGTTCAGGGTTGCTCATCAAGAGTGAGATATCAGGTTTTCTCCAAAACAAAATGACTGCATCATCTTCCTCTGGCTGAAACCACACATCCAGCACTGTGTTTTAGCACTTTGAAAGTCCATGTTAGTCTTAATATCTAACACATTCTGACTCGACTCTGTCTTTCTTATATATTTACCTCGATCTAATCAGCTTGGGTGAGGGTGACAGAGAACTGACCTTCTGACCCAGGAAGAGGCTTTTGGTGGAGAGCACGGTGAAGCTGTCGGCTGGAGACCCCTCTGTGGTGCTGTCTGCTGATGCCGCCTTGCTCACCTCGCCCTGTTTCTGTTGGTGACAGAGAACGTGAACACCATGTGACACTTTACTGCAACGACTTAGTGCTGAAGCTGTAGTTCTGCAACATTTAATCTCACTCTGCCCAGTTACTGTAGACTTTTCCTGTCCTGTCGTCAAACAACATCCAAACTTGGTTAACTTTCTGCTGTTACTACAAAAATAGTTTCATCATTTAACTTACAGCATCTTTTATACAGCGGTGTCAAAGTATTCGGATCCCTTCACAAACGTTCTTGTGATTTAGATTTAATTTTAAATGGATAAAATGGCCATTTTTGCCCATCAGTCTACATCAGTCAATAACCCATGATGACAAAGTAAAAACATGGTTTAGAAGTGTATGCAAATGTATTAAAAGTCCAAAACTGAAATCTCTCATTTACAAAAGTATTTACAAAAGGCCCAGGTACTCCAGATTGTGCTCAGGTGCCTCCTGTTAATTTGCCACCTGTAGCATTTCTTTAGCAAAATTAGTATTTAAAAAGTATTGTTCTGATTAGACTTTAATCGCGACACACTTATAAACCATGCAGCACACACCGCAACATCAGAGGTAGGTGGCTAAACATGTACAGCCAGACAAATTCAATCACAGGTGTTCAGTAATCTCACACGACCCACTTTCGACTTCCTTGAATGACCTCAGACATAGCCGGTGTTAATCTCAATCACCAGACGTGAAGCCGTACCTTAGCCTTCCCTCCTCCTCTTTTCCCGCTCACTTTCTTAGGCACCGTTTTCTTGACTGACTTGGGTTTCTTCTCAGGGGCAGGAGAGACGGGGGTCTCCAGTTTGCCCTTCGCTCCTCTCTTCTTGGCCAGCAGCTCTGGATGGATGTTGGGCAGGACCCCACCTGCAGCAATGGTCACACCTTTCAGCAACTGAGACGGGAAGACAAAGAACAACTTGAACTCACACGGTTCTGCGCTGCATGAAAGGTAAAGGTGCATATTTGTTGTACACACTGGAATATAGGTGACAATCCTTTGTAAACGCGCTACAGAATAAACACATCACTGGTGCCAATAATGAGACATGTCTACAGTGTTTTTCCTATGTGCAACAGCCGACCTGGTTCAACTCTTCGTCGTTGGCGATGGCCAGCAGGATGTGCCGAGGCGTGACACGACCCTTCTTGTTGTCTCTGGCTGCATTACCTGCCAGCTCCAGGATCTCTGCTGCTCAGGTAAAAACACAGTTTATCATAAGTAGTTTACATGCTTTGAATGCTGAGGTGAGCTCAATTAAAAACAACAGATTAACTTTCATGTGGTCCCTGCAGTTTATATAACCAAGTCAAAATGTATTCACATACATTTTAAACAAACACCAGGAGATTAGCTGAAGCTAAACACTTGAGGAACTTTACTGCCATTACATGATGAAAAAATGCTTCAGTGTTCAAATGTTTATGATAATGAGCCACTTTGGGAGTTTGTATTATATTGAATGTATGTGCAATAACTAATACTATCAGATCCATGCAGAGCTGGGTCCTCAAACATGCATTTTTATTATTAACATTCTTTCCTTCCCCAGAATAAATCTCACCAGTAAGATACTCAAGGACAGCAGCGAGGTAGACGGGTGCTCCCACTCCGATGCGATATTTAGGCAAGCCCCTCTTTATGTAGCGCAGCATGCGCCCCACAGGGAAGATGACACCGGCCTTGGTGGACCGGGATGTCTTTGTCGACTTCTTCTTTCCTCCTCGGCTGGACATGGTGCTGACGCCGGTGAGAGACCAGTGCGAGGCTCTGCAGAGACACATCAGCCATGGTCCTTTAACACATCTGAATGTTACTTAGTGAAACAAACACTTAATAAGCAGTCACTATTAGGTTTTTGTAAAGCTACATGAGAGAAAATATGAAAATACACAACTGAAACAGAACAACAGAGTATAAACTTCCTTCTCAGAGTTAACTGCTGCAGAGCCGTCCCTTTCTCTCACCACTTGAGTAAGATCACTTCAACAGGAAGTGATGAATCACAACAATCTTTTTTTTTTTTTTAAATCACAACAATCTGTCTCCCAAACATCAGCTAAACCAGGAAAACAAAACCCTCCTGACAGGGACTAGCTGAATACTTTCAGACAGTGTGACATGGACAGAAACTTATTTCTAATGCGATTCCTGAATACAGTTTTTATCTTTAGTTTTGGAAGGTTTGGGACTTTTTGACACCTGAAAACTGATGTAAACCGTAGCTGGTTCATTTCATACCCAGCTCGCGCACCTTATTACATATAGTAATAGGAATTTTGACCACCAGCTGGTCATTGTCAGTTTCCAAGTTTCAGTCTTTACTGTGCCAGAGCTGCACACTGGGGTTTAAAAAACAGGATGCAAGCTTTCCCTGCTTTGCATTCTTCAATGTAAAGTGGAAGTCCTCCTGTGAATGGACTTTTCAGTCTATTTCTCTATGAACACATAAATACAAACTGAGCCACAAAGTATTATTTCAAAAGTCCTTTTCAAACATAACACTAACAAAGTGTTTTTGTTGCTGACTAGTCCAAGGTGGCAGGGGACACATGTTATGCTGCTTTCCCAAGTGACAGCTATTCATTAAACATCTTGTCCCGGAATTGCCCAAGATTCAAATCAGGCTTTTGGTGCGTTCTGTTCAGCCCAAAGCGAAGCCTTAAATGTCACATCAGCCGTAGGAAGACATGGATTATAACAAGAGTTGCACTGCTGTAAACAGCTATTTTATTAATCACAAATATTATATTAGCACACCGAATCTGGGAATAGTTAATTATTAAAAGCAAATATGCAGATGCTATAATTTATGGGATTAAACTCAAATAATATTCCCAGTCCATTCCGTAGATAATTTGACTTGTAAAACCTACTGTAATTTAAATTGTTTTCCATTGTACCAGATGCAGACACCAATTAGCTGCGTGTTAACGTTACTGGTAATCAATTAGCCCCGCCATAGGCCAGGCTATTCCCTAAACCTGCTCCAATGTAAGGATTTCACATGCTGCGTCCTATCATGTGCAAACAAAACGTTACTGACAGCAGATCCAGAGCATTTCCTCTGCAACATCTGCGGCATTTCTGCGCTCTGGCCAGGTGGTAGGTGGATTTCACTGCCACACTCGGCGTTTATTTCTGCTGGCCACAGACAAGGATTTCCGCATGTCAACATGTCTCGCACAGGTAACTCTAGTCTGCCCACAGCCTGGGCCACTATACTGGAAGCTAACGCCGAGCTGTTAGACGGTCTGGGGACATTTTCCCGTTGAGGTGAGCGAGCTTTCGGGTGGAAACAACCCCGGCGGAGCGACGGCAGCTGTCCGCGTCGCGTCCCCTCCCCTCCCCGCCTGTGCGCTCCAGCAGCGCGGTCTCCGGTCTGGGCCTCCTCGCCAGAAAAGCACGAAATGGCAACGGAAACGGTTCCGTGCTGTGAAGTGAGAGCTGCTCGGCCGACACAAGGCGATCATACTCGATCAGACAAGACGGCGTACAGACCTGGTGGGTTACTTACAAAACAGGGCACCGTGAAAAATATCTCCGGTAACAAGCCTGGGCAGTGTCCTCGACTCCCACAATCCACAGCGAGTTGAAATACCGGAGCCAGAGCTGCCCGCGGAGCGCTGCAGCTACTGAGAGCACAGAGCAAACCTGCTGAATGTGAATCTGCGGCTCAGCTTTTCTTTAACCCTTTACACCTTTGTCCAAAACAAACACGTGGTATGCACCGAAATAAAGAGTGTTTCCCGTGCAGATGGGTACAAACTCTCACATTCAAGCTTCTACAGCCTCAGTATGTATATATAAGTTATTCACTGAAGCCTGGAAACTGACTCTTTGACCCGGGGTGTCACCTCAAATTTCCCCCCTTAACTGGATGTTAATTAGGGTTAGGTTAATTACAGTTATCAGGACAACAATCTGGTATGAGCATGAAAAGAATTGTGTTTCGATTATAGACTGTAATGATGGACAATGTGTTACCACTTCCTGCCATTATGCAAAAGTGAAGCCAAAATATTGTGAAGACGGAGGATGGCCATCTTGATTTTGTGCTGCCTTTTTACAACCACACACTACGTTGAGGTGACCAGAGGTTGAGCCACACCAGAACTAACACACTGTTCCTTCCCTGGTCTCCCTGATAAAAGAGATTTATAAGTTCAGTGGGACCTACCTGTTTGGCAGATGGAGCTTCACTGTGAATGTAGCCTTATTCACATTATTGCAGAAAAAGGGCTTTTTTTGTCTGCCTTGGCATTGTTGTGTGTGTGGTGCGCTGTGCAGGCTCAGCACTGACAGTGGAAAGCACTGTTTTATACAGTGCCCCAGGAGTTTCTACTTGAGTTTCTGCATTGTCAACTGTGGAACGTGTAGCGCAAGACATTCGTTTTTCTGCTGTAATGTGAACATACCTTTAGTCAAAATGTCAGTGGTAGAAGAAGTACTCGGATACCTTAGTAAAAGTCAAGGTCAAAGTGTTTGTCATATGCACAGTTAGGAAACATGTTTCCCTGTACAATGAAATTCTTACTTTGCCCTCCACATGAATGCCACACAATACAAGTGAAATATAAAGTAGATGAGCAATAAGACAAATCTAAATAGGCATCCATCCATCCATTTTCCTCCGCTTATCCGGAACCGGGTCGCAGGGGCAGCAGTCTAAGCAAAGATGCCCAGACTTCCCTCTCTCCAGACACTTCCTCCAGCTCCTCCGGTGAAGAGATAAGATATTTCTTGTCTTCTCTCTAATCTCAAGGTCAAGGTCAAAGGTCAGAGTGTTTATTTGTCATATGCACAGTTAGGAAACGTTTCCCTGTACAATGAAATTCTTACTTCCGTCCACATGAATGCCACACAATACAAGTGAAATATAAAGTAGATGAGAGGAGGCTTGGGAGTAAATAGGCAATAAAATCACAAATCTAAGGCACTTTAAAGCAGCAAGTGAAGGGAGCAAATAAAAATACAACAAGAACACAATATAATGTAGAGAGAATATATGCTACGTGGGAGCCATGGAGTGCAAATACTCAGCAGTGAGTGTGCAATTATGCATGTGCAAACTGAGTATGTAAACAGTACAGCTGGAATTATATGAGGTAGATCCTGAGTCAGCTGTTTAGGAGGGAAAGAAAGAGTTTTTCAGTCTAGAGGTCCTGCATTTCACACTTCTGAGCCTCTGACCAGAGGGTAGGGGTATAAACAGTCCATGCTGGGGGTGGGTGGGATCTTTGAGGATGGAGGCAGCCTTCCTACGCACCCTGCGGTGGTAAATGCTCTGCAGAGAGGGCAGTGGAGTCCTGTTGATTTTCTCCACAGTCTTTACCACTCTCTGCAGGCGCTTGCAGTCCACTCAGTTGTGCTGCCATACCAGACAGTGATGCAGCTGGTCAAGATGCTCTCGACAATGCAG
>NW_018127999.1:1192839-1207615 GCF_001952655.1 Monopterus albus
GAGATCTCCTCTCCTTCCTCATGTCCACTATCATCTCCTTCGTCTTGTCCGTGTTGAGGCTGACATTATTGTCCTTGCACCGTGACACCAGACCGGCCACCTCCCTCCTGTGGGCTGCTTCGTCCCCGCTGGTGATGCCACCTATCACTGCGGTGTCGTCCGCGAACTTTAGGGTGATGTTGTTTTTGTGGGAGGTGACACAGTTGTGGGTGAACAGGGTATAGAGGATGGGACTGAGGACACATCCCTGTGGGGTGCCAATGTTTGTGATAGCTGGCTGAAGTCCGATTGCCAATCCTGACAGTACAGTACAATTGTGTAAAAATATTCTAGGAAAGTCACTTTCGGCTTTTCCTGTTTAGAGGTCGCCATAGCAAATTGTCACACTGATGATTCACATGTTGGCATTTGGCACGTGTTCTACGCCGGATGCCCTTCCTGACGCGACCCTGACTTGAACCCGGACCACAGCAGCGAGAGCACTGCACCTTAACCGCTAGCCTACCAGGGACTGTGTAAAAATATTCTTTTACAAGTAAAAGTCATGTAGTCAAAATGTTACTTAACTAAAGGTAAAAAAGTATTAGCATCAAAACATAAAATAATAACAGTAAAAGTACTCATGCTGAATGGCACATTTAACATTATGTATATCATATGATTTAACTATAATTACTGAGGCTTTATTGTGTTTATTACATTAAAGGTTGCAGTTGGTAAAAGGTGGAGCTAGTTTTAACTATCTGATCTGAAGTACTGCTGGGTAGCTTGTGATTTTTCCACCAGAGATCAATAAAGTTTTATGACTACACTGTATTTTTGTATTATCTGGTTCTGAAAAGTAACTACAGGGCGGGCCACGGAAAAGTAGCTCTTGTACTCAGAGCGTGGTATTGGAGGCGGGCTACTTTTCCGTGGCCCGCCCTGTAGTAACTAAAGTTCTAAAATAAATGTAGTGGAATAAAAAGTACAATATTTACCTCTAAAATGTAGTGAGGTCAAAGTGTAAAGTAGCACAAAAACAAAATGCACACAGTACCATCCATATTAATGGGATGGTTTCTGAATGTGTCTCCAGCTTCAAATTCCTGGGGACCCACATTTCAGAGGATCTGTCCTGGACCACCAACACCTGAAGCCTGGTTAAGAAGGCCCACCAGCACCTCTTCATCCTGAGGACACTGAAGAAGAACCACCTCTCTTCAGCCAGGTCAGTGAAGGTCAGGTTCAGTAATGTAATTATATTTCACGACAGCAACAGTGCAGCTCTGCACTGGCCGGCAAAGTGTGTGAATTTCACACCTGAAACTCCAAGCATCCAAATTATATAATCCATCCATTATCTATGCCGCTTATTCCTGAATAGGGTTGTGGGGCGGGGCTGGAGTCAATCCCAGCTGACATAGGGTGAAAAGCGGGGTCCACCCTGGACAGGTCGCCAGTCTATCACAGGGCTGACATATAGACAAACAACCACTCACACACACTCCTGTGGGTGATTTAGAGTAACCAGTCAACCTAAGCTGCATGCCTTTGGACTGCGGGAGGAAGCCAGAGTACCCGGAGAGAACCCACGCAGGTACAGGGAGAACATGCAGACTCCACACAGAAAACCCAGAACCTTCCTGCCTTGAGGCAACAGCAATAACCACTGCACAGTTATGCCACCCCAAAATTATCTAATAATCTATTTAAATGACAACACAGTCCAGGCTGTTTACCCCAGTGTGTCTGTGAAGGACCCATATGACAAGTATGTCAAAACCCTGCAGCACACTGAAGCAGTGGCAGCATCGAGACACCAGAGGTCAGACTTGAGCTGTGCAATACATTAACCATCATATGCAGGTCTCATTATTCCAGCTTGGTATGTACAGATAGATATTGTTAAAAGTACTAAATTATTATTTCAGTCTTTCACTTCACAGGTATCTGTTGCTACTGTACTGTATGTGGAGCTCATTTTTAATTATTTTCTATTGGACTATAACTGATTACTTAAGAAAATATAAATCTGATAATAATCAATCTAAATGATTCTTTAGTTTCTAAAATTCAGAGCCCAAAGTGAAACTTTCACAATACAAACATAAAAAATTATGATATTAAAATGGTGGTGTTCTTTTTCTGTCACTCAGCTAATCAGTCAATCTAATCAGTTGTTATAGTCTATGACAAACCACCATATGTATGTATATATAGTAGTATGAAAAGTACAAATAAGAAAAGATTGTAAAAGTACAATATTCAGATTTTTTAATGAAATAAAAGTAGAAATACCATACTATTTCACAAGTACAAGTCCTGCTTTTAAAATGTTACTTTACTAAAAGTACCAAAGTATTAGCATACTAGTACTAAAGTAAAAGTAGCCTACTCATTATATAGAATGGCACATTTTACATACAAATATATCATTGATGCATTATTGTGTTCATCACGTCAGTGTTGCTGCTGTTAAAGGTGGAGCTAAAAATAATGGTATTATTTTACTTTGCTGGGCTTGTGAACTTCACACCTGAAGATCAATAAAATCTGACTATGGGTGTAGTGTATTTTGATTCAGAAAAGTAAACTTATCAAACATGTATAGTGCAGTAAAAGATAGCTACAATATTTGCTTCTAAAATGTAGTGAAGTTGAAGTATGAAGTAGCATAAAATTAAAATACTTAAGTAAACTTGACACCCCACTTCAAAATTGTACTTAAGTAGGTTTACAGTAGGCCTACTTGAGTAAATGTAACTTACTTATTTACTTCCCACCAATGAACTTTATACCATACTAAATAATAACTGAAGTGAAGGATGTTCTACTATTCTCACTCATTACTTATTAAATGTATTTTCCTTCTCCATGTACCACCAGAGGAGTTTCAACCCTCATCTGGATACATGTGGAATGCAGGAAAAAACATCTTCAGGTCAAAGGCAGGTAGCGACCACTTCTGTGTACGTCACGTGTCAGCTGACCAAGAATCCGCCAATCACAACTCGCTTGCGGTGCCAAATAAATTGCTGGCGAAACTCTGGAAGGACTCGGAGCGAAAAATAGGAAAGGCTGTGGAGAAAAGAAGATGGAGGTAACACACAGGGGTAAGTCACTCGTTTATTTGGCTTTTACCATTTCGATAGAATCGGTTTTTGCTGAGTATAAAGATGGAGCAGGGCGCAAGACTGTAGTAGCCTATTGACAAAGCAGTCAGCAATAGGGAAGTGTAGTGTTACCTGAAACGCAGCATCGTTCACAGTATTCGCAAAGACTGCACTTACGTTATTTTTGTGTTCGCACTTTTCTTTCAGTAAACCAGCATAGTCCCATCTGTAGCCTATTATTCATATAATGTTTAATTAAATTTAATACATGGGCCATACGGGTAATGAAGCGTAGATAATAGATGGATGAAACGGAATTTGGTTAATACAATGTCAGAAATATATCGAAGGTCAAACCTCAATTTTTTCTGTTTAGCCAATTTAAGTCAATAATAAATTACATGAGCTGTAAACTTCAGCTTCAACTTTATTGTCCCAGAGGGGGGAAATTTGTTTCACAGTCACCTTAAAAGACAAACAAGCAAAAAAGAAAAAAAAAACTCCAAGCAGCAGTATCATATTCCCCCTTTTAGTTTTAACCCTGTTCTTTTGTCTGAAGGCCCCAAGAAGTAAATAGAATATGAACAGATGGACAGATAAATGAAGAAAAATTTGATTGGAGGACAATAAATCAATTAACTTTATTGGTCGGTACAGGAATCAGCTTCAAGTAGATTTAATTGGTCATAAGAGATTTGACTGACTAAGATCATTTTTGTTGGAAGATACAGTCACAGCAATTAATAGTGAATGAATGAATAAAAAGTGTTAGTTTATTTATTCAGTCATCACTCATAATGTAATAAGTACATTCAGTATAAATCAATAAATTCATAGTCTGTGTATTAAATGGTGACTGAAAAGGCTCAGGCAGAAGCAGAGCTTAGACAGTATATGCCCAGCATACATTGTCTGTTTAAACAACGCTCCATAAATAAAAAAAGAAAAAAAAAATCACTGACACTTACTGCCCTCAAAAATAAAACCATTCTTCTGAAAACAGAAATGAATTACACATTTTAAAATTTGTCAGTGTTATTCCTTAATTTAACCCCAACAAAGGAAATGCATGTCCTTGTAATCCTTTTTTTTTAGCTTTTTGTTTACAAATATGCTTTGTCCTTTAATAATCACATCACAGATTTTTAAATTTAACCAGCTAGTCAAACCCCAACAAACCCTCAAATTTCTCTGTTGTGTGTGTGCGCGTGTATGAGCATATCAGTGTTGCTGATGTGGCCAAAAGCTTCACACTGTTTGATTAGCAGATGTTGTTGGATACCACACAGATAACGACTGATCAAAAATGAAAATTAGCAAATAAGATACTCCAATAAATCAACTAGTTACCTAGTAATCATCAGTGTAGTACAAAGCTGAGGGACAACTAGTCATCAACCCTAGAATTGAATAGAGTGCAGAAGAAACTAGAGATGCATGTCCTGTCGTAAATGCGTGCAGATGCTGATATGCTGAAAGATCGTCCTAAAAATGCCTGGAATCAATTGCTGAAACAGCTGAAGGATGAGAAGAAATGGCTGAAGTTCTTTGTTGAAATAGTTGAGAAGAAATGACTGAAGTTCTTTGTTGAATAATCTGAAGGATGAGATGCAATAAAGTAGGAATGGCCTTGAAGAGCTAAACATTTTGATACCTGAAGTTAGATACCTGAATGGCCTGTATAGCTGAAAGTATGCTGGACTTATAAAGTGCCAAAAAAAAGATCCCAGAATAATCAGGAGAACATATTGTGGATGCTTTACAGCGTCCACACAATAAAATAATTTTTCAATCTGGTTTTTGTTTTTGGTACTTTAAACCTCCTTCCTGAGGGGGAGAAGCCCAAATTCACCAAGGCAGGCATTTAATGATTTGACCTGATGATTATTGTACCATGGAAAGTTAAAAAGCAGTTTGAGACCTTCCTTTTTTATAATAAACAGCAAAACATTTAATGTCTTATCTTTTACCAGTAATACTTTTGGGACAGAGCAGTTTTTTACTGAACTTCCAAAATCATCCATAATCATCATAACAATAAATTATGTGGTTACAAACTTAAATATATGTGGTTATGAACATGTTCTACTTCTGTCTGTATGTATTATTTTTTTCTGCAGACACAAGGGGATCCACCACAACAAGCAGCAGCGCCCACAGACAGGTAATAATGGAACACCATTTCTAGAAAACAGTCAACGGCAGCTTGGGTAAAAGCTGACATTTCACAAGATCTGGTAAAAGTGACATCAAGCCCTGGATTTAATTCCAGCAGAGTGAACTGATTCAGTTTGTGTTTCTAGGCTTTCACTAAATGCACGGTGCATTTGTTAGACACATTTGTGCATTTTACATTTAGCGTTTAAGAGGAAAAAGAACATTCATTGTTTCTGCTGGATTTAACCCTCATAATTTCTGCACACCTTGGCCCCTATATTTATACTTAAACAGGAGAATTATGTAGTTAATCATTGCACTAAAATAATGATGTGATTCTTCTGATCGATGGATTTTATTTAATCATTAAAAATACACAAACTCTTCACTGCATTATTTCTTTTATTTTCACTGTGGTTCTCCTGTAATGCTATGCTTAAAATATGGCATATGTAGTATCCTCAGAGTAACAGAGGGTTTATACACAATTGTTGGCTTTTCTCTGTGCAGGAGGGCTCTGGAGGACTGTGGGACTCTGTGAAGAAAGCTGTGCTTGTCATCGGATCTGGATTCTTATTCTTGGCTGCATTCGGCAACTCACTGACATGGTAGGATCTGCTTACATGTTAGTGTCAGCATACAATGAACTAGCAGTTTATAATAAAATGAGCCTGAGGAATATTACATTAATGCACAGTAGGAAATGTATTTTCCACAACAAGAAGAGCAGGACTAGGAATTGAACAGAAGAGACCTGAATTGGCAGGCAGGACTGGACAAGATAGAGCATAGGAGCATACTACATGATAGGATGACAAGACAATGCAGAAAGATTTTGGGAGGATGTGTCACATGGCTAGAAATTACATGATGTGCCATGACAGAATGAGACAGGACTAAATATGATGAGACATGAGGTCTGCTCAGGCTGGGACTGGACATGACAGGACTAAATGTGACTTGATGTGATATAATGGCACTAGATATATAACGGAACCAGACTAGACATGACGTGAAGGTATATGTTCAACAGGTTAACTGTGTTTATGCTTGGTGGTTTGTATGGAGTGTGACTGGATATTTACTATGGTGTTTCCCTGCATTTCATACTGTGGCTTCTGACTAGGTTGTCTTTAAAGTGGTTTTTTAGGGCATCATCAAGTTTGCTAGTTAAGATGTGGTAGGACTGGGTCATGAGACAGGACTTGAGGATAAGAGCAAATTATTGTACATATATGATAGGATAGCATAAGTGGGTTGTGAGGGTGTCACTGGGATTTTGCTGTGTGGTTTCTTATATCATCTGAGTGTTTGTTTTGTTGAGTGAGGTATTTGGTTGCTAGAATATTTCATGGCTCTTGCTAGATGGGTGCTGGAGCTTTTCTGGGCATTTGCTGGTGCATTTTTAGGTGGTTGTTAGGACACATCTGAACTCGTATCACACTTAGCGGAAATTGAATATTTCAGACTATGGGTAAAACATAGATACTGGATTTGAATGTCCATTACCTGAAAGAGATAAAGAAACCATGTAAAAATGTTGTTGTAAATTTGACACGACACCAATTCCTCCTACAGGCATCTTCAGAGGTTCTGGGGAGCTTCAGGAGATTTCTGGCAGAACTTGTGGACCACGTTGTATGTGGCATTTGAAGGACATGATGCTGCTTTGTTCTTCTTAGGTAAGAAGCCACTGGTTATTTTTGAGGAACATGTTGCAGCACTATGAAGTATTTATCACTGCATTTTGAAATTATATTAGGCACATCTCCTCTGACACACAAACAGGGGTTCGCTTTCAAAATTATAGGAATGCACAAAAAGATACCTTATTTGGTACCAGCTACAGAGGAAATGCCATGTTCAGTTCTTCATATCAAGTCACAACATCTGGTGTCAACTTGCTCACTTTTTTGAGACAGCCATCATGTTGCTCTGTCATGAACAGTCTGACTGTTTCTGCACATTGGAAGGAATTATCTAGAGATGCACCGATTGCAGCAATAAGGGAACGGGTTTGAGCCCCGGCCGACCGGGGGCCTTTCTGTGTGGAGTTTGCATGTTCTCCCTCTGTCTACGTGGGTTTTCTCCGGGTACTCCGGCTTCCTCCCCCACTTCAAAGACATGCAGCTTAGGTTGATTGGTTACTCTCAGGTTCTTTTGTGGGACCTGAATAATAACAGGACATTCGCCACAAAGCAATGGAAACAGGCCTGAATGTAAACTGTGTTTTAGTATGTTATAACCCCTCACTACCCCACCAAGCGTAATGACATATCCAACTCCACCATGTGAATTGCTAAGTGTGATGTTTGAAGTTCACTGGGGAAAATACTATTAACCAATTTTTGTGTATTGCAGCTTTAATGCTTTGTTGCCTTTTTATCTAACTTTTTATTTAAAGACTAAGTGTTCTTTCTGGCTTTTGACTCGTTACCTGACTCCAAAGGAGAGCTGCACAAGAATTCCTATATGCCTAGACTGTCTGATTATGCATAAATGGCAAATAAAAATCCTGACTTGACTTGACTCTAAATCACCCATAGGAATGAGTGTAAGTGGTTATTTGTCTATACAGTATTGTTCAAAATAATAGCAGTACAATGTGACTAACCAGAATAATCCAGGTTTATGTATATTTTTTATTGCTACATGGCAAACAAGTTGCCAGTAGGTGCAGTAGATTCTCAGAAAGCAAACAAGACCCAGCATTCATGATATGCACGCTCTTAAGGCTGTGCAATTGGGCAATTAGTTGAAAGGGGTGTGTTCAAAAAAATAGCAGTGTGGCATTCAATCAGTGAGGTCATCAATTTTGTGAAATAACAGGTGTGAATCAGGTGGCCCCTATTTAAGGATGAAGCCAGCACTTGTTGAACATGCATTTGAAAGCCTGAGGAAAATGCGTCGTTCAAGACATTGTTCAGAAGAACAGCGTACTTTGATTAAAAAGTTGATTGGAGAGGGGAAAACCTATAAAGAGGTGCAAAAAATTATAGGCTGTTCAGCTAAAATGATCTCCAATGCCTGAAAATGGAGAGCAAAACCAGAGAGACGTGGAAGAAAACGGAAAACAACCATCAAAAGGGATCGAAGAATAACCAGAATGGCAAAGGCCCAGCCAATGATCAGCTCCAGGATGATCAAAGACAGTCTGGAGTTACCTGTAAGTACTGTGACAGTTAGAAGACGTCTGTGTGAAGCTAATCTATTTTCAAGAATCCCCCGCAAAGTCCCTCTGTTAAAAAAAAGGCACGTGCAGAAGAGGTTACAATTTGCCAAAGAACACATCAACTGGCCTAAAGAGAAATGGAGGAACATTTTGTGGACTGATGAGAGTAAAATTGTTTTTTTTGGGTCCAAGGGCCACAGACAGTTTGTGAGACGACCCCCAAACTCTGAATTCAAGCCACAGTACACAGTGAAGACAGTGAAGCATGGTGGTGCAAGCATCATGATATGGGCATGTTTCTCCTACTATGGTGTTGGGCCTATTTATCGCATACCAGGGATCATGGATCAGTTTGCATATGTCAAAATACTTGAAGAGGTCATGTTGCCTTATGCTGAAGAGGACATGCCCTTGAAATGGTTGTTTCAACAAGACAATGACCCCAAACACACTAGTAAACGAGCAAAGTCTTGGTTCCAAACCAACAAAATTAATGTTATGGAGTGGCCAGCCCAATCCCCGGACCTTAATCCAATCGAGAACTTGTGGGGTGATATCAAAAATGCTGTTTCTGAAGCAAAACCAAGAAATGTAAATGAATTGTGGAATGTTGTTAAAGAATCATGGAGTGGAATAACAGCTGAAAGGTGCCACAAGTTGGTTGACTCCATGCCACACAGATGTGAAGCAGTTATAAAAAACTGTGGTCATACAACTAAATATTAGTTTAGTGATTCACAGGATTGCTAAATCCTAGAAACAAAAACGTTTGTACAACATAGTTTTGTGTTTGTACAGTCAACGGCAGACACTGCTATTTTTTTGAACACACCCCTTTCAACTAATTGCCCAATTGCACAGCCTTAAGAGCGTGCATATCATGAATGCTGGGTCTTGTTTGCTTTCTGAGAATCTACTGCACCTACTGGTAACTTGTTTACCATGTAGCAATAAAAAATATACTAAAAACCTGGATTATTCTGGTTAGTCACATTGTACTGCTATTATTTTGAACAATACTGTATGTCAGCCCTGTGATATACTGGCGACCTGTCCCGCCCAGTATAGACACAAGTGCCAGCCTCACTCAAGGTGGACATGAGATATTATGCTCCGCACGCACTGTACTTTTGGCCTGTGACACTGTGTGCATGACGTGAACTGTCATGCCTCTAGATCTGATGGCACAGAATCAAAAGTCTCAGGTTGATTGACCGGTCAAGGCTGCTTTAGGATTATCCCTTGTTATGGATGTAGGACATAATGTCCTACATCATGTACAAAGTTCTTCCATAGCGATAACGTATTATGAAAAGTACAAGTATGCAAGTCATACATAGTGCAATAAAGATTTCACAAGGTACTAGTCTGCTTATTGCGTTGATTGTTCCCTGTAATGTCGATCAGTCTTTATCAGTTATTTCAAGAATTTGAGGATGGGGGAAAATATTTTAAGAGATCCTTTTATTGATGTGACCTGAAGACTTTTAATCAGATGTCTGACCAGCTCTCATGGTTGGCTGAAAAATAAAATGCAATAAACCTCCTTAAAGGTCTGTTGCACAAGTCTTTGGTCCACTTTAAGCTGTGTAGAAAGTAGTGAAATCTTCAGGCCCCGGTCAGGAGTCGTCATATTGTCCCTCTCTCTCTCTCTCAACAGGGACCGTGTTACTCCCCGCTCTGCTCTTCTGGTTGTTCAATGCTCTGCTGCTTGTGGTGGACACCACAGGGAAACCCTCCTTCATCACTCGCTACCGGATCCAGGTGGACGAGAATAAACCGGTAGGCTCCAGGCTCCACAGTGATTTGATTTTGTCTTATAGTTTTTCCTCAATGTCATTATATAAAGGTTTTAAGTGTTTCTTATCCTCAAGTTTAGTATCTGCAGTTTTTTTGCAGCCATTTATTATTGTACTACCAATATTACCACAGGTACTTCTACTGCCTTTGCTACACTTAATATTTATATAAGTTTTTACATAGAAATACCAGCAGCACTTAGTCCTATTAGCAGTACTGTTTCTATGGAACCTGCTTCTGCTGGGGCATCAGTTCGTGGCCCCTTCACACAGTGAGTGCTTCCATTTGCAGCCGGTGCTGAGTCAAGAAAATGATTTTATGGCATTTTACATGGTGAAGGACAATACAACAACACAGTACATCCATCTAATCTCAGTCTCCCCACCTTTATATAGACCTCATAATCTACTGCTTACCTGTCTAGTTCAACTGCATATGAATAAATGAAAAGATAAATGAAGAAAAATTTGATTGGAAGACAATAAATCAATTAACTTTATTGGTCAAAAGAGATTTGACTATCTCATTTTTGTCACAGCAATTAATAGTGCATGAACGCATAAAAAAGTGTTAGTTTATTTATTCAGTCATCACTCATAATGTAATAAGTACATTCAGTATAAATCAATAAATTCATAGTCTGTGTATTAAATGGTGACTGAAAAGGCTCAGGCAGAAGCAGAGCTTAGACAGTATATGCCCAGCATACATTGTCTGTTTAAACAACGCTCCATAAATAAAAAAAGAAAAAAAAAATCACTGACACTTACTGCCCTCAAAAATAAAACCATTCTTCTGAAAACAGAAATGAATTGCACATTATTAAATTTGTCAGCGTTATTCCTTAATTTTATCCCAAGAAAAGAAATGCACGTCCTTGTAATCCTTTTTTTTTTTTTTAGCTTTTTGTACAGTCAACTTACAAACACCTCTCAGATCATATCTGCTCTCCTGTATTTAAAAGACCCTTTGTACATAATCTGGGAGTGACTTTAATTTTGCTCTGAACATTATTTGCATTATTTTATAATATTCCAAATCATTAAATTTCATTATATGGGACTTGAAAAACAATGAATTTTATACAGAACAGTAACTTTTACTTTCATCTATTAATGTTTTTATTTATTTGTGTAGAAATATTTATTATTTTTTTTCCTCATTTCCTGTGTTAAAGGTTTACTTTGCTTTGTCCTAATCACATAATAGATTTTTAGGGTATTGGTTGAGATAGTTCTAAATTTAACCAGCTAGTCAATTTGTCAAAGAGATCTTATTTCAATAAAATAAACCCCCACATTTTTTTGTTGTGTGTGCGTGAGCACATCAGTGTTGCTGATGTGGCCAAAGGCTTCACACTGTTTGATTAGCAGATGTCATTGGATACTGCAGAGATAACGACTGATAACCAGGACAGGACATGACTCTCAAATCTATTCAGGTCATTGATCAACCGATAGTATGTCTAGGTTAACTAATAAAATTAATAAAAAAACTAACCATTTTATGCAGCTTTGCCTATTTTAAAGCACCTCTTTGTCACAGTAATAATGTTTTATGATGTCAATCATAGAACTTTATTTCTCCTATGATGAGCTTATCTCTGTGTGTGTCTATGGCCCATTGCGCCCAGCAGAGCCATTTAAGTTCAGTGATTGAAAGTAACTGTCTGAACTTGAACCTATTAGTCATAAACAAAGGCAGAACATGTTGTTGTATAGTAACAGTGCAACTTGGTTCATCAGTCTGTCTCAGGATTATTACTGTATAGGTAATACAATGAAAACTATTGGTTTTCAAACATTTTTGTAAACTGAAAATAATTTACTTGAGAAAATGGAAAAAGAAATCATTCTGTACAGCGTTTAATTCAAGACCCAAAATTCTATGTAGCTGTAGTCAACAAGCTTTAGATGGTTGATATAGTGCCAGGACTTGGGTCTTATCAAGTGAAAACCAGCCTGATTAAGAAGGCTCACCAGCGCCTCTTCTTCCTGAGGACTCTGAAGTAGAAACACCTGTCTTCAGCCATCCTGGTGAACTTCTACTGCTGTGCCATTGAGAGCATCTTGACCAGCTGTATCACAGTCTGGTACAGAAACTGCTCTGTTTCTGATGCCAAGGTGTAGCAGCAGGTGGTGAAAACTGCCTGACGCATCACAGGGACTCTACTTCCAGCCATTGAGAGCGTCCACAGAGAACACTGTCTCCGACATGCTCGCAGCGTTCTCGAGGACTCCTCTCACCCTTCTCATTCCATTTCATCCCATTGCACTAGTGTTTTATAAGCTTAATGTACTTTATCCATTACTTGTAATTTAAATCCAAAAAGTCTGTTGTCTATTGTACATTACCCTACATATCTTATATCAGTTATACATATGGTAAATTAGTACTGACTGTACATAGCCATCCCTGGTAGGCTAGTGGTTAAGGCGCAGCGCTCTCGCCGCTGCGGCCCAGGTTCAAATTAGGGTTGCGTAAGGAAGCGCATCCAGTGTAAAAACACTTGCCAAATGTCAACATGCGAGTCGTCAGTGTGACGATTCGCTGTGGCGACCCCTAAACGGGAAAAGCCGAAAGTGACTTTCTTTAGTACTAACTGTAGATACTGTGAATAATGCGCACTCTGCACTGCTGTTATTGCACTTCTGGTTAGATGGTAAACTGTATTTTGTTACCTTGTACTTGTATATTGTAATGACAATAAAGTTGAATTTAATCTAAAAGGTGAGGTCAGGAAGAAAAAGTAGGAGCTCTGTATGTTTGGGACTGTTTCAAATTTAATAGCTAAAATGAAGGAAATGCGTAGTCTTTTCAGGTAACGGCATCCATGACATAGAAATCAAAGGGTAAAACCCAACAAATCTTAAAGGTCATCTTCAGCATTACCACTGACAGGAACATGTAGTATTCATGGAAAGATATCAGGCAAAGAAGAGCATTAGCAACGAGGGTAACGTTGGCATCTACACACTGGGGAGACAGTAGATGTACAGACAGGACTATGGCCAAATTGTGGTCCTAACTTCTGTGTATGAACAGGCTTTGCCAATCTGAAGCTACTGCATTGCACATGTTAGTGCAGTTTAGTCTTGAAATTTTTGTATCTTCATGATCACTACTTTTCATACTGTTCCTTGACAACTTGTATCCTTAAGTAAAATTAAAATCTAAAACTGAAACTAAAGAAAACTGATAGAACTAAAAGGAAATTCAGATTGAATCTAAAATGATATCAAAATAAAACAAGTTTGAAAATGGAAAACTATTATCATCTGCTCTATGTGGATTCAGTGACTAGGGCGATGCGTCTGACTCTGGCCATTGTTTATATTAGAAAAAGGTGTAAGTGACGACACACGATGAGGGATAAAACCATTATGCACTGGTTTCATCAATGTTTTGGTGTAAAACGCGACATGTTATAGTGTGTTGTCCACTAAACAGTGTGACCTTTAATCAAAGCTCACATTAGCATTTTACTATGGCTAGTCAAAGCATCTGCTGAAAATGGCCTGTTTTTAGATTAAAATTTTTATTTATTTATCAGGTAACAGTCATTAT
This sequence comes from Monopterus albus, assembly GCF_001952655.1. Lineage (NCBI taxonomy): Eukaryota > Metazoa > Chordata > Actinopteri > Synbranchiformes > Synbranchidae > Monopterus > Monopterus albus. Next base: position 1,206,631 of record NW_018127999.1, read on the forward strand.
TAAGTTTGTTTGAATCCACCTGTGTCAAGTCACCAAATGAAAGCATCAGCAAAACAAATGTAATTTATTGTAAACTAAATACATATTCAGACAGGAATGCAGTTTTACATGATAATGTGTGAGATGATAACCGGCCTTGACCGACTCGTCCCTTGTCCTCCAGGTGGACCCTGTGAAGCTTCGCCAGGCCATCAGGTGTGTCCTCTTCAACCAGATTTTCATCTCCGCACCCATGATGGTGGCAACTTACTTTGTGATGACCTGGAGAGGGGACCCCTGTGGCCCTGAGCTGCCAACCTTCCACTGGGCCTTGATGGAGCTGACTTTCTTTTCCATCATAGACGAAATTCTCTTTTACTACTCACACAGGTAGGGATCAATATTTTTTTAATCACAGTATCTTCAGTGAAAAGTCGCACTTGGAGACACACATTGGAGTGCTGAGCCATTTTACTGCCACCTAGTGGTACGAGACAAACAGTGTGGATATAAAGAAAACAACATATTTTACTCAGTATTGCTACAAATAATGAAAATAATGCCCGTTTACTGAGCAGCAGTTTGTTTTTCTATTACTGCTAAGTTTTTTTTATCTTGCATAATATCAAAAAAAGATAAAGTACATAAGGTGAGATAGTCACAAGACAAAAATCACATTATCAAAGAGTATAACATGTAAACAAGACACCTGAGTAGGCCAGGGGCCCGTTTCAAGAAGGAGGTTTTGTTGAAACTCAGAGTTTGTTAACCCCGAAATGAGGGAAACTCAGAGTTTTCGGTTTCAGAAACGGAGGTAACTTAAACCCGTGAAAGCGGGGTAAGTTAAACCCGTTTCAAAAAGAGAGGTAATCTAAACTCAGAGTCAGTTACTATGGCAACTTACTCTGTGAACCTAACCTGCCGGGGAGCAGGTTTTGTTCGGGAAACTCAGAGTTTCCTCCGGGTCTCCGCCCCTTTTTAAAGTGAAAGGTGTTTAATACCTCAT
>NW_018127999.1:1208653-1220245 GCF_001952655.1 Monopterus albus
GGGCAGCTTTTTCCCCCCAAGCTAACTCTCTCTCTTTTGCCGCTGCAGCCGTGTTGCTTTTTTACGAAAAATGGACTCGTAGTCACTATATGCTTGTAGTAGCACATCCATTTCTGTCGGGGAAAAAACGCAGACCTATTTTTGCTTGGTCCTGTTGCCATGGTGACTCGTAATGTCTTCACTCCATTGTTCAGGGCTTTTTATAGTCGCGCTGCACGCACCTAACTGAGTCAGACAACTCAGAGTTGATTAAACCAACTCTTTTCAGCTGTTCTGAAACCGAAAACTCCAAGTTTTCCATCTCTGGGTAAGTCAACTCAGAGTTCAGGTTTGAACTCTGAGTTTGTTAAACCTCCTTCTTGAAACGGGCCCCAGGACTGTATATAAAATCTCAGCAACAACTTCTCATCTACAAGATTGTTTGTGCAGAATCTCATGCCCCCAAACGTGTGTGGTTAGATTAAAGACAAGAAATACCCAAAAGATTATCACTGAGGTAGGAGAGGTTTCTGGTGTGACTAGTTCAGCATGTCAACAAACATGTGCTAAGACAGAGAACATGCTAAGCATCTTATGGTGTTATGGGCATTTAGGCTTTTAGTCCTATTATTGTTAAAAATGTATGACTGGCTAAGTGGATGTTGACAGTTTTTATTTTGGACCACATCTCCTTTTGTCTCAGGCTCTTCCACCATCCTGCCCTCTACAAGCATATCCACAAACAGCACCACGAGTGGACTGCTCCCATTGGAATCGTCGCCATCTACGCCCACCCTTTGGAACATGTGGTGAGTGAGCCCTCCTGCCCATCATTTCATTTTCTCTCTGTCACATTCTTGAACTCACTGCATTTGAGCATTATAGTGTTTATTTCACTGTCAGTGTGGACTGTGGAGAGTCTGCAGTGGCTGGTCTCCCCTCTCGTCACTGAGCCTCAGACCAGCTGCCGCTGTCACAAATAAATCAAACAGGATTCACCTTTCCATCTGAACAAACCTGATCCTCGTCCTCCTCGGCCATCAACCCTGTTTGTTTTTCCCATTTGTTGTTAGATTGCCAACACGCTGCCGGTGTTGATTGGGCCTGTGATCCTGGGCTCCCACCTGGCTACCACCACTCTTTGGCTTTGCCTGGCTCTGGTCACCACCACCATTTCCCACTGTGGTTACCACCTTCCCTTCCTGCCCTCCCCCGAGTCCCACGACTTCCACCACCTCAAGTGAGTCCACCTGCCAAGTCTTGTAGGAGTGCTTTTACTGGGAGTTAGTGGGTTTTGTTTTATATTCATGTTTTGAGTGAGTTTAATTTTTTTTAAATGAAGGAATTTATCAGTGTTGAATATTAAAAATGAATCACTTTTTTGACTGGTCAGCACTGTATTTTTCGGCCTAGTTAGCAGATAATGTTCTGAACTGTGCTGCTCAGCACCACGCTCGCTAGTTCCTATGAATAGCAAGTCTTCATGGCAACATTTGTAGGATAAACTACAGTCCAGGTTCATGGTGATAAAATGATGCTTAATTAAAGGTAGGGTTGGTAATCCTGGAAAAACCAGCAAGAGAAAGCTCAATTTTGAAAGTAGCTGACTGAAGAAATCCCATCCTTTCATTCTGACTTCTCTCCAAATCCACCCCTCCAAAACACAACGTGCACTGCCTGACCACTACTTAAATATTTCAGTAAAATAACAAATGCCCCCCAAACAAAACAAAACCTAAATTACCTGTCCCAACAGAAATACGACCACAACGGCCTCACGTTTCATCCTATTTTATTCTCTCAGTTGTCGCTGTCGTTCAAAAGTTGCACCAGTGTTAATTCTGGTTTTACTTCTTGCAGCACCCGACTCCAATTTTTAGTTATAACTTTATTGAATATGATGTTACCCACCCAGATCTTCCGAACTGTAGTTGGGGACCTCTGGTTCATAGCTAAACTGGGTTAGCCCTGGCTCATAGCTGGTAACTAGCCTTAGAAGTCCGGGCTGTTCCAGCAGAGAGGAGTGAAGAGGGAGATTGGCTAACGCAGTTCAAAACACAGGCTTTATTCCATCTGGGTAACATGAACATGTGGCCTTGGACACCCAGTTAACTGCATTACAGTCCTATCAATACACTTAGATTTGACTACTGTTGGTATTTTCTCCACCAGTGGCTGCATGTAAAAGGAGTCTGTTCCGTGCTGCAGTCTTCACACACTCATACTGTGCACGCCGCATGCAGGTAGTAACTTCTGCCAACAACATCAACATTGCTGTAAGGTTATACGTCTTAAAGGGGAAGGCCTGGCCTGTTACAATGGCCTCTCTTTGCAAACGAAAGCTGCTAGCTTGCTAGCTTTAGCTAATGAAACAGAGCATTAAGACATCTAACTGCAGTGCCTTGTGGGAGACTCTTGGCTTGTGCATTGAGTGCGTGGGCAGAGTGTGCACAAGTAGGAAATAGGTTGAGAGGCAGGTAGGTGTTCAATGGTTTTACCTGGGACAAAGAAAGTTATTGGTCAGGCTTTTTCCAGCCCTGCTGCTGCCTCAGATGGAGGATTTATTTCTTTATGGTGTCAGTGCATTTAATGTGTTCATTGCCATTGGGATGAAAAGAGAAACTCAAGAAATGTAACAGAAAATGTTTCTGGAAGGACTCACCAATCCTACCTTTAACCATACACTGGAAAACGACTAAAAAGAGAACAGGGATCCCAATTTTTAATAAATGTTATTTTTGCTCTATCTTTCGCTCTTGTGTTCACACATCCTTCCTGGTTCCAGGTTCAACCAGTGTTTCGGGGTCTTCGGCGTGCTGGATCGGCTCCATGGCACCGACACCAAATTCCGGCTGACCAAGCAGTATGAGCGCCACATCCTGCTCACCAGCTTCACCCCGCTGACCGAGAGCATCCCTGACACACCCAAGGATAAACTTTTAGATCCCAAGAACTGGGAGTAGGCAGAGGTAACTGGAGGAGGGCATGGTGAAGGTTAGGTTCATATTAAGGAATAGTTCAGGACTTTTTAAACTGGTGTTAAAACAATATTGATGTGTGCCTACATATGTGAGAATAGGTCTGTCGTCACTTCTCCTGCTCTCCACACTGACCATGAATGTTTCCCCCAGAATGTAATGCTGCAAAAAATGAGGCTCAGAATACAAAACCCCCTTCTATAAACAAACAAAGAAAAAAAGCACCGTTTGTCTGAGGCTCAAATGCGGCTTCAGGTGTCCCACTAATTTGGCTTGGTATAAGTGGTATAAGGTGGCTTGTCCTTCTTTTAGTTCACTGGATAGTAACATTACCTTTCTGAGCTGCAGCGGAGGAAGTCTGTTCTCATGTATATTACTGTTTTAACACCAACTTGAAAAATCCCAAAGTATTCCACTAAGGTAAGGGAACACACATCTACAGGGTAACAGGCTTCACTTTCTCAATTAATTGATGGCCAGTGATGACCTGTGACTTCTAACCTCAGGCCAAGTTTGACTTTATCACTATGATATGTGGAGATAATGTGAAATCAATCTAAACAAGCCAGGTTTGATCATTTTACTCCACAAAGCTGTCGGTCACTTTGAGGTTATGAACATCATCAGCCTTAATTGTTAATTTTCCCAACAGAAATATTGTTTTTGTACTTCATCAGATGTGCAGGTTTCATGCAGTTTTAAAAGTTTGGCCTCCACTCTGGCAATTATTTACCTGGTTATTCCCATGATTTCACCTTCTGTGAGCAAAGCAGGTAACAGATGAGGTTTATGTCAGTGAAAAAATGTTTCAATTTTCAGCTGCAAACAAAAAACAGGTTTTATTCCATCCCTTGTTCCTGGTTAAACTATGGCAGCGCATTCACCAAAAGGAAAAAAAAAATTGGAGAATCTTATCTTGTATTTGTGAACATACTAAGATCTGGTATTACAAGATCTTTTCTTGTAATTATAAGATATTGCAGGGGGCCGGAAAACTGCAGACTTTGCCTGAAAATCAGGTTTTAACAAATTATTTAGTATCAAAGTAATTCATTGAGAGTTGTCAGTACATCCAATAATGCATAGCAAAAGTGAACTGTTAGTAGCTAATTCGGCATACATAGTCAAAAAATGCCTCAACTTTGCTGCCTACACTTCACTATATAAATGTACTGAACAGCTGGAAAGCTGTAGAACCTGCTTGAGAAACATTGGGTTTTTAAGATTTCTTCAGTAGACTATTAACCTAATCCTGTCAGCCCATTCAACAGTAGGCTTGGTAGCAAAGTGAACTGCTGATTCAGCAAGCTGAGTGTTCCAAAATGTAAACAAATATAGCCCAGGCTAAAAATGGTGCCCACATTGTAACACACTCTATCCATGGCAACATTATATAGCCTACTTCCTGTTTCTTGTCAAAGTTTATATCAGTTCACACAAGTGATGATTATTAATGTTTAATGCTTTGTCACAATTACGAGATCTGCAGATCAGGATCTAGTAGTAATAGACTCAGTTATGGTTGCCATTTAAGAAGAGAGGCACTAGGCTATGATGATATCTATATAATGAATATGATCTTATAACATTTTGTAAAATTTCACATTAACCATTAAAAGTTTAATCGTGAACTGTGAGAATGTAAATTGAGTTAATACTGAAGAAACCTGAAGGTTTGATCTTTGTGGCCTGAAAACAGTATGCAGGCCTGATGCTGCTCTCGCCCATACAAGAGGAAGCCCAAAGCAGTGTGCAGGTCCTCCAGGTCCAAGTTAGACAGGACGCTCCTCTGAACCTGTGCCTCCACTCTGTTCCCACTGGGTCCGCTACAGCCCTTCAGTAGAACCACAGCAGACTGGCACAGCAGCCAGTCGGCTAGCTTCTTCATGCCAGCGCTGTCCTGGTTGGCTAGGGCCTTTCGTCTCCACAGGCTGAGATGTAGCATGTTAGCGGCTACACGAGCACTGGGGCGCTGCAGAGTACACAAAACATGAATAAGTGTTGTAGTATCAGATACTTGGAGTATATTACTATTACCACACTACTGCAATTAAGGGCAGCACTGTCATTGTACTGTTTTTTTTTTTACTGTAAAGTCACTGATTATATCCATATATGACAGAAAGAGAGAGAAACAACTCTAAAGTCATATCTTGCACTAATCATGTACAAAATTACCAGAAACCATTGTTGAGCAGTATATATTTATAGTGCCAGGACTATCTTCTACATGTGTCCTTTGCCATTCGTTTTGTGATTCATGTGGCTGCTGTAGTGCTACAATTTTTCACTAGGTTTAATAAAGTATTACCCATCTTATCAAATAAACAACAATGATAATAATAATAAAAAAAATACTGAAGAAACCAGAAGGTTTGATCTTCGTGGGTGGCTGTGGCTCAGGAGGTAGAGCGGGCCGTTTCCTAACTGGAGGATTAGCAGTTTGATTCCTGGCTTGTCCAGTCAACATGCCAAAGTGTCCTTGAGCAAGACACTGTACCACCAGTTGCTCCCAGTGATAACACCAGTGTGTGAGCATTTGTGAGTGTGAAAGTGCTTTGAGTGTGCTGTAAAAGCGCTATTCAAGTATAAAACCATTTACCATTTTGATCTCAGTTCAAACGCACCTTATTTCCTGAGGTAGCAGGGGAGGGCAAGGAGCTGGGCTGGGGCACGGGGGAGCAAACAGAGTCATCCTTCTTCTGCTGCAACGAGGGCAGCTACATCCGTCAAATTGTACCAAGTACACAGGAGGTGGAGAGAGGTGGTGGTGGAGGACGTGATTGTACCAAGTACACAGGAGGTGGAGGACGTGGAAAGAAAATAATGGCTGTGAAAAGTTACACAGGATGATGTGCCACCTCAAATTCTGGGCACCTTGTAAAAAGACCCCCCTACACACACATGTTCCCATTTAACTGTATGTTAATTAGGCTCAGAGTAATTAAGTTATCAGGACAACAATCTGGTATGAGCATGAAAAGACTAATTGTGTTTAGATTATACACTGTAATGATGGACAATGTGTCACCACTCCCTGCCATTATGCAAGAGTGAAGCCAAAAGATCGTGAAGATGGGGGATGGCCATCTTGATTTTCTGTAAAAATATTCTATTACAACTTAAAGTCATGTAGTCAAAATGTTACTTAGCTAAGGGTAAAAAAGTATTAACATTATTAGTATTAACAAAGTACTAACAGTAAAAGTATTCATTATGCTGAATGGCACATTGAACATTATGTAGATCATATGATTTAATTATAACTACTGAGGCTTTATTGTGTTCATTACATTAAATATTGCAGCTGGTAAAAGGTGGAGCTAGTTTTAAATATCGGATCTGATGTACTGCTGGGTAGCTTGTGATTTCTCCACCAGAGATCAATAAAGTCTTATGATTACACTGTATTTTTGCATAATATGGTTCTGAAAAGTAACTAGTAGCTAAAGTTATAAAATAAATATAGTGGAGTAAAAAGTACAATATTTTCCTCTACAATGTAGTGAAGTCAAATTATTAAGTAGCACAAAATCAAAATGCTCAAAATACAAATACTTGAGTACAGTAAATGTACTTAGTTACTTTCCAACTGCAGAATGGGCCAGGTCTGTGAACATGTAGGCTAGGTAATCAAACTTATAACTGATATGGACATGCAGTACAAGTAGCTGAGTAAACAGATGCATATATAAATAAGCAACAACAACATATACAAGATAAACAGTCTGGGTAAACTGTAAACAAACCACTAATTTTTTGACTAAATTTCATAATCACAAAGAAATGAAGGTCAGGTTCATTAATGTACTGGATATACTAAGAATATGACAAGGTGTCTTTTTGTATTTCACGACAGCAGCAGCGCAGCTCTGCAGTGGTTGGCAAAGTGTGTGAAGTTAACACCTGAAACTCAAAGCATCCAAATTATATAATTCATCATATCATCTCATCTCATTTTCTATACCGCTTAGTCCCGAACGGGGTCGCAGGGGTGCTGGCACCAATCCCAGCCGGCATTGGGCGAAAAGTGGGGTCCACTCTGGACAGGTCGCCAGTTCATCGCAGGGCTGACATGTAGACAAACAACCACGCACACACTCCTACAGGCAATTTAGAGACACCAGTCAACCTAAGCTGCATGTCTTTAGACTGTGGGAGGAAGCCAGAGTACCCGGAGAGAACCCACGCAGGCACAGGGAGAACATGCAGACGCCAGTGGCAGCATCGAGACACCAGAGGGCAGACTTGAGCTGTGCAATACATTAACCATCATATGCAGGTCTCATTATTCCAGCTTGGTATGTACAGATAGATATTGTTAAAAGTACTAAATTATTATTTCAGTCTTTCACTTCACAGGTATCTGTTGCTACTGTACTGTATGTGGAGCTCATTTTTAATTATTTTCTATTGGACTATAACTGATTACTTAAGAAAATATAAATCTGATAATAATCAATCTAAATGATTCTTTAGTTTCTAAAATTCAGAGCCCAAAGTGAAACTTTCACAATACAAACATAAAAAATTATGATATTAAAATGGTGGTGTTCTTTTTCTGTCACTCAGCTAATCAGTCAATCTAATCAGTTGTTATAGTCTATGACAAACCACCATATGATCTCTTCATACAGTATTTTAAAATCTTAAAGTAAGTAGTAACTAAAGCTCTCAGATAACTGTAATGGAGTAAAAAGTACAATATTTCCCTCTGAAATGTAGAGGAGTACACGTATATAGTAGTATGAAAAGTACAAATAAGAAAAGAGTGTAAAAGTACAATATTCAGATTTTTTAATGAAATAAAAGTAGCAATACCAGACTATTTCACAAGTACAAGTCCTGCTTTTAAAATGTTACTTTACTAAAAGTACCAAAGTATTAGCATACTAGTACTAAAGTAAAAGTAGCCTACTCATTATATAGAATGGCACATTTTACATACAAATATATCATTGATGCATTATTGTGTTCATCACGTCAGTGTTGCTGCTGTTAAAGGTGGAGCTAAAAATAATGGTATTATTTTACTTTGCTGGGCTTGTGAACTTCACACCTGGGGATCAATGAAATCTGACTATGGGTGTCACAACTCACTCATGGTGGTAAATAAACTGCTGGCGAAAATCTGGTGGCGCTCGGGGCGACAAACAAAAAGAACTGTGTGGAAATATGATGATGGAGACAAGACTCAGGGGTAAGTGACTCGTTTATTTGGCTTTTATCATTTCGATAGAGTCAATTTTTGCTGAGTTTAAAGATGCAGCTGGGCGCAAGACTGTAGTAGCCTAATAAAGCAGTCAGCAATGGGGAAGTTCGTGTGCAGTGTTACCTGAAACACAACATCGTTCACCGTCTGCACAAACACTGCAGTTGTTATGTCTGTGTTTGCTCTTGTCTTTCAGTAAACCAGCATAGTCCCATCTGTAGCCTATTATTCATATAATGTTTCATTAAATTTAATACATGGGTTATAAGGGTAATGAAGTCTGGATAATGGATGAAACAGAATTTGGTTAATAAAATGTCAGAAATATATTGAAGGTCAAATCAAATCAAATCAAATTTTATTTGTATAGCGCCAAATCACAACAAAAGTCATCTCAGGACACTTTACAAAGTAAGGTCTAGACCTTACTGTTATCAATATTATTACATAGGGAAAACCCAACAAATCCCCCTTGAGCAAGCACTCAAACCTGATTTTAAGTTAATAATAAATTACATGAGTTGTAAACTTCAGGTTCAACTTTATTGTGCCAGAGGGGGGAAATTTGTTTCACAGTCACCTTAAAACTGAATAGAGTGCAGAAGAAATAAAAGAATTTTTCGCTCTGTTGGTTTTTGTTTTTGGTACTTTAAACCTCCTTCTTTTTCAAAGCAACATATTTGTAGCCTTGCTAAAACACAATTTGTAAGATATTTATAAAGATTTTCTTGATAATTAAAAAAGAAAATCTCAACAGCTGCAGTGACTAGTTATTAATTGTCTGTTCAACAGACAAAATAAATTTTTGTTCATTTTGATTTTGAATAATTGTTTACATTGTTTTTTTTATGCAACAACAACAGAGACTCACTGGTTCCATCTTCTGAATATTTTTTACTGATTTATACCCTTTGTTCATAATAAACTTTCTTTTTTTTACATTCTGGTCAGGCAAAATGACATTTGACATGTATTTTTTTGTTTGGAGACACAAGGAGAACTGCCACAACAAGCAGCAGTGCCAGCGTACAGGTAATAATGCAACACCATTTCTAGAAAACAGTTAACGGCAGCTTGGGTAAAACCTGACATTTCACAAAATCTGGTAAATGTGACATCAATTCCTGGATTTAATTCCAGCAGAGTGAACTGATTCAGTTTGTGTTTCTAGGCTTTCACTAAATGCACGGTGCATTTGTTAGACACATTTGTGCATTTTACATTTAGCGTTTAAGAGGAAAAAGAACATTCATTGTTTCTGCTGGATTTAACCCTCAATAATTTCTGCATACCTTGGCCCCTATATTTATACTTAAACAGGTGATAATAGTCTCAGTTATTTTAGAGACTTTTCTCCACCGTAAGACGTTTTTGTGGGAGATGTAGTGTCCTCAGAGTAACAGAGGGTTTATACACAATTGTTGGCTTTTCTCTGCGCAGGAGGGCCCTGGAGGACTGTGGGACTCTGTGAAGAAAGCTGTGCTTGTCATCGGATCTGGATTCTTATTCTTGGCTGCATTCGGCAACTCACTGACATGGTAGGATCTGCTTACATGTTACAGTGTCAGCATACAATGAACCAGCAGTTTATAATAAAATGAGCCTGAGGAGTATTACATTAATGATGAGACAGGACTAAATATGACGAGACATGAGGTCTGCTCAGGCTGGGACTGGACATGACATGACAGGACTAATTGTGACTTGATGTGATATAATGGCACTAGATATATAACGGAACCAGACTAGACATGACGTGAAGGTATATGTTCAACAGGTTAACTGTGTTTATGCTTGGTGGTTTGTATGGAGTGTGACTGGATATTTACTATGGTGTTTCCCTGCATTTCATACTGTGGCTTCTGACTAGGTTGTCTTTAAAGTGGTTTTTTAGGGCATCATCAAGTTTGCTAGTTAAGATGTGGTAGGACTGGGTCATGAGACAGGACTTGAGGATAAGAGCAAAGTATTGTACATATATGATAGGATAGCATAAGTGGGTTGTGAGGGTGTCACTGGGGTTTTGCTGGGTGGTTTCTTATGTCTTCTGAGTGTTTGTTTTGTTGAGTGAGGTATTTGGTTGCTAGAATATTTCATGGCTCTTGCTAGACTATGGGGAAAACATAGATGCTGGATTTAAATGTCCATTACCTGGAAGAGCTAAAGAAACCATGACACCAATTCCTCCTACAGGTATCTTCAGAAATTCTGGGGAGCTTCAGGAGATTTCTGGCAGAACCTGTGGACCACGTTGTATGTGGCATTTGAAGGACATGATGCTGCTTTGTTCTTCTTAGGTAAGAAGCCACTGGTTATTTTTGAAGAACATGTTGCAGCACTATGAAGTATTTATCATTGCATTTTGAAATTATATTAGGCACATCTCCTCTGACACACAAACAGGGGTTCGCTTTCAAAATTATAGGAATGCACAAAAAGACACCTTATTTGGTACCAGCTACAGAGGAAATGACGTGTTCAGTTCTTCATATCAAGTCACAACATCTGGTGTCAACTTGCTCACTTTTTTGAGACAGCCATCATGTTGCTCTGTCATGAACAGTCTGACTGTTTCTGCACATTGGAAGGAATTATCTAGAGATGCACCGATTGCAGCAATAAGGGAACGGGTTTGAGCCCCGGCCGACCAGGGGCCTTTCTGTGTGGAGTTTGCATGTTCTCCCTCTGTCTACGTGGGTTTTCTCCGGGTACTCCGGCTTCCTCCCACACTTCAAAGACATGCAGCTTAGGTTGATTGGTTACTCTAAATCACCCACAGGAGTGAATGTGAGTGGTTATTTGTCTATATGTCAGCCCCTGTGATAGGCCTGTCCCGCCTGGTATAGACACAAGTGCCAGCCTCACTCGAGGTGCACATGATGTTCCAGTACAAATACCTGGCACTCTACCTGCACTATGTAGGTTACATTCTGAGCTTAGTGCTCCTGACTCTGCCTCGTCAGCACCTGGTTAAACTCTACCTGTATGTCGTCACAGCCCTTCTGCTGTTTGCTGGTCTCAAAGTGCTGCAAACACTATGCTTTTGGTCTGTGCCGCTGTGTGCATGACATGAACTGTCGTGCCTCTAGATCTAATGGCGCAAAATCAAAAGTCTCAGATTGATCAGCCGGTCACTGGTCAAGGCCGATCACACTGAAACCTGAAAACCAGCCGTTTCTGAGCCCCGCCACTTGATCGGTGCAGCTCTAGAGTTATCCCTCGTTATGGATCTAGGACATTATGTATGAAATTCTTCCATAGTGATAACATATTATGAATCTCAGAAGGTACTAGTCTGCTTATTGTTTTGACTGTTCCCTGTAATGTCAATCAGTCTTTATCAGAGTCATTTCAAGAATTTGAGGATGGGAAAAAATATTTTAAGAGATCCTTTTGTTGATGTGACCTGAAGACTTTTAATCA
>NW_018127999.1:1230231-1233349 GCF_001952655.1 Monopterus albus
TTCCACCATCCTGCCCTCTACAAGCATGTCCACAAACAGCACCACGAGTGGACCGCTCCCATTGGAATCGTCATCCACTACGCCCACCCTCTGGACCATGTAGTGAGTGAGCCCTCCTGCCCATCATTTCATTTTCTCTCTGTCACATTCTTGAACTCACTGCATTTGAGCATTATAGTGTTTATTTCACTGTCAGTGTGGACTGTGGAGAGTCTGCAGTGGCTGGGCTTCCCTCCCGTCCCCGAGCCCCCAGACTGTTACAAATAAATCAAACAGGATTCACCTTTCCATCTGAACAAACCTGATCCTCGTCCTCCTCTGCCATCAACCCTGTTTGTTTTTCCCGTTTGTTGTTAGATTGGCAGCATGCTGCCGGTGTTGATTGGGCCCTTGATCCTGGGCTCCCACATAGTCACTACCGCTTTCTGGTTCTGTCTGGTTCTGGTCTTCGCCACCAATATGCACTGTGGTTACCACCTCCCCTTCCTGCCCTCCCCCGAGTTCCACGACTTCCACCACCTCAGGTGAGTCCACCTGCCAAGTCTTGTAGGAGTGCTTTTACTGGGAGTTAGTGGGTTTTGTTTTATATTCATGTTTTGAGTGAGTTTAATTTTTTAAAATGAAGAAATTTATCAGTGTTTAATATTAATGTGTAGTTGAATCACTTTTTTGACTGGTTAGCACTGTATTTTATGGCCTAGTTAGCGGATAATGTTCTGAACTGTGCTGCTCAACACCACGCCCACTGGTTCTTACGGAATATGTAATTTATTAGGTCACAAAGATACTTTAAAACAAAAAGCTAAATTTTCTAAAACAGCTGTTAAACTCAAACAAGAGTAAATGGTGGATTTTTTGGGACTATTATTGAGGAGATTAATACTCATTTAGTGCAGTAGCAAGGCTTCATGGCATCAATGTTTGTAGGATAAACTACAGTCCAGGTTCATGGTGATAAAGGGACACTTAATTAATGGTAGGGTTGGCGATGGCTTTTGTCAGGGTTAAGTCACTGTCCCTTAACAGTGCTTTTCTTAAGCTTTCACTGTTGACGCCACACACTATCCTGTCACAGATTAACTCATCAGTCAATTCTCCAAAATGGCATGCTTTTTCTTTAATCCTGAGATCACTGATAAATGACTCCATAGTCTCAACCTGTTTCTGGTTTCTGGAGTGAAACTTGTGTCTCTCCATAGTTTTATTTTGTTGAGGGTTGCAAATTTCACAAAACTTCCCTTACAGGCATTCGGGATCCTCTCTTGATTCGGCAGGAGATAAAACGGCGCCATCCTCACCCGGTGCATGCACCTCTGCTGCATAGACGAAAGAACGCTCTCGTTCTATGGCCTCCGGTCCTGCGAGATTGAGGAGGATATAGGCCCTTGTCTTGGCAGGTTTATCGTGGTGCGCCGCCGGGATGAAAATATCATACTCCTGCTCAAAGATTCGCCAGTTGTCGGCAACATTCCCTTCGAAAGAGAGCGGGTCAGGCCTCCAAAAACAATCCGCCATGGTCACCACGTGGTATTGGGAAAACCTTCACGAGCAGTTTCTGCTGTCTACAAAAACCGTGTACTCGTCTTCTGACAGCATGTTGTTTGTCTCAGGAATTAACTTCAACTTCATGACTCCTACAAGTGAACATGATATTTTATTAACATGGTTCGTATTCGATAAAAAACAACGCGTTACATACACCCAGACTTACTGCTTGTCAGTTCCTGGTAGGTAGATCCCATGAGGGAGGGTCTGCTCTTAAAGAGCCCAACACATATAAAGTATAACATGTTAGAATACACAAACCACAATGTATTTCTGAACAGATCATTTATCACAATGATCTATAGTAACTTATGGTCAAGTATACTGTGCATCTGATGACCATTCATGCAAAAGAGACCAAGTGAAATATATCAACCCTCAAAAGCTCATGCCCAACAGGATGCTTCTTTGCGATTTTGACATTTAATAAAAGCCTCCCCATCAGACTGTCAGGTCCCTACAGTGTTCTTGAATGGACCAGATTTAATTAAAATTGCAACATCAATGTCTAAAACATTATGGTACACTAACATGGTGTCCTTTATTTACAGCACCCCCATAAGGCCAGTCACTATAAAATCTTCACTGAAATAAACTTAATGTCATAATATTCATAGCATACATCCACCCATTGTCCATATCTCTTATTCTATAGATGGTTACATGTCTTTGGATTATGGGAGCAAGCCCCTGCACGCACAAGAAGAACATGCAAATTCCTCATTGAAAGGCTACAGTCACCCTTGAGGTTCAACCTTAGAACCTTCTCGCTGTGAGGTAACAAATCAAACCACTGATCCACTATTCCACTACTTGCATCATACACTGTATGTACAATTCAGTTTTTAGAAATGATTCCAAATCAAATGACCTTCACTTGTTGGGACTTGTTCAGCGTAGGAGGGATATCAGTTCTGCTCAGTGGACGTCTGGGTGGTGACAGCACCATCATCAGGTCAAAAGTTTGATTTGAGCAATACTTCTGGTTTATAATATAATACCTGCAAACTGTCATTCTCATCAGCTTCATCCTCTGTGCTAATTTGTATCAGCATAGATTAGTATGACAACACACTAAACCAAGCTTTTAAACTTGTTAAACATTATTACCAGCTAGCCAGAGAGGGGAACTTGAGTTGACAACTTATACGTGATTAGAGCTCCTGTGGGGTTTTAGTCTAATCATATATACAGTGGTTTGCAAAAGTATTCATACCCCTTGAACTTTTTCACATTTTTTCACGTTACAACCACAAACTTAAATGTATCTTATTGGGATTTTATGTGATAGACCAACACAAAGTATTGCATAATTGTGAAGTGGAAAGAAAATGATACATGGTGTATGGCACAACTGCAAACCTACCAAGACATGGCTGTCCACATAAACTAACAAGGAGAGCATTAATCAGAGGAGCAGCCAAGAGGCCCATGGTAACTCTGGAGGAGCTGCAGAGATCCACAGCTCAGGTGGGAAAATCTGTCCACAGGACAACTATTAGTTGTGTACTCCACAAATCTGGCTTTTATGGAAGAGTGGCAAGAAGAAAGCCATTGTTGAAAGAAAGCAATA
>NW_018127999.1:1236346-1236926 GCF_001952655.1 Monopterus albus
CCTACCTTTAACCATACACTGGAAAACGACTAAAAAGAGAACAGGGATCCCAATTTTTAATAAATGTTATTTTTGCTCTATCTTTCGCTCTTGTGTTCACACATCCTTCCTGGTTCCAGCTTCAACCAGTGTTTCGGGAACTTTGGCGTGCTGGATTGGCTCCATGGCACCGACACCAAATTCCGGCTGACCAAGCAGTATGAGCGCCACATCCTGCTCACCAGCTTCACCCCGCTGACCGAGAGCATCCCTGACACACCCAAGGATAAACTTTTAGATCCCAAGAACTGGGAGTAGACAGAGTTAGCTGGAGGAGGGCATGGTGAAGGTTAGGTTCATATTAAGGAATAGTTCAGGACTTTTTAAACTGGTGTTAAAACAATATTGATGTGTGCCTACATATGTGAGAATAGGTCTGTTGTCACTTACACTGACCATGAATGTTTCCCCCAGAATGTAACTACAGTATGCTGCAAAATATGACGGCCAGAATACAAAACCCCCCTTCTGTAAAAAAAAAAAAAAAACAATTAAAAAAAACCACAAATTCCCCTCTTAGTTCACTGGATATAAACATTCC
>NW_018127999.1:1238041-1238850 GCF_001952655.1 Monopterus albus
TGACTGTACTGCACTCCAAAGAGACTGGAGAATAATGAAAGTGAACTCAAATTGAACCAAAGTTTAACATACTGTCTGTCTGGCTGCTGGAGAAAGATTTTACACTGTGAAAATGTTCAGTGGTACATTTACTGTTTGCTGAAGGAAAACTACTGTAGCTGCTAATTATAGCCATTATGGGTAGCTCATAGCGAGGCTGTGTATCAGTATGGAAGTACCTAAAGACTTGGTGTTGGTTTACAGGTGAGAACAGTTCAGATTTAAAGCCTTTTATGGAAACCCAGAGTGTTCAATAATAATAATAATAAATAAAAACAACATTGAAATTAATAATCATATGAATAAATTGTTGAAAATATGGACTTTCACAGGCAATTTGTGAAATTCAAGAAATATTAAACCTTAAGTCATTATTTTGAAATGTATTTCATTATTCTTACTTAATGGAGTTTTTATGTGTTATTTTTATTGTGATTATGGACATTATTATTTTAAAGTGCTATTTTTCAAAAGTCTGTTTTTATTTTCATGCCTTTTCAAGAAATATATGTCATCATTCTTAGATGGGACATTATGTTCATGCTGCTGTCTGTGACTCTGCAATAGACATGTTCTTGAACACAGTAAGTCTGGAACAACAGGTGAAGTGAATCACACTGATGAGCTCGTTACATCCACCTGTCAGTGGGTGGAGTATATAAGGCAGCAAGACAACAGGGTTTAGAGAAGGACGGAGGGTGAAGTGGTGACAGGGTTTAGAGAAGGACGGAGGGTGAAGTGGTGACAGGGCTTAACGAAGGACGGAGGGG
>NW_018127999.1:1239163-1254899 GCF_001952655.1 Monopterus albus
GGGTGAAGTGGCGACGGGGCTTAGCGAAGGACGGAGGGTGAAGTGGCGACGGGGCTTAACGAAGGACGGAGGGTGAAGTGGCGACTTACTAACCATGAGGTTGATTTGCGGTAGATATTTTGTAATTAATTTTTAATGTGTAGCCTTCTGTGTGTATGTAGATTCTTAGCTGTTACTCTGAAGTAAAGCAGTTTAATAGATGGCTGATTTCGAGTTCATAGGCTACTTTATCTGGCGTTAGCGAGAATTTAATGTTGGCAAAGTACGGAGCTTTTTTTTTTCTCCCATGTCCCTTCCCGGGCTCCGTAGTAAAGCTTTGCTAGCAAGAAGCCTTTCGGGTAGAAGACAAACCAGGCGTGTGTCCTAATTAGCTCCATGTGTGGTTAGCTTTCAGGTAAGCTAGTGTTTTGCTTTAGCATTTTCATTTTAACAACGAGGTTGATTGTTAAAACTTGCTTCTAGGAAATTTTGCCGTGACTTAGCGGTAACTAGTCCCCTATCCCCTGTTAGCTCTGTAGTCTGACTGCCAGCGTTATGGGAACGGTGTGGCGTATCGATTATATCTGGACTAGATTAACGTTGGCACCCTCGTTTTAAACACCTAATGAGTTCACTGCTTAGGGGACACTGGTCTTTGACATGGATTTCCTTGTTGTAGTGGACAAACCTTTTTACCCAAGTACGTGAGTATTGAGTTTTTCTGCCTGGTCTGTGTGAGATGGAGCCTCCGTTTAGACTGAAGTCCAGCCAAACATCAGCTGCCAGTCATCATTGATGAACGGCCCGAAAAGACTTAAGATCATATTCAAATTATCAGTAGGTTTTACTGACGATACAAGCAATGCCAGGATTTAATTACGTTTTCTAGAATGTGGCATTGTATTGTATTCTTGTATGGACATCTTTGTCCTTGAATAAAAGTAGCGGTGCAGTGAAAGGTAGGCGACACTAATCTCACTTCTGGTGAATTCACCAGCTTTTGTAGAGCTTTTAGTTACCATTATAGACTCTCATCCATGTTTGCGTCGTACTAAATTTTGAATATAGACCTTTTGTTGTGATCAAAACTTAGAGCTGCTAAAGTATTCCTGTATCATTTTGTTCAAAGTAGCATTATATTGATGTTACCCATGTTCACTTGTATTTTGGCAATATGTACAACAGTAGGACTAACGTACTGTGCACAGGATGTATACACAATATTTATGCAGTTCATTTCCACACTGTTGTTTCATGAAAGGCAAGTAACTGTAAAACAATCAATTTGTTGAATAGAGTGCACCTGAGGAGTAAGTCAACTCCAGAACTTGGCAGGCAGCCCAGTGAACAGGACCTGACGCTTTGTGGGGATCACACTACAAACCGACAGACAATTCATGTGGTGAGTAAATTGTTCAGACTATTGTGAAATGTGATGTAAAAAAGGTTCCACATTTAAGCAAGAGTGGTGCTTTGCAACTGCAGAGTAGCTTAAATTGCTGTTAAAGATCAAATTTGCATGGCCTGTTTTCATAAATTGAGGGTAAACAAAAACTGTGATTGTTAGTGAATGGTCCATATCAGCAGTCTGGCCTTTTCTTGGAACTTGCCACCAGTAATTCAGAGACGGCTATTTCAACATGTGGCAAGATCACCTCTTGTATTTCAGGTTTTTTTTTTTTCCTTTCCCTCACCCCTGATTTTTGTCTAAATGTTGACTTGGAACTTTGCAGTGTCCATTCTGTATCTTAAAGGATGTTCATTACCCAGGTACAAATAATGTGCCCACTAAAAGCCTTTTGTTCAAAATGAAGCCAACCAATCAAATTATAGCGCATATCCTGCTTTAAACTCAAGCTTTTTCCCCCTTAGGCAGTCCTTAACCAGATGTCATACTGTGGCCAGACCATCAGCATTCTTGTGGACAGGCACAGATGCAGGCAAGTTTGTTTATAAATGGACCATTTATTAAAATCAAAGCTTTACAACTTTTTTTTTTGCAGGTGCTCAGCAGCATATGAAAGTGTACTCCATGTGGGAGATTGTTTTAAAGGCCCTGTGGTTCAACATTCATACCAATCAGGGCCTTTTTTTTTTTTTTTAAATGGAGTTTCTTCAATAAAGCATTACATTAAATCTGTCTGGTTGTGTGTCTTAATTCTTCACTGTAGTCCAGCACCAAAAACATTCATAATAAAATGAAGCACAGGTTCTCTTGAGGTGGGTTTAATATTCATGAGGGTTGACAGGAATTCACCTTCCAGTTGTGTACACATCAGCCAGGCTTCAAGGTGGGACTGTGGAAGTGTAGCATCACCACTGAAGCAAAAAGGTGTACAGTAGGTTAGTAACATGTTTGACACTTGGTGGCAGGCAGGGCAAATAGACTTATAAAGGTGGCAAGTGCACAGATGTTAACAGTACCTGGATGTAGAGTCAGGTTTCTTTTGCATCAAGGAAGAATGCCTTGCTTCTGGCCATTTAGAGGATCAGAACCTGTGAGTGAATTTAAACAGAGGAAAGGTTTTAAGACAAGGCTTCACCACGTTTCACTTACTGTATGTGAATGGATACTAAAGCCTCATCCGGTTCTTTCAGACCACTTGAGTATATAAAAAAAAAAATAACCGTACTGGTTTATTCAAGAATTAGCAGCCCGGAAGCAGAAAAGACCCCAAACGTCACCTGATTTGGCAGCTGAGCAGTAGACAAAACATGAAAATGTGTGTATCAAACAATTTGACATAACCTTACACATTAAGACATTATGGTTACTTTTACCGTCATAACATTTGTCCCTGAGGAGACATCCTGGCTACACTAACATCTTCTAATACAACAGATCTCTAAACAATATCTAAGAAATTACCTAACAATACAAATGCTGAAGGAAAGCACTTAAGTCGCCAATATGCACAGCTGTCTTAAAACACCATACATCAAACTAGGAAGTTTGTCAGTGGAAAAGATGGGTCAGATTGGAATGAAATGTTTCATTACAATTTATATCAAAATTCCTCAAACACTTTTGAAATTAGTGTGTTTTTTTTTCCTGACAAAGCAGAGAAATTACAGGCTGACTTGAACCACAACTTTAGAATGTTTCTCACCTGATCAAGTTGATGTCCGTGAGAGGGGCCCGGAACGCTGTCGGTCCTTCCCGAGACTATTTAAGCTCTGCTAGTCCCACATTCTTGTCCTGGGTTCCATGGCCTATTGAAAGATACATGGGGGGGAGTTAGTCCTATAATGTCTGTCCTAGTTATAACAATTACTCTGATCACAGAAACCTGTACAAACGTGCACATTTTACACAGATAAGATTCATTAAAGGACTATTGCATTCATAATTCTTGCACATCTGAGCCCCTACTCACCTGATCTTTCCTTAATGTTCCCAGCCTATACTTACTAGTCACATTAATGTAGTAACAGCATCAAACTGTTGGAAAAAGCACTGGACATAAGTGCATTTGAGGCATCTATACTTATTTTTAGTTTCTGCTTCTTCACATCTTACCATACCTTTTTACTCCACTAGATTGATTTGATAACCAGAGTTTATAGTTTCTTTTCAGAATTAGATGAATAAAAAGGAAATACAGCAGAAGCCTAATCATGAGACTTCAGTAATCTCTGGTGACAAATTTACAAGCTACTCACCAGAAGTTCAAATTTTAACAGTTAAAATTATCCCTACCTTTACCAGCTACAACATTAAAATGAACAATAATGCACCAGAAATTATAATCAAATATACATCAACGTGAAATGTATTCTATTATGATTCTGCACATTTACTTATTTACTTTTGGTAATTTTAGGTACATTTCGCTGCTAATGCCTTTGCACTATTATTTAAGTAACATTTTAAATGTAGCACTCTTACCTGTAACGGGGCATCTCGGTAAAAAGACGCCGACCGGTTCGGACCTCACCGGGTCTTCATCAGGGCGGAAACATACAGGTGCAAACAATTTGTTAAATTTCCGTGCTGATGAAGACCCGGTTTGATCCAAACCGGCCAGTGACGATTTACATTAAATGGGGCATGTAAAACTAGAGAAGTTCATTAATCCAAAAGACTACACATCCAACATGGAATAAGTTACAAGTCAACTCTACGAGGTTTCACAATTAGCCTGACAACTGACAGGCTCAAGCAAAGCAAGAAAGTATTGGGTGGCTAACATCCTACATTAGCATTTGGCTAACGCTAGATAAAAGTATCCCACCTGGAATAGAAAACAAATTTAGACAACGGTGTTAACAGCAAAACACCTTCGCGCTGCCTACATACAGAACTCGACACACGAAAAGTTTACTGTGATTTTCTACAATTTTCTGATGTGACCCACCTGAGTAGCAGAACGTCTTACACTGCCGTCCCTCTTGATTCTCCACTACAACCAAACTTACGGAGCTGCCATCCGGGAGACTAACTTGAAGAACCCAGCTACCACCCGATTGGACAATATGACTCTGCTCTGTGGTTGGACTGTCAGCGTCCAATCAGATTCAGGTGGGATTCACACTAAAACCTCAGTACTCTTAAATTGAGTTGTGCCTTGCATCAAACCAAATACCCCCTCTTCTTCGCTAAAATGCGAAGCCAGTAAAAATCCCCAATGTGTTCTTGTACAGCAGGTGGATGACATGGTGGTTAACACAGCTGACTATGGTACGGCAGGTCGGGGTTCGCGGCCAGTCGTGGGTCCTTCGGTAAGGCTCTTAGTGCTATCCACTGAGCGAGGTACACCGTGAACGCTATGGAGAGAAGGAGTCAGGACACCAGCGAAAGTGGGGAGATATCATCCTGGCAACACGGGTGGAATCGAGAAAGGCAAGAAGAAAGGAAAGGGGTACCTGTGGGAGAAGGTTAAAGAAGATAGGAGGTCCCCTGCAGTAGGGTTAACGGTGTGCCTTGCTGAAGGACCCACGACTGGCCACGAACACCGACCTGCCGTACCACAGTCAGTGGTGTCAACCACCGAGCTTTCCAGCTGCTGTACTGGAACATACTTGGAACCTTTACTGACTTCTGTTATCGGTTAATGAGATTGCACATGGAAGTCACACTCACAAAACAATCTCGCCTGCCCTGACAGATAATGGAACCCAGACATACCGTACCACAGTCAGTGGTGTTAACCACTAAGGTAGAATTGTCCAGCTGCCGTTCAGTAACTGTTGTTTAGGGACCTTCAGACTCCGTTTGTAAGAACTGGTTGTTATATACTTTCTGTAATTGGTTCTGGTACTGAACTCTCTCAATTTATTTGTAAGTGGCTAACAAAGAGCAAAGAGAATGCAACACCAGTGCTAACAAAGCAAGGGATAATAAGAAATCTTTTTATTTGCCAAATAGCAATGCCTATACAATACATACTACAGTCTGAATACTACCAGAAAAATGTGTGGCATTACATGTAGATCGACTCCCAGGCTGCATGCAAAGTGAACAAACATGACTGTATTCTGTAACACACGTATTGGTACTGTGCCTTCACAAACTATTCGGACCCCTTCATGTTTTGCAAACTTTTTGGCAGATTTATTTGTGTATTGTAATATAGTTAACAGTTTTTTTTTAAAGCGAGTAGATAAAGATACCTTTCTCCGTGTTGCCAGCTTGCTATTTTCAACACTTCCCAAAGACACACAAAAAAGTTAAAACACACAGAAATGACAAAACACAATACTCGCTTTAATAAAACAGTCAGAAGCGCTTAACTACTTTGCAAAACACAAGATAGTTAAAAAAAAAAAAAAAAGCTGAGGATCTTGTATTTTCTCTAACATTAAGCTTACCTGCATATCCATTGGGTCTACTGGTCTTCCTTCTTCTTCTGTTGTTTAATGGCGGTTGGCAAACAGCTTTATGTGCATTACGGCCACCTTCTAGACTGGAGTGTGGATCAGAACGACCCCTGCCTACTACTACTACTACTACTACTACTACTACTATAACAAAATAACCTCACTCAGTTCACATTATATTATCTTGCTTAGCCCTGTGCTCTCTAACCTGTATCCCCTCGGTTTTTCCCCAACACCTCCGCTAAACTAAGGTTCATTCCACCGCTTAAAACTGTATTTTTGAACAACTCCCTCTCCTGCCTGAACCTGGGACAATTCCTTATAACATATTCCAGTCTCTTTACCCTACACAACTCATTTACCTGTATTATGCTTCTTCAGCTTCAGTGTACTTTTCAAACCAGTATGCCCAAATCTCAGTCTTGATGCCATATCTTCTTCCTTCCCATTTCCAGTACGTCCTCTCATTTCTCCTACTTTCCTTTAAATACTGTAATAGAACTGGCCCTTACTGTCTTTATCCCACAATTCTTGCCATTTCTCTTTCATTTTCTTTTAAATCACTACTATACTATTACTATAACATACTTACACAAGTGCAGCTTTTGCAAATTCATCTACTTCATTTCCCTCCATCCCAATATGTGCAGGAATCCAAACTAGCCTAATATCTATTCTGGCCTTCTGACATCTGAATATCATACAAGCTATTTCAAGTATTATGTCCTGCCTCGAGTCTGACTGGATGTATCGAATACTCAATAAAGAACTGCTGGAATCTGATCCAATTAGAACTTTTAATGGTTTATGTTCAAAAAACACAGCCACTACACTTTATTAACTCGAGCCTTCCTAATTTCATGTTCTAAACACAGATGTTCAAAACATCTGTGGCGGTCTTAGATTTTGTGACACGATAGAAATAATTACTCCACAGTCTGTGCATTTGAGGTTTTTTTGTCCATTTTGTTTTTTTTCTTTATTAAAGGAAAGCATAATTACTACAAATTACAAATAACACTAATAGCGAATCACATCAGCCAACAAAGCAGTTATTATGAATATTAAATGTTATATAATACAAGATCTCATTCAAGTATTTTACATTTTTCCATTTTATATATTTTTTTTGTTCCTTTTTCCTCATTTTCATCTTTTTTTCCTCAAGACAAGCCCAGGATATTGTAATGTAATGAACAATCTGAATGGTTCATGTACAGTTGTTTCATATTCATATGGCTTTATGGAATTTTGCCCTTTTTTCAATCTCCAGACATCATAACAAGCCATACTCCTTTGAGCAACACCACAAAACCAAGTCAAGGTCTTCCCCTCTCTCTGCTCCTCCCTCCCGTCCCCTCATCCATCACTTATCCCTCCAGTGTTCGGCCATCTGGCCCAGTCTGTACAAGTGTCGTGGAGAGGGTGCGGTGCCCCCTGCACTTTGTTTGGACAGCTAGCAGCAGTTCTAAGGTGATAGAGAAGGCAGAAAACTCCCCAGAACACCTGAAACCCCCAAGTGTCTGGTGCCAGGCGATGAGGGAGGGACAGTGTGACTACTGTCGTGTGCAGCCACACACCAGCGTACCTATTCAAAGCAGGCTGTGTGAAACGCATGGAGTTTGTCCCTATCAGAATATTTTGTAGCTCTTATTCTTTCCCGTCTTTAACCCTCCAGTAAACACTTTGATGCATCAACTGTAACAATCAGACTGATCCAAATCTCCCTGAAGACAAATCAACACCAAACAGTGGGAAAAAAGCACGTACAGTTTTGCAACATTTCTGCAAGAAGCTGAAGAACAAACACGGCAAGACGTGACATCCAACTCCACTCAACCGCAACATCAACCGCGAGGCTGCATGAGTTCTACACCAACAGACAGGCACAGGTGTCCAGCACAGCTCAAAAGCAGTTGGAGGATTTTCACTGATGTGACTAATCTGCAACAAACACTGCAGTAAGTCAATGGAAAATGGGTTGTTTCATTAAGCACCATCTTTCAATAATTATTGAGATTTTTGCAGAAAACCGGGAGTCTGATGAGTTGGCTTGAGTGGTTAACAGGTTATTGCTCATCTTTGCAAACAACTTTACTACAAGGGGACAAAAAAAAAAGAGCCGCCTGTGAACAGAACATGAAAACACTAGAAGCTTACAGATTTGGTTTTTGCACTGAACACCCACTGATGCCTTGATGTCAACTGTTCCTTTTCTGTTTTGAAACATGTTCCCCAACAGCCTGACAAAAACCCAACCTCCATCATATGAACAACTCTAGCAACACTGCAAACTAAAATAACAGCATTAAAAAATATCATGTGACCATTGGAAAAAAAACATTAGAATATATGTTTAAGGCAAATATATCATCTGTTCTATAAACAAAACAAGTAGCGTGGAGCTATAATGATTTCTCTTCGTCGGTCTAATTCACATTTACATTAGTGCAGGAAAAGAAAATCACTCTATCCTTAGTACTGGACTTAAAGATTTAAATATGAATAGTGACGACTGAACAGAACAACCACGTCTTGGGTTTGTAGCCCACGACGAAGCAACACATCCAGCAGTGTTAGGATTCAGCTTGCTCACGCTGCTACATCTGTACCTGCATGTAACTATGCCTTTTAGCGTTGGTGCCTGGAGCTGATGTATGTTTGAAACAGGAAGAGGCGCCCAAGGCCCCATCAGCCTCGTTAAGCAGCGGGTCAGCCGAGCGAACATCAGTTTAACAGAGAAGTCAGAGGCCAAATGTCTGAGCCTCTCTACCGTCTCCATCTAGAGCACCTGCGACATAGCATGACGGCCCTCACCATAACCATCACTTCTTATCACTTCTTCAAGTAATTCAGCTCTATGGTGCCACTGATGGTCGACTGATGGATGGATGGCAAACGGATGGATGCAGCTTGTCTGACAGGGAGGCAGAGGGGCACAGAGAAAGTCAGGAAGCACACAAAGGAACATCATCAGGGTTCTTCCTTCTCCATCCCACTTAAGTGTTTTTTTTGGGGGGGGGGGTGTAGAGGAAAAGGCGATAAACTTCCACCAGGTTGATTCACCACAAGAAGCCATGATGGACTTGTAACAGAGCAAGTAACACTTGGAAGACATCTAGGAAATGGTGATTCAGGGACAAGGGGGTGATGGAGAACAGTCTGGCAGACATTGTGCCACCTGGTGGCCTCCACTGGAGATGCTGCCAAGGACGTACAGGGGAGGTTCAGCACTATACAATCGACAACAAGGGGGCGGGCACAGGTTCAAAGCAGAAAAACCATTCAAATAAGGCAACTTTCAAAGATCATGTCCACACTGGTGGTACAAGTCTTCAACTCCTCTCTTGTCACTTGGTTCTTTAATGTTCCCCCCCCTCAATGTCCAGCCATAAAGTAAATCAAAGATGTCTGATTTTTCACCCCCCAGCTGAGAGCATTAGAGGCTCTGCAGATGGAAATGTCAGTTGCTCGGTTCAAACCACTTTGGTCCAGTTAGATGGGAGGTGTGGCGTGGCCTCTGGAGGGCCACCAGCGGGGCTTTGCAAATGCTCAATATAGTCCCCAGTCCCAGCACATGCTGAAGAAATCATAATCATTAGTCAGAGATCTGAACAAAAAATCAAACGTGTTTCATCCATCAGCACAGTGACAATGTCAGAGGGGTCCCAGTGACAGAGAGGGGGGTCAAAATGAACAAAAAGATTCCAGGGTCATAGTGGGTCACTGCTAAACAATCCTCCATGTGGACTGATAATGGTGCATAAAAGAAAAAAAAAAAAACTCTGCCTCGTTAAGGCCATTTTTTCTTAAAAATTTAAAGCAAATTAATAAAATGAGCCATATTAATTGTTTTTGTCCTTATTTCTCGAGCATAAGTTGTCGCAGGAAAAGAAAACCATTCCCATGCTTGACTGAAAAGTTGGACGCCCCCTTCTCCCTCCTGTGGCGCAGAGAGAACCGGCGACTTACAGACATGGTTGAGCTGATCCGTGCAGGCTGCCGTGTTTGTGGAGTTATTTCGGTGTCTTGGCATCTGGTGCAGGGTCAGCGGCACGGGTGGGGGCTTTCTGGCTGGTGGGTTTGGCATTATCCTTGGCTGCAGAACCCTCGGCAGCGAGGGCAGGGCTGGGGCCTGAGCTGGCCTGGTTGTGGGGCCGGCTGGAGGGCTGAGAGGGGTGCCGGCGGCGACCGTCCCCGCTGGACGAGTGTCTTTTATGGCCTCCTTCCTCGATCGGTGGCTGGAGCCAGAAATAACCAGGGTGGAAGAAACACAAAACACACAATGAGCCCATGTTCATCTGTTGGTCTAAAAGGGTTTATCAGTGTGTTGACCCGTGACACACGTCCAGGGTTCAAAACTGCCACGTGAAGTTGTGTTGTCGAGTGAATGAAGGAGCTTTTACAGAATACAACAACAGGCCGTTCTCCGAGGTTGTATGTGACCCAATAAGGACATCAAGTGGCTCAAGGCTGAGAATATCTGAGGTATAATTTCTTATTGACCATTTTAATTAACCAACCAATCAGTTTCAATCTTCTTTGCCACTTTTTTTTTTTTATCTGATAGGGTGGACTTTTTTTCTGGGATGAAACCTTGTATTTTAGGTGAATTTATTTAGAATAAAAATGAGTTTGCCAACATCTGGTGACCACTTAAGGAACTTAACAGTTTGTAGAAAGGCGATATTGCAATTTCTTCTTTCTCAACCTTTACAAAAATATTCCACTCACATCAATTCTGAAATCCTCCAGACGTTTAAACTTGCGCAGATATTCCTGCAGCTTGGGATCAATCTCCAAGTTCTTTGCTTTGGAGTATTTCAGGAAAGCCCAGAACTTCTCCAGCCCATAAAGCTGGCCTGTGAACAGGAGACAGAGAATTCACCACAGATTGTACTGGTGCCTCCCAGATGAGATGGTGAACACACACACTGTGCTGTATCTGTCCGGTTAAACTCACCAGCCTCGTAGTCTTTCATGGTCTCCTCCTGGAAGTCCTTAAAGATGTCTGGCCTGAACTTCTTCTCTAGACCATAGCTGTAGTACCTGAACAGGCACTCCAAACCGTACCTGCAACACACACACACACTCAAACTGGGACAAAACTGAACTATGGACAACATGGCTTGTAGATACAGTGTAAATACTCCCCATTAACCCAATTAAAAAATAAGTAAAAAGGGATCCTCGGGTCAGATGGCTGCACATTCCTATCAACTGAAGTTCAATACAAATCACTCTGCTGGTCATCTTGTAAGTTGCACAATCAGAATACCCACATAAAGGTCAGGCTCTGCTGCTCAGCCTGTACCACACGGGCCTCCACAGCAGGTTTTAACATTTGTAGGTTTGAGGAAATGGCGGTTTTGGCAGGATCTGTAAAAACACTCGTATTTGTGTTTGTATTGGCAGAAAGCTGCGACCTGCCTCTGGTCAGGCCTCTTACCTGTATCCTTCCTTCCCATCCTCGACCACTAGCTGTCTGAACTCTTCATACATCTTCCTGTTGAAGTGATCCCGCAGGAAAAACGACCAGAAACGGAAGAGAGTGTTCATCTCCTGTGACTGGCCAATTCCCAGCCGCTTTCGCTCTGTGATTGGTTGAGAGGAGAGGGATAAAGTGCTTTAATCACCTCACTGTAAATAAATAAATAGCAGTGAACTGCCTCTGACCCCAGTGACTCAAGCAAAGTAGAGAAAGAAGAAATCGCATGCATACCATTTAGGCAGCGCCGGCGGTACTTGTGGTAAACATGTTGCGTGAAGCCGTTCTCTTTGAGCAGCTCATGTGATGGGTGCTGGAACTTGGGGAGGGACTGGGGCGTGCAGCCAATGTTCCCCAGGGCGGGGGTGCCCTCTGATGGGCTGGCATTAGAGCTGAGGAGAAGACGCAGGACACAATCGGTATGAGCACATCATTGGTTCAATAGGTTTAAAAAGCCGGGCGGTAGAGCGGGACAGATTTCATCTGTTAAAGAAACTAGATGTGATCTTCGAAAGACTAAAGGGCAGCTCTACATGCTGCTTTTGCTCCTCACTCTACTCATACACAATCAATTCATTTAAGGTGCTGCACATTCAAATGGCTTCTTCCCGAACCTGGCAAAACAGCTGAGGGATGTTTGTGACATTACATTTTGTGATTCAGACCCAGTATTGTACTGAAAGTGGGTGTGTTTTTAAACCTTCCTGACCAATAATGTTTCAGCTTCAAAAGTCTGTGTTGGCTTTTGAAGGTAGAAAATCAGATTTTCAGCCGCTTTTCACCAACACATCAATATGCTTTCAAGACTTGTGACCGGGATATGCACTGATCAGGACATCTAAATATAAACCTGTCACTGTTTTCTGGTGGACAAAGTTTCTAAATGACCTTAAATACATCTTTGGTATTTCTGCAGAGCAACTTCTTACAGTACAGTAGTAAGACACTGATGCCAAATCATAAACCCAATTCTAAATATGTCTAACCTTGTAATGTTTTTTTTTTTTGTGGGACAAGATACTAAACACACATTTTTCCAACCAAAAAAAGAGGGGAAAAAGTTCCGCTTATGTTTTATGTTCAGACTTTCATATTCATAGAAGGTGAGAAAAACCTGTCCATTTATTACCATGTGTAATAAGACATTAATAAAACAAAAATCCGAGCATCAGTGCCTCCAGAGGGGACAGTCCTGCAAGAAATTCTAACTTAACGAAGGTGATAAAGTTCAGGCTTTAAAAAGTTTGAAGAGGTGATAATTCAACTGTCAGTGCTGCATTAGAACATACTGCTTCTCATTGGTTTTATATGTCGTTGCACGTCAGCAGCCCTGACCGGCGCTAACAGACTTTTTTGACCACAAGGTGAGATGTTGTAGTGTTTTACCACTAAAATCAGTTTGGGGTCTTAGAGCCTTGTCACAGCGAGTCTCACCTGACAGAGGTGGTACGGGAGCGATGCTCTCTGGAGTCCATCACCCAGCCGACGTGGCACTCCATAGGCGGGTTGGAGCTGTGGCGGGTCTTCCTCTTCCTGGGCGTCTGAAAGGTTACAGGGAACATTTTGTAAAGGCGGTTGAAAGTAACCGAACTGTCTTTTTTTTCCCCACTGTGCTTTTATCTCATTAAAAAAACTGTAAAGTCAGTAAAAGCACCACCAGAAGGCTCATATCTCACACAGCGGCCATCTTACCTTGGCATCAACGGGCCGGCTTTCTTTCACCACTGGGTAGAAGCGTGGCGTCATGGCTGGGTCCTTGCGGTGAGGGGTGCGAGGTGTGCGGGGTGTCCGAGCACTGCGGTAGTTGGGTGAGTCAGGCACGGTAGTAGGGAGTGAGCGAGCTGTAGAGGAGGGCTCAGGGGCGCCGAAGAGTTTGTTCGCCAAAGCGTCTGTGGGGACTGAGAAGGAAAGGAAGAGAATATTTCAATGGAGCAAAAGTATAAACTTCTACAGGCCACAGGCTTTGGTTAGCCTTAGCTTATATAAGAGGAAGCAACTCCACTCGGCTACCTTTAGTGTCCGCAAAAACTCACCCATCATCCTCTGGACATCAAGTCTGTCGAATCCCTGACCCCGATTTCAGGAACCAGGGTTCTCTTTTACATGACAGTGAAGGAACCAGCAGACTGAACACAGCTAAGGAGGCTAATTAACACAGTCACTGATGATGTGGAGCTCAAACTGTCTAAAAGAGAAAATCTTCCAAGAGCCTGACGGGAGAGTCTTACTGATTTAACCCGAGTAAAATAATTTCTTGGAAATCGCTTGAGTAATGAAGATGATGTCTTTAGACTAGTAATATTTCTGGGTGACTTTACCAGAATGAATCTTCTTTTCTCACAAGCAGGAGCTGGAACAGGTGTCATTGTCTCAGGACAAAACCATGTTTCTATCATATTTTATACTATTTAAAGTATGGAAAAAATCTTTTGTATTGACAATACAATAAAAGCCTCTTTTACCTTGTGACTTAAAATACCGCAGTGTCTACACCTGTGATACCTACATTGTATATGTCACTATACGTCAGTTGTGAGTAGTTCTAAAAAAAAAATGTATCATGGCCTAAAGAGATAAAGAGCCACTGACAAGTTTTCCCTCACTGCCATCTTAATACAAGATAAAAATGACTCCATGACATGATAGTTCTAACCTGTACTCGCCTCCGTGTTGCGTTCATGGTAAAGACAGAAAGTCGATTAAGTACATGTTTGATGCGTCTGTGTGTTTCCGTGTCCTTACTCTGCTGGGGTCGTGGGGGGCCTGGGGGGACTTCCTGGTTAGGGTCGACAGGGGGTTCAGGGGTCAGGCAGTCAAACTGCTCGCGGCTGATCAGGTGGACCTTCTTGAAGTTCTCCACCTCTTGCTGTAGGGAGAAGATGCAGAGCCAATGTGATGACAGGCGGGAAAATGTAAAGGGCAGTAGATTGAAGGGGCTCTTGGCATTTTAAAAACAAAAAACACATGGTAGGTAATACAGGATTCCTGTGGAAGCCAGACAAAATTTCTCTAATGCTAAACCCTCAATAAAAACAATTACACTCAGTACTGAAATTGTAGAGCTTCACCAAAATGCATAGGCAATTTTACAGAACTTTCTACAGACTTTATCCACAACAATCTGAAGACTGGGGTGCAGCAGCAAAATACAGCTGCCAAACACTTTTCAATGCTGTGTTTGACGTTTCCTTCTGTTCTGACACAACTACACCAACACAGACCCAGAGTTTTCCATCCTAATAACACAGCAGCTCATTTTAAAATCAAAACCATCATGTCACATCCAGTGCGATTCGTCCCTTCATCCGCCTGTCCCTGCAGCCCATCGCCTCCACCCCTCAGGCCGAGGCCTCATTTATAAACAAGCATGCTCTGTTCCACGTGCACTGGATGTGTGCCGGCGAGCATGTAAAGGTCACACAAAGAGTTCAACAATACTACAATGGGTGGCAATGCCAACAAAACAAACAAAAAGAACACTGTTCTGTGTCGGGTTTTCTTATCTAGAAACGACTGTAACTAACGAAGAAGAACAAACCTGCAAAAACAGAGATGAGCAGGCCTCGAGTTACATTCACTACTGTTTTTCAGTGTTACTCAACTGTCGCTCTCACACAAATCCAGCCAGATCACGTGCTCTGGAAAAGTCCTCGGTTTCATAGATGGTGACGGCTCACCGTGTGTTTTTGATTATTAAGAAGCATGAGAAAACATTTCACTTTGAGCACAAACACACTGCAGGTGGGGGTAGAGTATATTTGAGGCTGTGGTCGCTTCACCACACCACAACCCCACCGTCAACCAAGAGGAGCACTCTCACCTTGATGGTGGCGTACTCGGGCTCGTACGTGTCATCCCACAGGTCCTGCTCGTAGTAGAAGAGCCCGTCGTTGATCACCTTGGCCAACTCGCTGGTCAGCTTGGCGCGCGACGTGTGGTGGCCCGTGCGGTCGCCCCCCGGGTGCTTCCTCAGGTAGGGCGGCGTCTGTGTCACAATGAGGATCTTGTTGACGTCGTGGTCGTCGATCTCACCGTCCGAGTCCTCGTCCGACCAGTCGGTGAAGGTGTTTCTCCGTCCGTCCATCTGCTCCATCTCCTCGTCAAACATGAAGTCCAGCTCCTCGGGTTCATCCTGCTCCACTCCCTCCTGATCAGAGAGAAGTTATAAGAAGGTGCTGGCTGATTGTGTATATTCATTTTTTGATCACCATGTTTGATTAATTTTAAAGAAATAGAAATAATTAAGAAATAATTAGTTGATTTAACTTGAACCACCACCTTATTGTGGTGGAGGGGTTTGAGTACCCGAGTGATCCTAGGAGCTATGTTGTCGGGGGCTATATGTCCCTGGTAGGATCTCCCAAGGCAAACAGGTCCTGGGTGACGGGTCAGACTAAGAGCGGTTCAAAAGCCCTTTATGAATAGATTAAAATCAAGGACCGTGACGTC
>NW_018127999.1:1257696-1296965 GCF_001952655.1 Monopterus albus
GTCTGGAGAGAGGGAAGTCTGGGCATCTTTGCTTAGACTGCTGCCCCCGCAGCCCGGTCCCGGACAAGCGGAGGAAAATGGATGGATAGTTGATTTATGTATAGAAAATTCAAAAGGACAACAAATATGAAAAACAGTCCATTTAAAGTTGTCAAGTTAAACTATCAACTATTCTTTGGTTACAGCTTCTCTGTCAGGATTTACTTTTCATTATATCTCTTAATATTAAATATCATTAAATGAGCAACCTTAAGGCATCTTAATTAAAGAGAAATAAAAATCATTAGATGTGGTAAATAGCTACAGACTAAAAGTTTGATCTCAGTCCAAACGCACCTTATTTCCTGAGGTAGCGGGGGAGGGCGAGGAGCCGGGCTGGGGCACAGGAGAGCGAACAGAGTCGTCCTTCTCCTTCTGCTGCAATGAGGGTGGCTACGTCAGTCAACCCACACCAAGTACACAGGAGATGGAGAGAGGTGGTGGTGGAGGACGTGGAAAGAAATGAATGGATGTGAAAAGTTACACAGGATGATGTGTGCAAAAAACAAAAACAAAACAGAAAAAAACACATGACACAGTTCAAGAAAAGGACAGATGTGGGTTTTTTTTTTGCCTGTGGCTGTGACAATGGACGGCTGGTTCTACATAAACAATGCCTGATGTCTAACCCTAACCCTGTTATAGTGGGAGATTGCTTGTTCAGTGTGCACTGTTTTTCTGCGGGGAAGTGGCCACAAGGCATCATGGTCCACAAAACTGCTGAATGGAAAACTTGCTATAGAGGATTATATGACTGAGTGAAAATTTAAATAACAGAGGTTTGTGTGTCATGGATGTTCACATTCAAGATTTCCGAGCTACACAACATAGGTTCAGATGTTCCTAGAGTTTCCTGTGCCTCTCCAACACCTTGCTACTTTTGCCCTGACCTCCACCTTTCTCTGTGCTGACCTTGGGTCTGGCCGGGGACGGCCTGGGCCTCTTCTTGACTTCAATCCAGGACTCGGAGTCCAGGTCGGGGAGGCTGGCAGAGAGGCCCTTGGGCATTGTCTTGAGGTTGGAGGTGTCTGGCTCCATTTTGGTCTGTTGCTGCACTGGTGTGGAGGACCTGGGAGACCCTGCAGCGGCCACAGAGAAAATATTTTATGATGACATGTAGCTAAGATTTGTCATGCAAATGAGAAGTCTTGTAAGAGATTTGAAACAACAAAACTTCGATGCAAGATGGGCCTGACACCTCACCCTTTCATCTGTTTTACCAAACAAATGTCAGAAATTTTAAAAGGAGGCACCCTGATGCAGTCAAGAAGAAGTGCATGTGATTCCTTTACACAGTTTGAGCCACGGTTCAGTTTCATTATCAGCAGATCTGAGCGCTCACCTCTGGGCTCCTCGCTCGTCTGTCGGGGGACAAACTCAGGGCAATTGATGAGCTGGGAGAAGTCGGTGTGGGTGTGGTTGGGCATGGTCAGGCCCGGCAGCGGCCACTTCTCTGGGTCCACCTTCCGACGGATCTTCATGTCTATCAGCTCCACCTCCTTACTGTCCTTCAAAGCCTGACAGCAGAGAGGACGGCTCAAACCGGGCCAGTAGCAAAAATTCAACATGAAGGATCCCAATGATCATAAATGACATGAAGTGAGACAGCTAGTGCTCACAGTGTGGTCCCAGAGCACGAGAGTTTCAGGTGACCTCTACTTGAAAAGGCAGCGTTTTATTAGGAGCTTCAAAGTTTGAAAGATTTGCTTTTAGATAAACTAAGTGTGGAAAACACCTGCAATTTTTAAAATTTAGATGCATATCAAACCCATCAGCGTTAGTACACACACCATCAAATGATTACAAAAGCAAACTTCACTGTTTTGGGCTGAAATTGTAAATAAATTTGGGTCATTTTCATACCTGTTGTTTGGTCTAATTGGTCAAAGAAAAAAAAAAAGATCTATTGCTGCTGTTTGGCTCTGGTCTGTTTATAACCCATCTGCAGATTATTTTCAGTCTAAGAATCAGAATCAGCTTTACTGGCCAGCTGGGTTGGGCACACGAGGAATTTGACTCTGGTACAGTGGCTCTCAGTGTGCATGTACAATGCCCTAACAAAGAACGTAAGGCATGCAAATCCAAAATTATTATTATTATTTTATTTATTTTACAGGTTCTGAACCGACAACAGCTTTTCAATATTGTCAAGGAAAAGGCCTGCAGAAATCTGGTATTCTGGCTGGGAAAAAAGCCTTAATTATTAAAATTAATGATTACTTTTGTTCATTTTTATCGGGTAAACTGGAAATGTAGCTGGCATCATGTTTTTCCCCATTGCTATAAGCACCTTAATTGTGAGCCATGTTTACATGATGTATCTCATCAAGTAGAAACTGTTGTCTGACATTGTAAAACCACATTATCACCTTCTTTGAGGGGAACTCTGCTCACCTCCAGAATGAGGCTGATGTCTGTGGTGAGGGCCTGCACTCTGTGGAAACTGGCGATGAGTCCGATGGGCAGGAAGCCCTCCTGATCCATCTTCCTCCGCAGGAAAAAGTCACGTTCCAGGTTGTCTAGGCTGAAGTAGTACTCACTGTGGGGAGCAGAGAAGCAAGGGAACATGTGACAACATGGTACAGTAAATACAGACTGTGGTTTCTGTGGCTGTTTCCTCACATCTAACATGGGAGGACTCAGGTGTGAGGAAAAGATGCAAGTGAGAGAGACAGTTACATGAGGCAGACACATGAGGAAAACCTGTTTCAATGACTCCAAGGACGGATAAAAAGTCAGAGACCGCATGTCAGACATTTATCGTATCCTGTTTGTTACGACGTCCAATGTCTTAGTGTGGGTCCTGACGCTGAACTTACATTTGCCTCTTGATGTAGTCCTTCAGCAGGTCCTGGTCGACGGAGTAAAGGTCGTTGCTGCTCATGTTGTCGTAGTAATAGGTCACTGCATTGCTGAACTTCTGGCCATAGGGTCCATCTTTCATATCGTAAGACTTGTAGCCGTAGTGATATTCATAGTGGCCTTGACGGGGGAGAAACAGTCAGTTAGATGGACAGAGATTCTTCACTTCAAACCTCAGTTAGCTTCCAATATATGTTGTCAGGTCACGTGAAAGATGCCACACGTCAGAGAAGACGTCAGAACAGCTGACTGTACCTCCTGACTCCATAAAATGTTACATGTTTTCTATTTTCTGATCCTCAACCAATTAGTGTCTGTATAATGCCCATTTGTTCACTAGTGAATCTTTGCCTGTCACCAGGAGCTGCTGCCTTCAGCTGACTCACACCACCCGTTCTTCAGCCCAGGACTAATCTGTTGCAAAACTGGGACTGACATCAAATTTGAGAGAAATTTGTGTGATATGGGACAGACCGCACATAGGAGGATCAGTCAGAATATAAACACAGAAAAATTAAGTAGAAAACCCTATCATTGAGTAACCTCAAATATGCAGAACGCGTTTCTGTGAGTGTAGGAGCACGCACACACACAAAGAAAGTTCATCTGCTCGGCATGAATCATCTCTTCAGTGCTGCTCAAAGTCAACATGTCCTCAAGGAAACAGGATGGACGTAAACCTGGACTTATCTCTTTCTGCTTTTTC
The DNA here is from genome assembly GCF_001952655.1 of Monopterus albus. Lineage (NCBI taxonomy): Eukaryota > Metazoa > Chordata > Actinopteri > Synbranchiformes > Synbranchidae > Monopterus > Monopterus albus. The sequence goes on from NW_018127999.1 coordinate 1,261,304, forward strand.
TCACTTCTATAACAATTACAAGGTACCAGTGAAGAGGGGGAAGAAGAGTGAGTGGAGGCGAGAGAGTAGAGGAAGACTGTATGAACAACAGGGAGGAGCTGGTCAGAATCCGGCCAAAACCAGCAGGACTTCAGACAAACCTGCTTCTCCTCCTGGATCCAAGGCTTTCATCATTTCAGCACTCTGGCTGTTGGAGCATATTTCATTTCTTACCGCAGCATCAGATTCACCCAGCACCAAGTGCGAAATCAGCCAAAACACAAATGCGCACAGTTCTGACAGATTAACTCGACACCGTCAGGTCAAACATGATTAATTCTGTTGGGCAAAGTTAAGCCTCTGTAGCTAGCCGACCTCTGACACCAAAACAGTGTCATGCGGCGTGTTCAGCTACTCGACCAAACCACTTACTATTGAGGAAAGTACGCTTATTGAGGAAATATTTATATCATTTAAAGTGCTTATGTCCTTTATGTGGCCCAGTTTTCACCCAGGATAAAGGCTCAAGTGTTTTTTGCTTCAATGCTGAGATCAGAGTTGTGACAGGTCTCTCCACAGAGGTTGAGTCAGAGAAGAGACATGAAGAGCTCATCACCTCTACAGCATGTCTGCAGGTTAGATCCCACTAATAAAACCCACGTCTCTCATTTACAGAAGGATCCAGACCCTTAACTTTTTATAAGCCTCTTCAGCAGCAGTTACAACTTCTCGAGTGGGTTTATTGCATACGTTTATTGTTTAGGATCTAAACAAGACACACTTTGATCTGCACGGAGGGATGGTGTTTTCAAAGTTGTTCATTTGTGAGCCATCCAAATAATCCCACATTGCTGATTTAAATTTCTTTTTTAGTGGATGGAGTCTGGTGATGCCAGCCTCCTCCTCCCTGCCATTTCTCCACTGCATGAGTGCGTGTGGCGCCTGCTGTGGAGTCTGACAGGCAGTCAGAGAAGAAAGGCGTGCACACATTGCATTTAATCTGTCAATACCGGTAATAAGCAAATGTGCACGGTATGATAACCATCAATTGCCATACCATGTTTTACCACTACAACCCTACTCCAGCTGTAGTTGCATCCCAAACAAGATTCACCTGATCACAATCTGGAGTGTCACAGCAAAGGGTTTGAATACTTTTGAAAATGAGGCATTTTTCATTTTTTATTTTTAATAAATTACAAAAAAAGTGTCAGTGTGTGTAGTGTGATGGACAAACTTCAAAACTGTATACATTTAAAATTAATTAGCTGTGAATCTGAGTGCAAACATCACGAAGACAAACTTCACTGCACATTTATTTTACTGCTAAGTAACTGAACCAGTCTGTGGTGACAGACACACAAGCAGCACAGTGATGAACCCTCACCGGTTTTGTTTTCTCAGCACCGTTTCAGAAAGCAAAAAGAGGGCACGACGGCCACATGAGAAAACCTCAAAAAAAAAAAGGTTCCCTTTTTAAACAGGAAACTGGTGGCAACTCTATTTTAAGGGTTCTGTCTCCGTGTGGGTGGGAAAACACAGAAAAGAAACACACCTCTCCCACCACCTCTGCCTCGTCCCCGACCTCTTCCTCTTCCTCGTCCGCGACCTCTGAAGCCTCCGCGGAATGGTGCCCCCTCGCTCTTCACGCTGGACACCTCATCGTGGTCATCACGCCATTCTCGCTCGTACTTTTGACTGTGCCAGTCTGCAGAGAAACCAACAGCAGCCTTCATGCCAGCACAAGCGCACCACCACGCTACACCCGTCGAACAAAAGCAGTGAGTTGTCAGTAGGTCATGCTAAGAGCTGCAATATTCTTACAGTTTTGACTCAGAAGATAATTATGTTAACTTAATGTATCAATGTAATTTAATGCACAACCACCAAATGTCTTCCTTGACACCAACACACTTCATTTCCTTGATGAATGTAAGAAACCCAGTTATCCATATATGTACATTTGAGCAGCTATCAAAGCAGAAGTAGCAGCTGAGTGAGAACTTGCACATCCTCCTGCTGACATGTGCACACTGTCCTAGTCAGCCAGCTGCAGTAGCATGCAGATTCACAATCTGTTGTCATTAGCTAGCAGCTTCTGGCTTCATGTAAAACCAGCTGGGAGGACTTCTTCACATGCTTTTCTCAAAACTCTGGAAGTAACCCATGACGTCAGTGCCAAGCGATGACATCACAGACTGACCTCTGAGGTCGTTCCTGGCGTTGGGAGGCAGACGGGGGTTTTCGTTCTGCTTGCTGTTGTTCCTAGAGGCTGAGCGCTCCCTGGGACCCTCAGACTTCACCTCGATCATCAAAGGAACCCACTTCTGCTTGTTTCCTGTTCGTAACAACATGGAGAGAAATCGGTTTTAAAATCATTTCAGTAAACTGACTTCTTCATGAAAAGATTTTTTAATGGCCCCTCATAACCATCTTTTGGTTTGAAAATATTTGAAGCAAAAATTGAGTTTATTTTCCTTCTAAAATGACCTTAGTATTTTTCAAGGCAACCATGTCACATTTATAAAAAGCCACAAATTAAAGTTGTTATAGTTGTAAACAAAGTAAAGAACCAAATGCTGGCTACAGATAATCTATGTAAAAAGATTTACACCTATTTGCTATAGAAAGAAAAGGGTAAGAAATTCTGGATGAAACTGGACTGTTACCCTCCAAAGTCTTTTTTTCACTGTCATTCTGGGACAAACAGCACCTCTGAATACTGGATGGTTAAGCTGCTGTTACCAGCACTTGGTTGCTGGTGATGTGGAAAATGTGAAAAACTATGTTCATTACTGCTGAGTCTTTTACAAATGAAAATGCACTGTCAGCTGCAGTACATCTCCTGGCCAGCAGGGGGACCAGTGACCCGCTGTCTATAATCTGGCCGTGGGGATGTTGGGGTCAGTGTGCCAGATACCAATTGCAATGCCAGAGAGGAAGTGACAGCCACTTTGAGGTGACGTGGCCTTGCATTGATCTGCCGATTGAGTGGATAAGAGGGGGAAGGGAAAGCAAGGAAGAAAGGAAGAAGAAGAATATGGAGCTGCAGAGGACACTGAGTCAAGACAACACCAGCAACATTTAAAATACTCCTCCAACATTATCAAGTTCACTACAGTTTATAATAAGAGATCTGACATCAGACTGAAATTTCAGACCTTTCAGAAGTCCATCCAACAACAATCCAGCCAAACATCCCAATCCCATCTAGCTTAATCTGCACCTTCCATCATGGCTCGAATGATTTTTGTTTCTCCTTCAATGCTGAGATCAGAGTGTGACAGTTCTCTTCACAGATGTTTAGTCAGAGAAGAGACATGAAGTACTCATCCCCTCTACAGCATGCCAGCAGGTTAGACCTAACTCGGTGGCTTCATTGTTTGTGACAAATTCAAATAGCCACTTTAGCAAGTACTGTAAAATCCTTCCAGAGGCAAAATTGTATTCAGAAGTATTAAATGAACAAATACAGACCCCAAATCTGACCAACACTAAGTAAATACTGTGCGGTTTAGGCTGTATTAATCACAGGAAAAACTTTATGGATGAAATGTATAAAGTCTGCTATTTAAAGATCCTGACCAGTGGCCTGAGGAACGTGCCAGTGGAAAGGCCACGCACGTTACTGCAAACACAGGTCCTGTGTGTGGTGGCCATTCCATGTCCTGTCAAGTGAAGGCCACCCTCAGGTAGGATGCCTGCATCTGGCACATTGGCTATATGTTGGCAGGCTGAGGTTTAACATGAGCGCCTTTCTGGATGCTAACTTTATCAGGTGCTAATGTTTATTATATACTGTTCCTGTTTGCTTTTCCAGCACGCTAACATGTCTGATCAAAGTCACCTTTTTTCTTGGATCCATTCTTCTGGGAGTCGTCGTTGCCGTTCTTCTCCTCTCCGGAGTCATCCGACTTGGCCTTCAGGTTCTCCTTGCTCTCCTCGTTGCTCTCTCTCTTCTCCTTTAACTCCTTCTTGACTGTCGTCTTCTTGGGAGCCTGGAGAGGACACAGGTCCATATAACACATTTAGAAAAGGACACCTTACATCAAATTTAAAAATTCATTTATACCTCACAAATATATTTACAAATTTTTACGGGAAATAAAACTGGCTAGAATTGGTGGCACAGATACAAATTTACTCATTGTTATTTTCGTAAGTAGCAAATAAATCTGACATCAAAACAAAATGCATACATTTGTCTTTAAACAGTCAAGCAAGTGACTGTGCACTAAACCCCTCCCACGAATCAGCTGTAACTAGCAGCTACATACAGTATGCTATGTTAATTATGCCACGCTTTGGATTCCTCAGCAAGCCAGTGGGGGCATGGGGCTGTGGTGAGAGATATTTGGTATCTGAAGCGTATGAAGAGTTACTTTAAGCTGTTATAAAGCCCACAGCATTGCTGACTTTTTGCAGCGAACTACAAGCCTCGCTCTTATATCACTCAGTATATCATAATCGTGTTACCATAATCACAGCATGTTTAAAACTGGAAAGGTGGTATTTCTACAAACCTCTGTGAATGTGTAATATTGTAATGAAAAGTGTTGAACAATAAGTATAAAAACAGGTAATTATGAATATGAAAAGGTTTTATTGTACTGCACCCAGCAGTCTAGTTTGTGGACTAAACTGGTGTCAGTATATTAATAAGTTCATTCAGAACCATAGGCTTTATAATGAATCAATCTGTTTGGGTGTAGCATTTTATCTCTTCAGGTCGACAATGCAAACACTACCTCCTAAGGGCAACAATAAAAGTGATGGAGACAAAACAGACTTTGTATGTGGTTGAGAGTTTTCATTATCCTATCTGTTGTTCTGCCTCATTGTGGGGGGTCCTGCAGCAGAGACACCAGTGCTACGGCTGTCCTCAGCTGAGCATGAGCTGACACAGTAACGGACACAGGGTAGTCCACTGAACATCCAGTCGCCTCTGCTGGTTATCTCTGCTCACAGAGCTGATATGCGAGTGTATTCAAAGCAAACAGAGCTCAGCCGCTCCTCTGTGCCACGGCAGCTCAGCTATCAGCTATCAGCGACACACATATCTGCAAAGTGTGACGCTCCTGAGGGGTCATGCAAAGCGTCGGTCTAACTGGATGTATGCAGCATTTCATGCCCCAGACCATTATGTGCACGTACACACACACTCACACACCTTGACATGCTCGGCCCTCAAGGTATCAAACTGCAAAGTTATCGCATTGAGGCCCAAGACCAACTTCAAACATGCTCCGTAGTTCTGGACATTAACAGTGAGTCTCACCAAGCAACAAAAGAGGCATGAGCAAGTCTGTTACAACTGAAGTCTTGAAAAAAGCTGCACATACAACATTAACAAATCTAACATTTATATGATAGTGATTAGACTGGCAGCAAAATTACGGTGTTTCCCTCATAACTTCTGCACCGTGGCTCTTTCACTCACAGCCCATTTGTGCTTTGTAATGATGCCATCAGAGCCACAATGCTGCCTACTCTTTATAAAGGACACAGAGCCCAAAGAATAAAATTAAACACAAAGGTTTAGTATAGAGAACATGAAGGTACATCACGCCGTGTTGAACGTTGGGACAGGGGCGCCATTTTTGGAGGTATGCGCTATATTTACTTGCGTACATTCTTGTTTTGTTTGGCTAAAAAGTTGCTGAAATTGTTTTACTGACTATGCTAATTCAGAATTGACAGTCTTAGGTGTCTGTAACTAACTTGAAGCAGGCCCAGAGATCCTGTCAACCAGAGCAACAGACTGAAAAACGATTCTGCACGCTGATCTCAGCTCTCGGTTTGGAGGCTAACACTAGCAAGCAGCTGTTGGCAGATGACGCATTAAAAAATATGCTTGCTTGATTTATTAAAATAACTCATATTACCAGGTGTGGTCAAAACATGGGCAGACAATTATTTTTATGCAACATATTACTGGAATCCTAATCAGACACAGTGACTGAATGTCAGCAGGTAGGCAGGCAGCAGGTTTCACAGGCTGCAGGTGGAACTTACAGTGAATCTCCATGAGTCTCTGACCTGCCTGACAGTCGGCGGGCAGGACACGGTCCGTGCCACTGCCTCGATCTGAACAGAGGGAGGGAAGAGCAGTTTAGAGAACACAATGAGGTGGACCATGATACACATATACATACATACACACACACACACACACACACACACACACACACACACACACACATTCATACTGAATGTAGACAGCTACACCAAAAATGAGTTGGGAGTCTTAAAACCTAAATGTTGGGGGCTTCGTCAGGCTGTAAAGTTAATGCACCAAGTCTTAGCACCTGCCAGGTCTGCAAGTATAATCTGGTCATTTTATCTTATCAGGTACATTAAAGACTCTTCTGTTTTGAGTTGCTCTGCTCAAACTCAAAACCTTCCTGCTGTTCTAATCAAAACCAACAGAAATGCCAAGTGAATGTGCACAGGCTGTGGATAAGAAGAAGCATCTGCTGCGTCTACTGTTTACTGAGCTCCCTCTGGGTTTTATAAAGTACATCCAATATCATCTCAGTGGCTGAACAGCTAATGCTGTGTCATTACATCAAGTCAGGCAGATTTTTCATTTGGTTTATAGCTTTGGATTCAGCACAAATAGGAATAAGAGCTGATTATTTTTAGTGAGGACAGAGAAGGGTGAAGTGATAGAGTGGAGAACTGCATTCACAGCTCAGGTGTGAGCGGTGCAGTGTGCTTTCTGAGTCAATAAAGACATGGGATAACACCTGTGAAAATGCAGACAGTAATACTGTGATCACAAGGACACCGATTCCTTCTTCCACCACAGGAAGCTTCTGATACAGTCACTGTCGCAGCGATATAGAGTCCTGAACATGGATCTGCAGCTGCACAGTGAACCCACCAAGCAACACGAAAAATGAACACTGTCAATCTTTCACTCTGGACACAAAACAGACAACAAAATGGGGCGATGACTGACAAGACAAATGTGGTGCACACACATTGTGGACTTCAGACTTCTGGACTTTGTCGTCACTGTGTTTTGACATCCTGGGCAACTTTTACATTTCTGCTTCCAACTCAACACAATGAAGGTGACAGAAATTTGGTTTGTGGTGCTTTCAAGACACAGCTGTATGATGGTGTTTTAGTGACACAGAACAAAAATAAGTCAGTACAATTCTGAGACTGAAGTCGGAATCTTCAGAGAATAAAGTCAGAATATTCTCATGCAATTCTATTCTGAAGTCAATGGCAGAATATTCTGACTTTATTCTCAAACTTTTGTCAAATTTTTTTATTGTGGCATTGAAACGCCTGCTACTCCAACATGCCACTAAAGAGAAAAAAAAAAGTTGTAATCTGAAAAATTTTGGTAAAGACACTCATATGAATAACATTTTAGATTTAGGAGAAAAGCCACAAATGAAAATCTGTACATGTTGCAGGGCCATCTCCTCAGATAAATGTAAAATTTTAAACATTTCAAAAAGCAGAAGATGCCATTTTACTGCATTAAGTTTAATTTTAACCACTGCACCATACCCTAAAGCACAACCTTGCATCCTTCATCAAATTTCAGTGTCTATTTTCCAGCATGCACAATCTGAGGACTTCAGCTTTACAGCTGTAAATGTTACGTGGTGGACGGTGACCTCCAGCCCCCTAAGAATAGCACCAGCACAGATCCAGGGGCGTTTTACCGAGGGGGATCCCTAAAAGGACATCCCTTCCCAGGCCTCGGCACTTGTCTCCAACCTCAGCCCCTCCCACCTGCGATTTCTGCTACTGACCTTGCTGGTTATTCCTGACGCTGGTGATGTGACCCACATTTTCCTGCTCGGGGACACGTGCTCTCTCTCTCTCTCTCTCTCTCATGTTCGCTCAGACCTGGCTGCCTAAAATAGCGGAGGTAGGAGGGCTGCTCTCCCACTGACATGATGTCCATAGATTAGAAATGGAAACGGCCTCTGAGGAGTGACTGACTACTGTCCCTGCTGTAAGAGGATAAACTAGGTGCATCCCCCGCTGGACCAATAGCTGTAGGCAGTCACAAGTATGAAGGGGTTGGGATCTATGGTTACGGCTACAACGTGCCCGCCTAGTGGTGTAAAGCTTCTAAGCAACAGGTTTAAGTGTTCAGGAACGAAACAGATAAAGAACAGAAATCTGCCAAGTCGCTTTCTTGTCAAGAGCTGGATAAGAAGATGGAGAAAAAAATAAAAAAAATCTGTCACACAAAAAGGTAAACATGCTATACATCATTTGAAAGGTAAAAGTCTCACGTTGTCAGCTACATAACACATTTAAGAGTCCCTATATCACTGCAGCAGCCATTTCTCATTTTTCAGCAGTAAACCACACAACAGAATGGCCACTCTACGATTCTCTGCTGACAGGGGCCCAGATGTGTATTAAAGTAAAGCTGGACACTGTTTTTAATCATAAGAATTCAATGAACAGCATCCAAACATTATTCCGACACACACACACACACACACACACACACACAATGTCACGGAGAAAAAGCCCCAGAACCGGAGTAGTCCTGTTTGTAATTTCGATCAACGGTCTTTGTTTTTATTCCTCACTTTAGCCTGATTTCCTGGTCATCTGCTAACGCTAACCAGGCACACTCCATATCATGTTCAGTACCTGCAGATAGCTCTCATATTTGTCAGTAAGTATGTCCATATGATTAACTATCCATCAAACTTCTTTTCAATGCCCCTCAGGGCAGTGATGGTCATTGAGGAAATGATGACAGTTCCAGTAGCCAATGAGATTATGAGTTCATAACGGTCCCACACAGCCTGGTGTGGGGCCTGATAAAGGGATTTCAGTGATTTACTGTCACTCGCTGAAGGCTACAGAGTAAACAGTATAAAATAGTTGGTTGGTTCATTATGTTTGTGAAAAAAAACTTTTGAATAATTTACTGTTATATTCATTTGTGCAAAAATATCAAGTATTGCAACAAAATATGGTGGAGAATGGAGGTCCGTCTGGGAAACACCTCGCAGGCAGTGGATAAAACTCATATTTAATGCCGTCATTACCTACAAAGTGGTTCATGCAAATATCAAATACTACAGGCCTTATATAATTAAAAAATAGATGAGAAAAGAAACTTTCTATCATGTTTGTGCCACTAACTTTGGTTCAGGATCACATATTCATTTTGACTTTCTGGTTGTTTTTATTTTGGGTACGTTCGCTTCGAGCTTGTGCACAGTAACAGAGTGCATGGTGAGGTTCCTCAATAACTGACCTGGGTTTCGAGTAGGGTCTAGAAACAAAGGGAGCCAAGAGACTGGCCATTTTCAAACACTCACCAGGTGGATTTCACTGATACAAAAGCTGTGACAATTGGAAGGTCGAGTATTTGGTGGAATAAAATCCTGGCTTTTGACGGTGCATGTTTGGTTTCATGACTGTGATTGGAACATTTTGCCTGATGCCCGCTTTGAGGCCAGCCATCTTTGTTTTGTCTCCACGTGTCCAAGAAGCCCTCCATGGCTGTGAGCCTGGACTAACCCTAGCACTTAGAAAAAGAAACATGCAGTCCCAAGGACACAGATTCAGGCCTGCAGAAGCAGACAGCTGTCTGGATGTGCTGTTTAGCTGCCGTGTAATTACCAACCACTAAAATACCTATTGTAGAAGAGCTACATGGTGAAGTAAGACAGGCTGAGCTGCTTTGACTGGCTGGTGACTATAACAACTTGAAGCTACTATGATGCTCTTTTTTTTTAAATCACCTCTGCCATCTGCAACAAAATGAAGATAATCTGAGAAACAGAAACTACTTCTAGTCCGCTGTCATTAAGAGCTCTTGTTTTTTCAAGCACCAAGTCATACAAACAGTCACACAAACACTGAAGTAGTCAAAAGTATGAGGATGTCAGGCATCTCCTGCAGACACAGGCTAGATTTCCAGTCATTTAAGGGACACAATGAAAAGTCAAAAGTATGAGGCTGTCAGGCATCTCCTGCAGACATAGGCTAGTTTTCCAGTCATTTAAGGGACACAATGAAATAATAACTTTCCAAGTACTAATAATGTGCAGATAAAGAAGAGGCCCAGTGGTTGCTGTGCAAGATAGACAGCATCAAGGTGCTCTGGAGGAAAAAAAAAACTGATCACAGTAAAGCCAGAAAATGTTCTTCATTCACTCTGAGGCAGAGCAAAGAGTGGAGATGTGTTAAGTCTATTTTCACCCTCTGATCAGCAGTGTGTGCTCTATACATCTGCCAACCTGTGACTCAACACGCGTCTAACAAACAGTAAGACCTACCTGCATGTCTTTAGTTGCGATCTCCCCAGGAGTTGGCCAACTGTTGGTGTCACCAAAATCTCCAACCTGAGCAACAAATGAAAACAAAGCTGAATCAGCAGGATTGTCAGATATCTGGAAAGCACAGAGAGGGAACTATCACACCTTCAGGGCATGACATGAAAAAGAATCAACGAGTGGTCTCTTCCGGGATGACAATACCACAGGGCATGAGGGGTTCACTGAAGGGTTTGAGGAGGATGAAAATGATGTGAAATCGTCAGCCTCTTTTACACAGCTATAATATGCCAATATACCAGGTGAACAGCTGTGGGAGATGTTGGAGCGAACGTGTTAGACGGCATCTCCACCACCATCATCAAAACACCACGAGGGAAGATCTGCTGGAAGAACAGTGTTCATTCCACCAGGAGAGGTCAGAGACTGGGAGAGTCAGTGCCAAGTGGAGCTGTTCTGGTGGGAACCTGGTGGCCCAGGTCCTCACTGGGACGCTTGATGTTGGGTTGTCCTTTAATGTGTCACCCCTCTACAGGTGTTACAGGGTCAAACCTGAATATTTTTAGCACTTTAATTTATGTATAAATACAGTAGGAACATGCCCAAGAGATAAAAACCTGTAGAGCAGACCTGTACAAGAAGATTCTTCTCAACAAAGTCAGTCTGTGCTACATGGCTGCATGGGTTTATTTCATTAGCTTTGCACTATTGTCCTCCATTTACACCTTGTAGTGAAAACCAAACAAACATCCTACTCATTCCAATATTTGCACAACATTCTAGGGAAAAACTGTTCAGAAAACACAGCTCAGTTTCCTTTCCATACAGTCTGTATACAACCAGCTGTGCACGTCTGGACAGGCAGTGCCAAGGTGTGGTTGACAGCCGTGGAGTACTACAGCAGTGTCCGCCATCGAAGCAGGAAGTTGTAAATGAAGCGCTTTAATTGGGCCTTGCCAGCTTTATCTGCAGAGCCATTGGCTCACCAGGAACTCCCATTTGTTTTCCAGGAAGAGCGAGGGGAGGTTACTACACACAGCCTGAGGCATAACAGATAAGCACTGGCACTCTCACTGAGCAGTCTGCTGAAGGTGCTATGTTTGAATTAGCCACAAGTTTACGGTTCCTTTGTCAGCTACTAATCACACTATTGTAGCGTATCAGCCACGGTAAACGTATGCTCCTCATAGTGAATGTCCACAAAAAGACAATGATATACCGTACAGCAACATGAAGCTGAACATCTGAAGTAGTTTAGGTTTAGCGGTCTTCATGAGCTCCTCTTAGGGGAGGCTCACATGCCCACACTTTGAAAACCCCTGGTTTAAAGGAACACTTCAATCAAATCAGCAAGTATGATGCTGCAGCCTGAAGACACGTAGCTTAGCTTAGTGTTGAATAATGGTGTACTTCCCACTGTAGACCTCCTTCACAGTGATTATTTTTAAAATACCTCATTACTCTGAAGAGTCACCATTGTCCCTGATGCACAAACGAGGGAACTGCTTTTTCTTCCCTGGTTTTATTAACAACCAAAAGCAGCCATGCTGCTTCTGCTGGATCTTCTGAATCCTCCTCAATCTTAAATGGAGCAGTGCTGAATACACAATGTACACACACAGACACACATTATTACCTTTCCTCCACGTCTGGCTTTGGGTGGGTGCCCTGCTTTCACCACCTTGGTGGGGCCGCTCGACTCTGTGGAAACAAATCAAGGTTTGTTACATTACAACCAGCTCTGCATACACAAGCACAGGCCACTGTGGAACAGCAAAGTGTGCAGAGAAGAACACAGGAAGACAATGGATTTTATTTGGAAATTATTTTGATTTTCATTCAAAAAAAAATGTGCAAAACAGAAACCACTACAGACGAGATCAAACACGGGCAGGATGTCAGCACGTGGGTGGGAGTGAGACAGAATAACAGGCTCATCTGTTTTCTGTCTTAATTATTATTTTCTATTACTTGTCTTATCTACCTGTGGCAGGTGGGCTTTCAATAAACCATCTGCCCTGTCTGTTCTGTTTAATATGTAGTAGGGCTCAGCAATTAGATGTTTTCAAGTCATGCTGCAATTTAACTGAATGCAATTTTCAAACAGCAAAGTGTGCGATTTACGCTGCAACTGAAACATGTTTTTTTTTTTAAAAACCTACAGACTGTAAACAATCAGAGGGGTCCCCACAAGTCGCTAGTGAAACCTGCGGCGAAAGTGAGCGGGAGGGGACAGGCTTCAGGTTAGTGGTGCTAGCTGTATGGGAAACAGCCGAAGTGATTTTAAAAAGCTGAAATTACTTGTTGTTTGCTCCCACCATCTTTATGTTTATGAATAATTTGGTCTGGTAGTTAACTTGTTTATTTTATTGGATCCCCATTAGCTCCTGATGATAGTCTTCCGTTAATGTTTTATAACAACTTGTTCCATGGGAATAAGTTTATACATCTGAAACTAGACCTTTTCTCATGAAAACAAGCAATAATGACAAGTCCTAGTCACAGCTGGCCATGACTATTCATTAAAACACCCCGGCAGAGCAGCCGGCTCGCTTCACGGTGCCGACTGAAGTCACAGACCCCGCCTCTTGTTGGCTTTGGCTGCAGCATCACCAAACTCAAAACCAAGAGGTGATAGCGGCTCACAGGGACTTCGCTGAGCCATTTACACAGAAGAGCAAATCTCAGTAAGCTCCTTAAGGACGATCATGTCGAGGGACAGCGCCACAAAGAGAGGTGAGAATAAAATCCTTTGGTAGATTACATCACTAGCAACACCAGGGTTTCATTAGAAACAGTGTCACTGGCACAAAATACAGTAAAACAGGTTAAGAATCAGGATATGTCTAAATATCACTCTCTTACAAACCTAAACCTACCCATATTTCAGTTTGCAACATATAAACCTTCTGATTTAACTTGAGAAAAGCTACAGCTGTTACACAAAAACCCAGCCAAGTGGAGCTGAAACAACTATCTTCCATTCATTAAAACTGAAAAAATAACAGTCATAATTTCTTACAAGACCCTGAGATACTTAAACTCCTTGACTTGGGACAGCAACTCCCTCCCAACTCAGAGGGAGCAGTCCGCTGTTTTCCGGCAGAGCACCGTGGCCTCAGGCTTTAAGGTGCTAACTCTCATCCCCGCTGCTTCACACTCGGCAGCAAACCACCTCAGTGCGTGCTGGAGGTCGTGATCTGATGAAGCCAGCAAAACAGCATCATCAGCAAACAGCCTCTATTGTGTGCTTTTGTGTTTGCACAACACTTGCAGCGTTATTTGTACATCTGGAGCACGACTGGACCACAGCGTGCTCAACAAGTAGCCGTTTCTTCATCAGCAACAATTCTTCACACTCCAGAGACCAGATATGATTAATAAATCATTATTAATCAACTCCTGGGCAACACGAACTTCTTGACCAGATTTGAAATTTACCACTGAATACAGAACCATCTGTGAAGGACGTCTGACCAGAAGAAAATAACTCAGACTTAGTGTTACTTTTTATTTATACAACGCCTTTAAAGACAAACACATAATGTAAAAGCATCAGTGACAACTGAGAATTAAGATACTCACATCACGCACTGCAGTGACTCAGACCTGGTGTGTCCATAGCAGTGTGAACAGACCACACCAGATGTTCAGACCAGATCTGGGTCACCTGAATATGTCCTCCTCCTAAGAGAGATACAACTTTAGCTTCCTGATGCTGCAGTTTTGGCTTTATTCTGTTTGCTAAACTGTGTCACAGTCATGTGTCCTCCAGGGATTTTCAACAGAAGCTTTGTCTGTTTAACATGTGAGACAGCCCACATCAGGTGTGGTCTCCTGTACCATTACAATAGGTTGTCTTCTATATACATTTACAGTATGATGATGTTCACTTGCTACATTTGTGCCATCTGTACCTAGATAGCAAAGAATGATTAATAAACACACTTTGATACCATTTAATTTGTTCCTGAGATGCTGCTCAAACAGAGCTGGCATAGATTCTGAACATGAGAAAAGGAACAGACAAGTACGTGACAAACAAAACCATAATTACAAGACAGATAAAGTCTACCCTTGCTTTCAGTAAATACACATTACTACATTAATTACAAGTTACTAGTAATTTTTCCTGAAAGCAGCCGCTTTCTTTTGGGCGCAAGTCTGAATGAAATCTCATTTGAACATGAGTCAAACAACCACTCGGTCATTAAATGAGGCAACAATCATGGGTCACTCAGTCAAAGATCAGATGTTCAAGTCTGTGGATTTCAGGAAAGTTTCATTTTAAAGCTACATTTTTAAAATAAATTGCTGTAGAAATCTGCTCCACAACTTGTCCTAATGTGGAGAGGTGCTGTCGAAGCCTCCTGTGACCCAGACTCCTTGAACAGCGCCAGCAGCAGTGCAGACATATCAGCTTCTGAAGGTTTTGAGCTGGTTGTTTCTGCTTGATCAGCGAGTTTTGTTGCATTCTCATTTCTTGTACTTTCATTGACAAATGTGTGAAAAGCTGGGCAGATCGTAGCAGCGCATCGTGGAGCAGGGAGAGGGGGCGCCTTCACTCCCCTTCACTATTTACACATTTTGTGTTGTAGGCTTAAATTTAGGTGGATAAAACTGCCATTCTCAATCAATCTACACTCAGTAACATGTATGATAAATCAAAAACTGAAATCTCTGGTTTAGAAAAGTATTCATTCGAATTAATTTTTGTGAACCTGCTGCAGCCAAAAACACACACTGAGTCCAATAACAACTGCTACTCCTGGTGCCCCCTCAGCAGCCTGACACAGAAACTCTGGCTTGGGCAACAATGAGTCAAGGAATAAGCATGAATTCCTCATGTGTTTATCCCCTCTTATCTGCTTTGAACAACAAAGCGTGAGTAACTAATCTTTCTAAAATGCTGCCTACGGCGGCATGTTTAGCGAGCACAGATACACACTACATTTACCGTGTGACCATCAGATCTTTCCAGCAAGATGCAGAAATGCTCCAACTTTCTCTCTAGTATCATGGGACTAATTTCCTCTGAGGTTTTTGTTTTGAATGCCCAATCACAGGAAGTGGGACAAGTGGTGAAAGAGAGGTTATATTTTTACCATTTTCAGCCTCGTCATCATGACACAATGCTGACAGGCTTTTTTTAGTGGACTGACTCTGGGGGGTAGAAAGGTTTGTGCTTGTCAGCCGGTCAGAATGAAAAGCCTCTCAAGCTACTGGAGGGCTTGACATAAAATTTGATCCAGACATTCATGATCCCCAGAGGACCAACTCAAACTGTAAACAACCATTTTTATCATTAATATTAAGGCTTACTACAATACTGAAATGTAAATATGTAGCTGACCTCCTAGGCAAATTTAAGAGCCAGATGTTTTAGCCATTTAAACCACAATCATGCAAGGCTGCAAGTGAGAGAGAACAGTGGAGAGTAATGTAACTTTACTTGCTACTTGCACTACTGGTCAAAAGTTTGTGGTCACCTCCACTTGCCATCAGTGTGAACATGCATGTGTCCTTTCTACAACGCAACCTGTTGTAGAGGTTCCCACAGATGTGCTGCACCTGAAGGCTGCTTTGCTGGAAAGACTGGACACTGTAGGAACTGTTTGCATCAGTTTTCAAGGCTTCATTTAGTTCCACTGCTGTAAAAAGATGGAAGTTAACCATTTACTTCATCTCTGAAAAAGGCCTGGTTTATGGCATTAACATATGTTTTAGTGAGTTTTTCCTTTCATCTTTGGCAGTTTGCTCCCTAGCGTGAAGGTGACCCCACACCTCTGGCCACTAGTGTGTGGTGTTGTGATTGATCACTAGAGTAAAACAGCCAATCCTTGCTATTTCACAGACACTAAAAAAAAACTCAAATATCACAACTGTGCATCAGTAAATGTCTTTGTAATCTATTACCCATGTAGTTCTTCACGCTGCTTCAAAAGCACCACACCACAAAAATACTCAAAGAACTTTCAGTTCTGGATTTTGGCTTCTTATCTTTTGTTCGTGGTATTAATAGCTTCAGAGATTATTTGCTCAAGCACCTTAAGAACAGTCGGCTCCACAGGTAGGAGTGAAAGCTGGGCCTTATCTAAGCATTATGTGCTCAACTGTACAAGAGCTTGATAAGGACTGTATTCTCTAAAACCCAAGGACAGGACGGGCGTGTGTGTGTGTGTGTGTGTGTTACAGAGACACATGGCTAAACTACAAACATATCAATGAAGGGGAACGGGCAAAGACACAGAGGAGATTCAGGGACTGAATTGCAGATTTCACTGTATTTGCATTAGCAGGGAGATATATTTCATCCAGGTGCTTCAATTCAATCCCAAGCTGCACCAGGAAATAACAACAAAATGAGTTAGAATCACCAAGAAAGAAGAAGAACACACATATTACTCCTTTTAATAAAACAAAGTTCTGTGGAAACACAAATGTGTTCTACATTTGCAGCTCTGAAAGGGAACACAGGGCCGAAATGTCAAACCAAAATACACAAAGGTGAAGCTGTTTAGATGAACAGATGCTTGAGCACATAAACATCCATAACAGGAGCCTTAAACAGTGTGTTGATGTATTTTTTTTATTATAAATGGCTTCTCTAAGTCCTGTGAGAAAAATCACAACAATTTGGAAACAAACATGACTGCAGGGATTTCCCTAGGCTTTCAGACACCAGCACGCTTTCTGTTTTTATGACAAAGTATTAACGTAACCTCAACGAGCTAATTGGCTAACTTAGCTGTTGTAGTATGTGTTGGGCTACATTCTGCTCTCTCTGCTGTTACCATTCACAGGAATTACAGTCTACTTCATGTATTCTCTGTGGAGTCTGACCTCATCGATGGCTGTAACCACCATCCTGAGATAAGGATAGAGAGAAATATCCAATCAGCTGTCTGATTACCTTGACAATGTTGCCAATCACACAAACGTTGGCAGGTCTTTCCTATTGTCAGCTCACCCTTGTTTTTACATTCATTCGCCTTAGGCACTCAGCAAAAACACATAGGCACTGTGTCTATGACTTCCTATGGCAGGAAAACCTGATACTGTTGTTTCTAAAACAATGCCATGTTAAATGAAACTCTCCTTTTCAAACAACAAACAACCTCAGCCCACACATGTGGACGTTTGCCAATCATGGACAAATGTGACTACTGCGTCCGACCTGTGGCTATCACTGCAGTGCAGCTCTGAATAAACAAAACAATGGTAGGACTTGGGCGGACCAGCTGTACTTGAAACATGACCTGACACACCAGAGCAGCGTACAAACACCCCGATGCCGCTACAGCCACAGCAGTGCAACTTCATCTCATAATTTTAAACTAAATCAATTTGTCAATTTGGTCTAAACTTAATAGCGAGTATCTTTTTACATTCTCACAGGGAAGGATGAGGAGACATTAATTCCATCCGTGACCTAAGCTACCCGGAAGTTGTTCTGCTCGAGTGAGGGTCGAGGATGTCCCAACTAACACCTGCGCTGAGAAGTGAGGAGGCTGCTGGAGGAGCCATGAGCGAGGACACAAGTGAGCAACCTTTGTATAAATCCTTTATGAACTGACCCGCCCCTTTATCAGAAAACCGTTTGTGATTGGCCACTTCAGATTAAGGAAGGAGGAAAGAACGTCTCTCGTCTCTATATACACGTTTCCTCTATCCTCACATCTTACTCAGGCGGGACTAAGAGACAAGCGAGGGAAACATCAGTGCTTTTAAGGGACTTGGGATGTCCTCACAGACACATATACATACACAACTCTGGAACCTTATCACAGCAGGCACTTCAGCCAACAGAAAAACACTGCATTCATCCTGCAACTGCTTTTCCACGACCACAAGTTGACCCAACACACACACTGGGATCAGCGAGACTCTTCTCAGGTCCATCATCACCCTCTCCTCTGTGCTTTATTCCCTTCATCTTTCATCCCAGCACTCAGAGCCAGCTGTTATAACCTGCTGTGCATGCCACACTGCCAGAGGCTACCACTAGTATTAGCTACCACCCCCCTCACCGGTTCACATCAACCACTGTCTCTCCAGTACTGTCAGTTCAATTTATTCAGCTTTCCAGGCTTCATATGTCATCATTTTGCTTTCCTTTGTTTACATTAAGACTAAATGGCAGCTACAGGGGTATTAACGTGCATATGCCCAACTTATTATGTCCATCCTCTTCCTTTCCACTTATCTCTAATTTCAGTTCTCTCTCTCTCTCTCTCTCATCAGGCTCAGGTGGAACCCCACGACAAATTCCCACAGGCGCTATGGTACAGTACAGCATGCACCAGTGGCAATACCTGCCACAAAACCCACAGGGTACTGCCAGTGAAACCCACAAATAAACCTTGTACCACGTCAGCTCTGCACTTGGAGATTAACCACAGTTTGGAAACCGGCCCATTCCTGAGCCAGATGCCGGGACAGTTTCATACTGCCACATGCACTGTAACAGCATCGTGAGGTAATATTGTATTTGAAAGATTTACTTCTTTAGTTAAGTGTCTGATTCCGTTTTTCCCCAGTTGAAGCAGCACTGAGTTTCCTCACAGGACGATTTTCAACAGAACAACCACAGAAGCTACAGTCTGACAGAGAAGACACATGCACTGGAATTTTAAAACGCATTCCAGTTTCTCACTGGATGAAAAAAAGAAACGCTCAGAGGACTTGTTTAAATGTTGTTTTGTCTTATAACAGAGAAACAGCAGCTGGATGAGGAGGTGTGTGTGATAATCAGTCACTTCTTACAATCAAACCCTCAAGTAACATGTAATCATTGTGAAACACTGCAGTTTCATCTACCAGCTGCTACCACTCAGGAGGTCTTACTCGTCACAACAGAGGGAAGCCCGTGTGCAGGAGCCAAATATGGAGGAATCGGCAGTCAGAGCATACGCCAGTAGGCCATCCGTTTCCCTGCCGCCACCACCACCACACACTTCAGATGCTCTCACCAGAGTCACATGACGTCACGTCTTGCAGAGTAAGAAGCTCAGACAGCAGAGGGCTGTGAGGGGTCTCCCTGCAAACACCAAGCCGCCAGAACAACACACACACACGTTAAGCTGAGATCATGTAACAGGAGGGGGACTGTACTTAATGCCAAACTCAAGCTGTTTAGCTCTGTATCCAAACTCCTGAATGAATCCTCAAATCTATCCTGGGTTTCTGATTAAAACCTTTTCAGCTGCAGTGTGTTGATGTGAGTTTTGACTGAGCAGCTGCTGTGAGCTAAAACATCATGACAACCGTCTGACGTTGGTTTCAACTTCTGTCATGAACAAAAACAGATACATCTTGGAAAAAGAGTCAATGTACTCGGGATATAAACGCGTACCACATCTATATGGTTCAGATCACACTTATTTAATAATGCATGGTTTCAGTAGGGGTGGGGACGCCTGCACCGGGCTGAGTTGCAGTGTTAATAGTTATCCACCAGACTGGCTACCAGGCAGAGTTGATGCATTTATTAGGGTCAGGTTATGCTTGAAAGGCACTAGTAGATCATGAGATTTCAAATGGCCACAGCTGAAGAGGTCACAGAGAGAGAGGAGGAGATGCACTCATTGGTACAAAGAGGGGCACATTATCAGAGTCTCCACTGGACGATAATTCATTGTGCTGCACTCAGTTATTCACAAGAAAAGTGACAGAAATAATTGTGTAATAAATGAAAGGGACCAAGAAAACATCTGCCAACAGCCTTGTCCCATCTGGCCTTCTTTACTTCATGTGACATGTTCTGTAGATTTCCTAGAAACCTAAACTCTCTTCACTCTCAGATGTCCTCTGCCACGAACGATGACAAGAACCAGTTACCTCAGACTGACTGACAAACAACACCTCCATTTCTGGTCTACAATGGCACGCTACTCCACACACTCATAAACTCAGAATTGAGGCCTGTTGCATTTTTACTCACTAACCGGACACATCCTTGCAGCTGGTCCACACCCTGAGCGATCGCCTGCCCTGCCAAGCCTTTGCTGAGAGATGTGCTGCTATCATCGAGTCCAGACACAACCCCGAGACAGATAAACCAACTCAAGCTGGAAGATACAAGGCAACAGCTGACGGTGCGCGTGAGGTGTGGAGAGGAGACGAGTGATGACACTGGGCTGCTACCTGGCTTAGCTTTCAGAGACCAGATTAAGCCAGACTGTACAGCTTTAAGTGTTAATGCTGTTAAACTAATGCATGTGCTTCACATTTGACAGATGACCCTTTTAATATATCCATCATTTTAACATTTCCTTCATCAATTATTGAGTGGATTTTGATTAACTGTTTAGTCTGGGAGCGACTGTGGTTCGGTGGGTAGAGCAGTTGTCTCCCAACCGGAGGGTTGGAGGTTCGAATCACGGTGCCTGCAGTCCACTGTGTCCACATGTTGAAGCGTCCTTGGGCAAGACACTGAACTCTCAAGTTGCCCCCTGATGGTTTGAGCCATCGGTGTGAGTTGGCGCCACAGACAGCTCCCTTTGTTTTGTACCGGAAATTCCTTGTGTGTAACATACTTGGCCAAATAAAGGTGATTATCCTTAATCCTACAGTGAAGAATTAGAGCGACTTCTTGTGAAGTCATACAGGAGAGAAGCCAGTCAGCCCCCCACCCAGAGCTCAGTTCTTTCTGACAATAGTCCTCACTGTCCTCTGCATGGAGTTTGGGTTTCTCGCTCTGCACTAGGACTCAAAGGCCACGTCTAACAGGGTGAAAAATATTTTATCTCTCAAGGCATCAGACTGATGAATGTTCATGGTGAGGCAGCTGATGATCATCCACATCCTTAGTGATGATGTTTTAACCGCGCATGGCTGGGTGTTTCAAGCTTTTCTTTAGGTTTCACTTGGCTAAGAGACCCATCTAAGGAAAAAATAATGTTAACAGTGAAAGCTGAGCTCTTCACTTCCAGTATGCAAAGTCTGACAACAAAGAAAAGCAAGGTGACGTGCTTGTCACTGTATCCTTGTGGCTGAGATGATTATTTCCCCAGTAATTATCAATAGGCCCAGCAAGTAGTGACATGTCGGAGCTGATTATAAAAATGAGCTGAATCCAGATCCACCCTGCTCCTGTCGTAAATCACAGTAATATTCTCCTGCTGTGACCCTGAAACAGGGCGTGGAGACTATGGAGATGCATTTTTGGTGTGATAGCCGGTGCTTTTACCCCAGACAGGAACCCTGGATCCTGTTCACAGACACACTCAGGCCTGTAACAAAACGTGTACGATGCTTCTGTTTCCGCTGTTCTCTGGTCGCTTAGGAGACGGGTTCCCGAGGCTAACTTTCAGCAACCCTCAGGAGACGGTGCTAACTCAATTTCCAGAAACATGAGGGAGGAGTGGATGGGTGCTCACAGAACTCTTGCCTGTGATTGGTTAAATGTCAGCATCTTTACACCTCAACTATTAGGGACACACTCACAGGCTTAGAGGTAAAACAAGGACTTGTTCAAAAGCGGTTTGATAAACTGCTCATGCAGTCTCCTGTCACTGGATGATCTTGTTGGGAGTATTGTGATCCTTGGCTCACATGTACACATGAGCTGCTCAGCTGAGTGTGTGAGGAGCACAGCCCCGCCCTCAACTCAACATGGGGAGGGACCACAGCCAGCCCATGAGGTTATGCCAGGTGATAGTTCTGAGAAGCACAGGGTGGAAACACAGCAAGGCTGTAGGGCAGCGTCAGGTTCTAGTTTGCTTATTTTCAAGTATAATTCATCAGACAGTTCTGGTTTCTCACTGCAACAGCACCGATAAGCGAGTCCATGTGCATCTTGTGTTGTAGGTAATAAAGCAAAAACACAGTACAGCTTTAGGTCTCAGGCTGCACAACAAGTGAATGGAAATGCCCATTAAGCTTTTGTAAATAACGACTGAACCACTCACAGTATAAACTGATCGCTGATAGCACAGTGCTAAACAATTAAAACCCAAAATAACATTTCTGTGAACAAAAGCCTCTGAACAGAGACAGAGATCAGAACCCCCTGTTTGAGAGAGAGAACAGAAAAATGCACCTTACTGATTCAAGGATCCTTAGTGGGTGCTGCCAAAGTGGCTTAAATTGAGAGATTTAAGTTTTTTATTCTTAATACATTTGCAAAGATTTCTAAAACAATGTTATGGGGTAGTGAGCAATGGACAAAAATGGCAACTGCATCCATTTAAAATGACATTTACAATACAGCGTACAAAGGCTGTCTGAACACATTCCAAAGCAACTGTACTAGTTAGTTTGGTCATCTGTTGACAGGTGACAAGAATGGTGGCCTATAAAATCACTGATTCAGCCTGAATTGTGTCACATTTTCACTAAGAGAGAAATTTCAAGAGCTCAGTTCATTCTGATAATAAAGTCCTCACTGTCCTAGGGCGGATAAATCACACACAGGAACATTCACCCGCTGTGACCCTGAAACAGGGCATGGAGGCTGTGGAGACACACTTTTGGTCTGACAGCCAGTGCTCTTATCCCAGACAGGAGCCCTGGATCCTGTTCACAGACACACTCAGGCCTTTACCTACCAACCTGTAACAAAACGTGCACGGTGCTTCTGCTAAATTTCAGCACCCATCAGGAGACGGTGCTAACTCAAGTTCCAGGCTGCTCACAGGGTTGTCGCCCTTGACTGGCTGAACAGCAACGTCCTCATGTACTAGCGTTACATGCATCTGTTCTGCTCGTTCCACAGCTGTTTGATACACTGCTCATAACGTTACTGGCTGATTTTGTTCCAAGCATGGTTAAAAAGCATTGTGCTTTCTGTACCCAATCATGGATCATGTATTGAGATGTATATTGAATCGTGTGAGAGGGAGAGATATACGCCTCATTGCCCCATCGCAATTAGTGAGTCCACATTAATTAGAGAGGCTACCTGTTAAAAGTCTGACTCGTTGAGTTTCGGCTGACGAACAATATTTCCTTTAAAAACCTTGCAAGCAAACATTTAAAAACAATTCAGCAATTAATCAACTGATCAAGCAAAAATATGAAACATTCTTTAGCTTCAACGTCTCATTTGTGATGAACTGATGCTTTTCTTTGTTACCTGTGAAAGTTACATGAACATCTTTGACTGCTGGGCAGACAAAACACACAATATAGAGACACCATACTAGAAAGTCACTTTTGGCTTTTCCCATTTAGGGGTCGCCACAGCGAATCGTCACGCTGACAACTCGCATGTTGACATTTGGCACATGTTTTACGCCGGATGCCCTTCCTGATGCAACCCTGATTTGAACCCAGGGTGCGGCGTCGAGAGCACTGCGCCTTAACCACTAGCCTACCACACTAGTCTTTAGAAAATGGTGATGAGAATTACTCTGACATTTTACTGAAACAACAGTTAATTGCAGCCCTAACAAAGTCACATTTTTCCAACATCACTGGCTAAACATGCTAAAGAAAAGCTAGCTTTTAAGTGTTTGCTCAAAACCAGAGGATTCCAAACATGGGAGCTCCAAAACTATCAGACCCTGAACATTATGATCATTTTCAAGTCTAAATTTGATTTTGTTGTGTGTAAAATACTTGCATACTTGCCTCTATAGTCTAATTTCAATAATCTGAGAACAGGCCTGCACTCTTACACAGAACTGCTCACAGGTCATGAACAACCTGTGATACTACTCTCAAGTACATAAAACTTTGTATTAAGAAAATACAAGAATAAAAGGTTTGTAACTGCTGCTCTAAACACACAATCAACAATCAGCTTGCAGTTGCAATGTTGGCCTCAGAATCTAACAGAAAACATTCTGGCACTACTGCCTGGTTATCTCCACCTCAGGCTCCCTGCCAAGTCTGTTAGCTGATTTGACAGTTTTGAAGCACATCCACCCAGTCCACCCAAACCAGTCTAGAGTCGGGGGACAGCCCGTATGCAGAACTCTAGTTTAGCTTCAGCACAGCAAACAAAAGACAACACAAACAGCTGGCTGGCAGCGCTCACAATCATGCCTGTGAAACAAGTGCCCAAGGACAACTCACATGAAACCAGGCTGCAGTGACAGAGCAGAAAGCAGCTCTCTGGTCTGTGTACACCACCAACAGTCACCCAACTAACTGGTTACCGAGCTCTTGAGACGGCGCCAGTAGGGACTTTAACAGCAAAGCATAATTTGTTGCCACCTTTAGCCCGGATCAGTGCAGAAGCCACAAAGACTCCACCTGCTAGCTTAAATGCTAGCGACAGCTAGCTGGGTGGACGAGCGGTCAGGAGCCGGGTTTGCTCTGACAGCCCATACGACATGTCAACCGGGTTGTTATCCACGAGACAACCAGGCTGATTCACACAGAACCACCCCAAACAACACGTGCCTTCTTTAGTTTGCACAGATCTAGCGCGAAGAGGTAGTAAGCTAGCGCCCATGCCTTTCTCTCAGGGAACACGTGGAGGGAACACGTGACATCATAACAAACCTGTTCCTTTTCAGAGATTACGCTAACAGATGTTTAGTGCTTGGTTGTGTTTCGTTGTCGAGAATCGTTCTTAGACAGATTATAACGTTGACATTTTTAATACAGTGTGAGTGGAAGCGGACAGTGGCGACCTGGAAGCTAAGCTAGCATCTGAACGGGAAGGGCTTTGGCGACGCACTAGGCCGAGTTGTTGCGCTATTGTTAGCAGGCTAAGCAGCCATACAACCGGCTCGGCTCCTGGCTTTTATGTAAACCAATGCAGTGCAAGACATGAGCGCATGTCTCATTAACGCCTGGATGTGTCGAAACAAGTCTAAGAATCAGATATAAACAGTAGTAAACTCCGGTTCAAATATTTGGCAAGCCCAAGGATTGTGTCAGCAAAGGTTTGGCTGACTGGTCGGCATTGGATTGGACACGCAGGGGAGGGGGGACATGGTGATAAAGCAAACCAAGCATGAGGACGTCTTTAAGTCAAAGTCGTCTGTCTTCTTCTAACTTAAATGCTAAAACCCATTGCAGGCACCATGCACGGTGACACTGCTGAAATTAAGATGCTGTGGCCCCAAAAGACAGGAAGATACACCCAAAACATGATCCTGTGAAATGCATTGATGACACAAGCAGGCGAGGTTACAAGCATCGCACTGCAACACAACGTGTCCATAAAAGGCGCAGAAGGAGTGAGCAAAGCGCCGTTTTGTCTGTTTAGGAACTGCAACCCTTAATTACACCTTAAATTCTTCAAGTGATGATTAAGGAGAAACTGAGTCAACACGATTTGATCTTAAATTAACCATCAGTAGCAGTTCATTTCACTTAGCCTGTGTTTAAAGGGGTTCACCCCTGGCGCAGACATATGACAAGAGTTAGCTCGGCTCTTTACGTTTAGTAAAACTAGGAGCAACATCATGGAGGAACTGAACTTTTCAAAGGGTGTGATCCTTTGTGCAAACAGCCACCCTGGGCTCCAGGAATAGCCTTCCCCACGAGGAGGACGAGGGGGGCTCCGACTCCAAATATAACCCGCTTGCACAGACCACAGTGGGGCTAGCTGTGCACACCCTAGGCTCTTTTAATGCAATGCATGCTCCCTGACCCCTGTGGCCACACCTGGACGCACAGAGACCAGCACAAGACTGACGTCCACAAAAGCCAACATGTAAGAAGGGTGGGTACCCACCGTGGTGTGCCTGTCCATTCACGTTGACCACGGTCACCGCGTTCATCTTCCTAGTCCACGGGTTCACCTTGGGCGGAGGAGCTTCAGGAAAATCCTTCCTGTTGCCTTTAACACCCTCCTCGTTTTGCTTGTCTTCGCTGTCACAGCCCACTTTGCTGTCCTCTGTCGCCGGTTTAGACGCTTGCTCCTTCGCAGCCGGGGTTCCCTCCTCCTCCTCAGGCCCACCGCGGATCACTTTGCCGTGCTCCTCCGCCTTTGCGAGCGGGTTGCCGGGCAGGAGAGCCTCCACCTGAGTGGCCATTTCCCACCACCGTCTTTCTTCCCCCCTCAGGATTACCAGTCCTTCCCCCGGTCCGAATCCGACTTCGATTTCAAGGAAATGCAAAGTAGTACCGCGGAGTGTGCCGCTCCTCTGTCGCTCCCAGAGCAGACGAGCTTCAGTCCGAGCGGTCAGCGCTGGTTTAAAACATTTAAACAAATAAAGAACCGTGTCCGAGGGCCTCCCAAGATTACAACCTTATCTCCACCACTAGCAGCAATATGGATGATCCCCACCACGCGATAGAGGGGTGCGCGCACGTACGGTATGAAGGGGGAGTAGCCACGTAAAGCCGGGAGCGCGATTTTTGGGTCAGGTCGAGATGCTGCTTTCAAGTGCTTCCTCGTTGAAAAAACTTTTCATATCCTCTTTGGGAAATCATAAAATGCCACTTTGTCAGGTGCACTCAAGTGCTTTTAGTAACGAAATATATCACGAATAGACTGTAATGGATTTAAACTAAGTTATCTGCTTAATCTAATTTGGTTTAGTGTTAAAAATTCAAACCAAAATTCCAAATAGCAATTTTGTCCTGCTGCAGAAGTAAATATGCATGTTTTAAATGCATATGGTTTGCTAAATATGCTGCAATCTTTATCGGATCAAAATGTTTCAACACAGGATGCTACCCAATAAACTGAGAAGTGTGTGTAAGTAAAATACTGAATATTTGTGAACAACTTTCTGGCAAACAAAATACTTAAACATTTATTAGACAGCCTATGTAGCCTATAAACTAATATGTATTAAATGATTTCTTATTTGGATTAACAACATTACTTTGTGGTAATTTCTGTATTTTATAACCTTGCTATTACTGCATGAATAAGACCAGTTGGTGGCTGTTTACCACTGCTAAACATAATTTTTTATGAATTTAAAGGAAAGGGGGAAAGGACACGAGATAAACGTTGATTTCGCAATTACAGATTTTCTATAAACGCAATGAAGCCAAGACTATAGGTATACAGGAGTTAATGTACAGTATTTCTTTAGCGAATTAAAATTGTCCCACAGCGTGAACGCAGCACGTAACCCTGTATACGTCGCGCTGCACGGAGCCGAGTCACTGTCACTCACCAAACCTCTGTCAAAAACGCGACGTTTTTACAGTAATTACTAGTGTAAAAAGCTTGTGGATACGACGTGACACGTGTTTGTTCCTCACCCGTGTGTTTTATGTTATCTTGCTGTAAATAAACTGTATAAATAAAGTGGGGAAAGCACCTCTTCTCCGCCCCTACACACGTGTCCATATACGCTCTGGGTCCAGTTTCCATTGAGTTTCACATTTTTCTCTGAAGCTTTGTAACTTCACTACAAGAGACTGGGAATTTGTGTCTGTGTTGTGTCCATATCTGCTGTGTTGCTGTAAAAACCAAGGTATAGCTCAGCATTAAAAGTCCGTTTTGGTCTGTTTCGGTGAGTATGAGTTCTACGTGTGCCACTTGATGCTCTGTGTGAAGGGGTTCAAATGTGTTAATGTTGAGGGGAGGGGGATGAAGCGTTTTTGGAAGTGGTGGCTTTTTTATTTAGATTACTTTAGTAACAGACAGTGGTGGAAGAAGTAATCAGATTCTTTACTAAAGTAAAAGTAACAATACCACAGTGTAAAAGCACTTAAAGGTAAAATCTCTGCATTCAGAATGTTACTTAAGTATAAAAGTATTAGCATCAAAAGTGAACTTACTCATTATGCAGAACGGCACATTTACATTCATTTCTATTATTAATGTATTACATCACTTTAATGTTGCAGCTGGTAAAGCTGGGGTTAGTGTTAACTACCTTGTATACCCGAAGTACTGTATATACTGCTGGGTAGCTTGTCAATTTCACACCAGGGATAAAGAAACTCTTTTGATTATACCATAAAATACCATAGAAAATATAGCTGAGCCTGATTTAACATCATTCACCGCTGGTGGAAGACATTTTCAGACTCTTTACTTATGTGAGAGCAGAAACAGCACAGTGTAAAATTACAACTATAAGTCCTGCACTAACATTTTTACCTTAACCATAAAAGTAAAGAGGTACTGTGTGCATAATGTTCTTAAAGTATCAACAGTAAGAGTGTTATTTTATTATATATATGTTGGGTTATTGAGTTATATCCATTGGTTAATGCATATCCACATAAACCTCCAAGTTACTTTCTACCACTAGATTAGATTCAACTTTAATCTTGGTACAGGCACCAAGTACCAGTTCAACAAATTGAGTTTTAACCAGAAAAGTGAAAATAGATAGATAATAAATCTGAGTAAATGTACCAAATAAACATTAAAGTCAATATGTAACTTTGGTATGTGCTGTATAAACTATAATAAATCATGCATTACCATCTTGCCGTTAACATTTTGTAACAGTCTACATGAACAAGTGGCCTGAAATGACACATTTTAACCCTCCTCCATCAACATACAGCCATTCCACAAAAACATTTAAAGCCTTTTTATTTCAGGTAAAAACAAGGACATCATGTTTGTACCTGCATAGTAAATTCTTACTTTTTTCTCACGTGGGCTTGCTGAGTGCTGATTGGAGGATTGTTTGACCACCTGACAAGTTGATCTGGTCTCTGGCAGCTGTTCACAGGTACTGTATGTATTAGATTAAGATGCTTCATAGAGAATAGATTGTAAAAGTGATGTGTGACTATATATTTGTTCTGAATATGAGTGAAAAGCCTGCTGTCATAGAAAGTCCAACAAACAGTGATAACCGCACACATTGTCAGACAGTCTCTTCTCAGAGTTACTCATGGTGTTGCACTTGATTGAGCACATGAAAAGTGACTGGAGTAGCTATGTAAAATCTAAAGCCTGGCCACTTTCACACCTCCATGTAGTTGCACAAAGTAAATTGTTGGGTTTTTTGCCTCAGAAAGTTGCAAACATTTCTCAGACACATAGACAGGTGACAAATTAAAGGAAAAGCCAGGATAAGTGAGTGGTCTCTTCCAGGATGACAGTGGCCCCCATCCATAGAACACGAGGGGTCACTGACTGGTCTGATGAGTATGACCGTGATGTGAATCAGATGCTGTGGCCTTCCCAGTCACCAGGTCTCAGCCCAGTTGAACAACTATAGGAGATGTTGGAGCGATGTGTTAGACAGCGTCTCCACCACCATCATCAAAACACCACATGAGGGAAGAACGGTGTTCATCCCTTCAGTCTCGCTCAGAGTCAGTGCCAAGATGGAGTTGTTCTGGTGGCAAGTGGCAGCCTAGCACCTCACTGGGACTCTTTAGGGGTTTCCCTCCATTTGTCACCCATCTGTATGTGGCATTGGAAATCTGTGAGTGGACACATAGCACAAACCTGTGATCCGGTTTCTGCTATTAAAACACCTTTTAAACTGGTTATTCTCCTGTGTCACATGTAACATCCAATATAAGTGGACAAATGAGACACAGCAGTGTGACTCCAGCCGCTGAACATGGCCCGCAGGATTCCTCCTGTGTTTATGACTAAAGCCTCAAATATTCAGCGAGTCAGTACCAATCAGGACATGTGCAGTTTCTCACAGCTTATTGTAAATGGCTGCATAATTATAATGGAGGGAGCAGCAGCGGTTGTTGTTTCTCTGTGTGTTAAAGGCGGGCACGTCGGGGCTGTGCACTATCATCTGTTATAGGAGAAAGTGAGGAGTAAAAAACATCAAACATTTAAATGACCGTGAATTTACATCCATCAGGTGTTCACACACACACCTTCCACAACTCTTCCTCATTCCTGTGCTACTTTTGGGTGGAGCTGACTAACAAATCCAATAAAAATGAAACCAGCCCTCCTCCTTTAGTTATGGTGCTCTGCCTCTCTAACTGATTTTACTGAATGACTATAAATGGGACATGCTATTATTAGTAACCTGACTCAGTGGCACTGTCACATCACTGGGAAAACCTGCACTTAAATGTGACCTTTGTTTTTCAGTTTATTTCATTTTAATTCTGACACCCTGATGTTTTCACCTACAAATCATATTTACTTGAAACGGCTTCTAAGATTACAAATTTTAAAGTAACCCGCTGGCACCACCCCAAAGATGGACAAAACTGGACAGGCCGCCTTCCTCTGACTGCTGTCAACTCGCATGTTACTGCTACTCACATTTTGGTAACAGATCATCACACGTCAGTAGCTCCTCCAGGTGAAGACAGCAAACAGTCGGATGTCATCACATTGTTATAAAATATTGATTATAGCCGCTTTAAACAGTGTAGAGCTGCAAGTCCAAGTGACAGGTGCACCTACTGAAACTATAGGGCCACTGACATGTGGAACAGATTTCAGAGGTCGATTATCTCAGTATAATGTAATTTCAAATTTTAACAATGTGTAAAAATGGCAAACAAGTTTGCAACAGCCAACTTGGAGAGAAACTGAAGATGCTTGTTAACACCAGTTTTAACCAGAAATATGTAAACTCCTTGGTTCCCCTGGGGTTCAGTGGCTTGTCCTGGCTCACATTCACCTGTTGGTGCCTTTAAAGGCATGTGTGGGACATTTCAGATGTGAGTCTCTTCTTTCAGACGACACATTTGTCCTCTTTTTTTATCTGTGTGTGTCTGCAGCAGAGGCACAATTGTTGTGGTTTTGGCCTGATGACAGATCACACATCATCTATTGTATAGCTGATACTTCAGTCATAGTCTCACAGATTGCTCATTGTGAACATATCAAAGTTTGTTGTTGTGTAGCTAACAACACAAACTCCCTCTCTCTCTCTCTCTCTCTCTCTCTCCTTAGAGACTCACAAAGGTGTTTGGGTGTATAAGAGCTGAGGTGTATTGCTGCCACACCCTGCTCTGTCTGAGCAGTAGCATCTGTCACACACCCTCAGACCACATAATCTCTGTACATACACATATCAAAGCCTTTGCATTCACAGCAAGTCTCCTGTTGGTATTGACACACCATCCCCTGCGTGCCCATGGTGGCCCCTCACTGTAAACACAATGATATCTCATCCAGTGGCCACGTCCTGCTCTTTGCGGCCAATGACAAAGGAGACATGTAAAGGTCTGTGGCATTGTCCAGCTCTCTGGAGCTCTTTAGCAGTGTAATCGCCAGTGAAATGGCGATGGGCCACTGGGATGAAAACACAAGTCAGCAAATGGTCAGCAAATCACAGCTGAAAGCCCTTACATGGTGGATTTGCCTCGTAAGCAAAACAAGCTCGGGGCTTTTGTGGACACGGCTTGTGAGTGCACACAGTTGGAAGCAGAGACTTCTTTTATGGACATTTATATGTGGTTAGAGCCATTAGTTAAACTAAAATTACCACTTTCTGGTTTTATGCCTCCACCCACCAGTCAAATTCATGGGAATGGAACAGACATAAGGTCATAGTGACCCTGACCTTTGACCACCAAAATCTAATCTGTTCATCCTTGAGTCCAAATGGAAGTTTGTGCCAAATTTGATAAAATTCCTGAGATATGCTCACAAGAATGGTCTGAACATGCAGATGGGCGGACAACTCGAAAATGTAATGCCACTGGCCGCGGCTATCACCGGCAGAGAGGCATAAAACAAAGGCCTCCAAATTATTTATGTGGTCCTTCACATGGCAGTATAATGGGAGAATTCCATCCGTTATCTATACCGCTTATTCCTGAACAGGGTCGCTGAAGCCAATCCCAGCTGACACTGGGAGAGAGGCGGGGTCCACCCTGGACAGGTCGCCAGTCTATCACAGGGCTGACATGTAGACAAACAACCACACACACTCACACTCACTCCTACAGGCAATTTAGAGTAACAAGTCAACCTAAGCTGCATGTGCCAAAGTACCCGGAGAGAACCCACGCAGGCACAGGGAGAACATGCAGACTCCACTTGAACCCAGAGCCTTCTAGCTGTGAGGCAACAGCACTAACCACTGCACCACCTTGCTACCTAAAACAAGAAAACTTCACTTGAAAAACTTAACTCAGACACATTTTCAGATATCTTAGAGTTTTGTCAGAGGTGGTTTAAGGCATTTCTGAAATATCATGAAGTTATAACTATCACCAGAAAAGTAGTTTTAAAGTAGATTTCAATTAAATATTTGGACAACTGTCTGCTAACAACAACAACAATAATAATAATAATGATGGCAAGCTTTAAGTAGTGTTTACACAAGATGTGAGAAATATTATCAGTGACAAAAGTATAAACATTTGGAAGACAACAGGCACACTCCTGCTCCTGTCTCCATGTGTTTAAACTTGATGTATCTGACAAACTATGGCCCAACTCAGTGAAGCGGGCAACAAGTCACCAACTCTACACTCCACCTAGTGGCAGTGTAGGACACACAGCTCCTCTCCACATCACAACACATATCCAGAGTAGCCCACAGTGAATACAGCTGTAGATAATACATCTTTTCCCACAGTAAATTACATGCATATGTTTATCATGCACAGATAGGTTCCAAGTTCAAACTGACTTATAAGAGGCCAAAACCACAAACTGCATTAGTGAAACATGTAAGACAGGATCAGCTTCATACAACATTACACTGCAAACAAAGAGCTGTCTCCTGTCCAGAGCATCGATGATAACATCCATCCAGAACAACTCATCAGACATGAGGAACATTTTAAACCATCGCACAGTAAAAAACGGAACATCTTCAATCTCATCAAGTCTCCCTTCTTTAGGTAATGGTAATGTACCTGTATATCTATATCTGTCTATGTAGGTACAAAACACACTTAAAAACAACATCAGTTTGCCAAAGTGCTATACATTTTAAAAAAATAAAATAACATTTCCCAGTATAACACACATCGTGGGTGGAAGACCTCATGTACAGACTGCTATTGTAGCTTAAAAAGGAGGGTGGTGCCACTGTAAACAGAGCCTTTGCATATACACAACTCTGTGGCTCAGACAGCGAGACAAACACACTGACCATGTACTGTAATGTATTAAAAAGTTACAAATTAGTTGTGTATCGGGAAAAAATAACAGCTGGGAAAAAAATAACAGCAAAAGCAAGACCAAGTGGAAGTGAAATTACAAATGGCTCATTTATGCAGCATCCCATAGATGACAGTATCTTGCTGAAAATAAACTATCAGGTGACAAAGACCTCCATCTAGTGGCCACATCCAGTGAACGATTTTCATAGCACAGTCAGTCCAAATAAGGTTCCAAAATTTTTTAACAGAATTTTGTCTGCTGTCACAGGAGGCTAAACGGTGGTGCCCAAGTGAGGTGTCCATCTTTGATACAGACAAACAAATGTTTGTTGGTCCTCCTGTAAGATTTGATTCTTATAGGCTCTAGTTACGTTATAAGCTTTAGTTACTTCTCATACCTTTAGTTCCTGTTAGGTATTTTTAGTCAGATAGATATTGGATAGATTATTTATGTATTAGAAATGTTTAGTGGAGATAGGATGTCTAGTTAGACTGTTAAATGCTTAGGCCTGCTTATGAGTTTCTACAGGGTACATCTGGTCAAGTATAACTAGAGAGAAGAGTTGATGACTATCAGCAGACAGGGTGTTTAATATTATTATTATGATGTGTATAACTGTAGCCTTAGCCATAATATGTCCTTATGTTTAAGCCACGACATGTACTAGAGGTCGTGAGAATGTTTTTAGTTACACACCACTTAACCAACAGACATACACATTCACACGTTGATTTGCTTCATGTTTTGACTACCGTTAGGGCCAGCTGCAAAGCTGGTAACAGAGACGTCCCGGTTGACGTTTCTGTGTAGTATGGGGGTAGCCCAACCGAGGTGATAAAATGTATAAGCCTGGTGGGCTCAGGGTCTTCCATCATACATCTGCCTGTGTGCATGGTGGAGGTGCAAGATACTTGAGCGTGTAATGTTAATTTTACCTGTGATCCTTTGAATAAATCAGCACTGTTTACTTGGGCTGCCTCGTCTCTCAGAGTTAGCAATGGTAAGACAAACCATATCCTACAACTTGGTGCCGAATGACCCGTGAACCAGCTGAACTCTGCAAGACGACCGGTCCATTTTCCTGAGTAATGGTCCCGGACCAACAGCAGTATTCCTGTGCCAGGCTGAGCTGAGTTAGAGATCCGATATGCGGTCCTGATCTGAATGCTTCCCTGATGAGAGAGTGACCTCCTGGTTTCAGTCAGAGTTGTGAGCAGTACCATACATCAACTGGCTGGCCAGAAACTATAGGTAAGCGGAACCTTTGTTATACATAAACTCCGCACATTGAATTTATTCTAAATTAAAGCTGATTCTACATTTTCAAATCGCTCTTCTACCTTTTCTGCTTCTTATAGCAGTTTTCTAACTTTATCTACATTTTGATATCGCTCTTCTACCTTTTCTGCCTCTTACAATAGCTTGGTCTCAATTTATTCACATTTTCAATTCACTCTTCTACTTTTTCTGCCTCTTCCGGCAGTTTGGTCTCAATTTATCTACATTTTCAAATCGCTCTTCTACCTTTTCTGCTTCTTATAGCAGTTTTCTAACTTTATCTACATTTTGATATCGCTCTTCTACCTTTTCTGCCTCTTACAATAGCTTGGTCTCAATTTATTCACATTTTCAATTCACTCTTCTACTTTTTCTGCCTCTTCCGGCAGTTTGGTCTCAATTTATCTACATTTTCAAATCGCTCTTCTACCTTTTCTGCTTCTTATAGCAGTTTTCTAACTTTATCTACATTTTGATATCGCTCTTCTACCTTTTCTGCCTCTTACAATAGCTTGGTCTCAATTTATTCACATTTTCAATTCACTCTTCTACTTTTTCTGCCTCTTCCGGCAGTTTGGTCTCAATTTATCTACATTTTCAAATCGCTCTTCTACCTTTTCTGCTTCTTATAGCAGTTTTCTAACTTTATCTACATTTTGATATCGCTCTTCTACCTTTTCTGCCTCTTACAATAGCTTGGTCTCAATTTATTCACATTTTCAATTCACTCTTCTACTTTTTCTGCCTCTTCCGGCAGTTTGGTCTCAATTTATCTACATTTTCAAATCGCTCTTCTACCTTTTCTGCTTCTTATAGCAGTTTTCTAACTTTATCTACATTTTGATATCGCTCTTCTACCTTTTCTGCCTCTTACAATAGCTTGGTCTCAATTTATTCACATTTTCAATTCACTCTTCTACTTTTTCTGCCTCTTCCGGCAGTTTGGTCTCAATTTATCTACATTTTCAAATCGCTCTTCTACCTTTTCTGCTTCTTATAGCAGTTTTCTAACTTCAACTAAACTTTCAACTCGCTCTTCTTATGCCTGTCTGCCTCTTTAGGCAGTTTTGTCTCAATTTATCTACATTTCCAACTCGCTCTTGTGAAGTCCCAGACTTCTCTCGAGTTCAGATAGTGAAAAAGAATTTTCAGTCACACACCAAATATTAATGTGCACATATTACCTTTTATGGCAGATGCACCTGGTGATCAGAGCCAGCAGCAAAGCAAAATGATCTGA